>NC_136627.1:18751793-19064293 GCF_933228915.1 Telmatherina bonti | reverse complement strand
ACATATAGCAAAAGTGTTGAAAATTATTTTTGTTTTATTATAATCTCTTTCTTTGCACTCACTCTAAAATAATAATTAGCTGCAATGACAAAAAGTTTCTGAGATGGGTTTATTTCAGGTACATCTCATCATAAAAACAGTCTTGTTATGTCTGGGATTAAATAAATATTTAGCTTGTGATAACTAAGGGAATGTATTACAAAAACAATACTGTCTTAAAAGACAAACATTACTTATTAAAACACAGAAGAAAAGTTAAAATATGAAGTCTGTGCGTGTTTATGTATGCGTGTGGGAGTGCATGTGGTACCTGACAACATCTTGAGAGTTATTGGTCCTTGCTGCCTCCAGCAGAGCATCCCCTTGTCATTACAAAGACAAAACACACACAAACCACACACACACAACAAAAACAACACATTTTTATTTTAAGGAAAGCTTTTCACAAGTGTTAAAAATGTAATAATTTTTAACATAATACTAGTTAGTGGCTGTTCAAGGTGATAAAGTTTACCTTTACTGTCAGAGTCTTTCCTCAGACAGAAAGCCACGGCTGCAGCTGACAGCACACCGACAGAGGCTGCTCCTGCACGCCCGGCTCCTCCACCTGCTCTCTGGCCCTCGCCCCCGCCGCTGCGACCGCTCTCTTCCCAGTACTGGTTGTTGTTGCGCCCCCTGCTGGCCAGAGCCGCCCACGAGCTTCGACGGTTCTCCAGATTTGACAGCCATCTTGGGGCGAGATGGTGGTACTGCACCGATGGATTCACACTGTTACAAGCGCTCTCCTCTGACAAAAGTCCTCTTCTCGAGACCCGAGAGGTGGACACGATGGGGTTGCGGTTAGTCTCTGCTGGTGTCTCGCGGGTGCCCTGGCTTGCGGCACTGCTTGCGCTTGTCTGGAGCACACGGCTGCATGGTGACAGGCTGCGCGACCTTCGGGATAAAAGCCTAGTGGGAACAGACGACAGCATGGCGATAAACTCCCAATAAGAGAAAACGAAAGCCTGAGTCTGACCGTATTTCCAGAGGATGTATTTCTAGTTGTAAACACCGTGTTAATTCAGATGTAGCAGCCACTGTCTTATCAGCTGACGAGGCGATAGTAACACCAGCACGAAAACAACCGTTTCACCTCTCATCGTCGCCAGGATGTCACCAGAATCCGCGGTGCATTCTGGGAAATGCTGTTTTAATTAGGAAACTACAAGCGTCGGATGTGACGACATGTAATGTAAGTCACGGTAGTAGAAAGAGATCCACGCATTTATTATTCGATTGTGGGAGAATAAAGTCTTCTAAACTCTTCTCAAAACGCATATAACCATCTGAACTTAGTTAACTTCTTTAAATTAATACATTAAAAAAACGTTAATTATCCTCTTGGATATGAGGTTAACTTTTTTCAATTACATGCTAAATTATTTATTAATAAACAAACACTTGAAACAACAGCCACTGTTTTCCTTCTCCAGACAGAAGTAAACTCTCTTTTTAAACCTCTTAAACTCATTAGAAAAGTATCAAGCTTTCTCATTCTCATGAAAATATTTCAAATAGCACAGATGACCCCATCTGCTATAAATTTTATCCTTTTATTGTCGCATTGAATATGATCCTCTCATGTCTGTGGTTGTTCCTGCCATTAACTGAATGATGATTTTTTTTCTGATGTATAAACTATTTAATTTAGTTCTTCATATATTGTGTTATATATTATGTTATTATCTCCAACTTGTTGTTTTGTTGTATCTGTAATATGTGTACTTATTTGTCGTTTCAAAATAGTTTTGTTAAAATAGTACAAAGAGAGCCTTTTTTGTATAAACTCTGAATGAGAATTTCCAGATAGCTGAACAAAAATATAGTTGGTCCTCTTTTTTGCAAATCATTCCTTAGTTCAACACTTAATGATGTATTAATTATATTCTATAGATTAAAGTGTAAAGTGTAACATCTCATTAGACTATTATGGTAGCCTTTCTTCTTATTTTTTTCTGGTGTGTTCCATCTTCTTTGTGGGAGTAGAACCGTTTTCAAAAGGACTGATAGAAATGATGAGACAAGCTCTTTTGGCCATGTTCACCACGACCTCCAGGTGGCGCAAAATCATATATAACTGAGCACACTGGCTTACATCAAAGCCAGGAAATGCCATTTATAATAACTACAAATAAGCAATTTAGTTTCATATCCTTTTCTAAGAATACTGAGTCAACCCTCATAGTGACCGACTTTGATCTATTGTCATTTGTTTACATCAAGTAAATTAAATGACTTTTTCCCCAAACCTTACACAGGCATCTGAATGACTGAATGATTAAATGAATGAATGAATGAATGAAACCATCTATCCATCCATCCATCTATCCATCCATCCATCCATCCATCCATCTAGTCAGCCAGCCTGCCAGCCAGCCATTTTAAATACCTGCTTATTCTAAAGCAGGGTTGCAGAACAGTATAATCTAAGGACTCCATTACTTTCAATAAAAAGTTTAAAATATGGAAACCTTGTAGATAACTTTAATTTAATTTCTTATAAGTAAATGAATACATAAATTACTGAATTAATACACTTTTTTAAATCTCATAACTATTCAGGTTAAAATCAAATGAATTGGCATTTTCAGCACTTAAAGGTGTTCAGTTTAGATTACCGCATGAGGAACATAAATTGTTCCAAATATTCATTCTTTATTTGAAGTTTTTGTGATCATATTTTTAATATGTAATCAACATCTAAGTAGTACTATTATATCTGTCTATCTTTTACTTTTTTAAATTAAAAAAATGTGTTTGTCTTGGCATCTGTTTGTGCCCAACCCTAGTGATGGTCCTTATGAAGCAGTATTGTTTTGCTGAGAAACTTGCATCAATAGCCTTATACACTAGCACCTGTATTTAGACTTCATTTAAAACCATTTATTAGAATTATTGACTTTTCTCCCATTTTTCAGCTGTCTTCTCTCTCATTGGCTTACATTTTTCTGTCATATCCTTGGCTTCAGCTATCTATATTTAATCCTCTTATCTCATTTAAATGCTTAACTTACTCTCTTATTGGCAGAGGCCCTCCTACAGTCTATAAATGAAGACTTGCTGCTCTTCCTCCACTTTGAACAATCTATTTTGTTCCAAATATTTTTTGTTTATTTTGTATCTGTTGATATGTGCACGGTGAAAAAGTCTTAATTATTTAACTGTTGATTAGTCATCGACTAAATACAATGTGCACGTTCAGCAGTTCTTGGGCAAGAGAACAAAGTTTAGAGGCAGCTTTGCATATATTTATCTCTTCCTGCACTATAAGCCTATCTTGATGTGCCTGATATAAATATACCCGTTCAGGGTTTCCTTTAGACATGTGCAGCAGCAGAAGGCTAGAATACATAAACATTCATATATTAGTGCTCTCACTCAAGTATATAAGACAATACTATAAATTAGATATATCCCTTAAAGAGAGAAATAAGTTTTAAGGTGTCTGTGTGTGTGTGTGTGGGGGGGGGGGGGGTGCGGGCAGTATTGGTCTTCTTTAATATCTACTTCTTCAAGATTATTAGAAACAGAACAACATTTCTGAAAAAAAAAGAAACAAACACAGAGATTGCCTTCCTACTATGAAGTGCAGCTGCATTTATTTAATGGGTCGTGGTAAATGGAAGCAGTAGGCTTATTGTGCTCACATGCCCCGCCATCATAAATATACTGTCACCTTTCATGGATGTCAGAGCCAGTTTGACTTACTTGATATTCATTCTTTCCAGCATATACATGTGTTACAACACTGCTTCCCCTCTGGCTCTGCAGTGACATCACCAGAGTCTTGAGCGCTGCATGGGCCTAATAGTCAGAACCGTCCACATCTGTAAAGGCAATTAAAATGCCATGATTGTGATTACAGTTTTTTTTCTTTACTTTTTAATTTAATTTGGCTTTACTTTCCTTTATATGTTGTAACCCATGACTTCAAGTGTCTGTTTCAGACTCATCACTAATGGTCTCTTAACTGATTAGTCAGCCCCACAGTTAATGACTTACAATGGACTTGCAAACACAGCTGGTGAAACTAGATTTCTTTAACTTGTTTTAGTTCTGCTAGATCCATCTCAATTCAGTTAAATAGGTTACAGCTACAGTAAATAATACATAATAGCGTGTTGTACATTTTCATATTGCCGTGAAAAAGGTAAGTTGTAGGATGCCACACAGCAGCACAATGGTAACACAATATCCACAAACTTCTAAAAGTAATGGGAGCGCTTGCAACAAAACTAAACAGATTAAAATAAAAAGGTACCTGGCTCAGGGCCAATCAATTAACTGTAAGGTTTTTTTTAAAAATATTGATTTTAACCAAATCTCTGTTTGTTCTGTTTTCACTGATGTTTTTTTTTTTTTTTTTAAATCCGCAGTGTCTGATGGAAAAGCAAGTTCAGGGAAGGATGCCAACACAGCGCTATGAGTGGCTGAGGACTGTCCTATGGATGCTTCCTGGACAAGAGTCTGTTGCACGACAAATACTCTGCAGTATCTGTCAGTACCTGTTTCTGTTAAGAGAGAAAAAATGTCTATTTCTTCATTCTTGTTTCATTTTCATATACAATAAACCAACTATATAAAGATCAAAATGCAAGGTTAAATTCAATTTATAGGGGTCTCTCAAAGGTGTGAAAACACTCACAGATTAAATAGATGAAAAACAACTATGAGCCCACACAGTCTGAGATGAAAGGAAGAAAAGGATCAAATCAAATCAAACTTTATTTACAAAGCTCTTTTTATACATATGCAGTGCAAAGTGCTTTAAATAATAAAACACATTTTGAATATATAGAAAATCTTCACGTACTTCTGTATAAAATATCAAAATCCACTAACACACACCTGATCATACTCTCTTTCTCACAAAGACTCGTCATCACACTCGTGATGAAAGACAGAACAGGAGACATAAATGTACTGCATTACAGTTCATTTAATTTCATTAAACAGATCTCAGCAGTTGGGAGTGTACATTATCTTTGACTGGTGACAACTTGATACTGAAACACATTGAAATAAAAAAATTAAATAAAACAAAATCCAACTTAAAAACAGATAGTATATCAGCCAACAGAAACCAAGCATACCCTTACAGCACTGTGAACTAACCAAGGTAGTTTACAGTATCACCCACTGCAGGGTAGATTAGATAGTGGTCAGAAACAGTACAAAAGAAAAAGATATATATTTAAGAAAGTGCATGGCTAGCACAAACAAACTGTCTAATATTTATTTAGCACAAGTCAATGCTTGAATCCAAAAATGCAAACAAGTGATAGGGAGAAAACACGCACACAGACTCACTGCTTGACTGACATGCAAGCTCATACGTAGAGTTGTGTGGATTAACAGACTTTTTAACTTGATTAATTTGCAAAGCAAGTGTCTTCCTGGTACATTTGTAGGAATACTACTGAAGGGGACAAAATAACAACATCAAAAAATCAATCCACCTAGCATAATTTAACAATTTGAAATAAAATGTTATGGTTAGCAATTTTGGATGCCATCACAGCTATTAAGCATAAAGAAAGCATTTCAAGTCGGCCATCGTCACAAGACCAATATACACTAATTATCTTCTCCTCCTTATTTCTACTGTCTTCTTCACCCAGTGTCTGTTTCTTTTTATAGCATGTCATAGATTATCTGCAAAATTCAATCCAACACAAAGTCAAAATTTAGGGCTCCAATCTGTTACAGAAACTTTGTGTCAATACCAACGACTTATTCTGTTACTGATTTATGTTCAGTATCAGTTAATAGATGTTTGATATCTTAAGAAACAAGACACAAGATAAGATGAAATGAGATGAGATGAGATGAGATGATTCTTTATTAGCCCCCCACAGGAGAAATTCACAGTGTTACAGCAACAGGTAATGACAAAGGCACACATTGTAAGATAAAAACAACACAACACAAACTAAATAAATATAAATGCAAATAGTGCCAAAGACATATTGGCAACTTGACAATATATTGATTTAACAAACATGATGGGATGACATGCCATTATTCAAGTACCATTTGTCACAGTTCATCCATTGTGGTTGTGTTGGTCGCTCTTGCGCTAACAACACACCTAAGCTGATCTCATAAATGTTAAGTGGGGTCAAGGTCAGGACTCCAAGAAGGTCATTTCATTCTCTTCAATCCTCAATTGTGGAGGTAGTTTCTCACAAACCTTGCTTTGTAGGAGTTGACATTTTTTGGAGGATACATATCAGGAGATTTTGGATTGCCACAGGTTGCAGAATCTCACTTCGATATCTCTCTGCATTGAGAATGCCTCCAATTATGACAAATGTTGTTTTTCCAGTGACACCCCACGCCATCACACTACCTCCACCAAAAGCTGTTGTCCTATCTGAACAGCCATCAGCATAATGCTTTCTGTGTCTTACCCACACTTTGGCCTGACAATCCAACTGCTGTAGGCAGAATCTGGACTCATTAAACATAATGCTCCCCCACATGCCTAGGTTCCAGTGCACATGGATCTGCTAATGAAATACCAGTCAGGTAAGCTGCCTAATGGTCAGCACCTGGAGTAGCCTACCAAAAGCTCAAAACAAGACTAATGGCAGAACCAGCTGTTTGGTATCAGCAGAGAAAATTTGTCAAGTTTTCATGGGCCCCACACAACTCTGCTGCTCATCCAACAATGAAAATTTCCTTTCAAATATGGCACAATTTAAAAGGGAACAAACAAACTTCTGGTGGCACAAGGTTTACCTAAAAATTCATCGTCACAACAAAGAAATAATAAAGCAAACACAAATTTCCTTACTTTTTGCACCAAGTTGATAACCTGTGGAAAATCAGAAATCCCAAACCATAGCATTAGTGGCAGATGTGGGTTTTTTTTATTTATACTGAAAAACAAAATTAAAAACATGTTTAAAACATGAAATCATGATAACAAAAAGGAAAAATTTATCTCGATTAAATTAGTAACTGAAACACTTCACGTGACAGGTAAGTCTATGAAGTTTACGAGGAACCCTTAAAGGCAACACGGGGAGGTGGAACTGGAGCTGTGTCGCTGCATCGCCTGCTTTATGGCACATCACCGGTTTCTCCTCCTGTCACTCCTCCTCCTCCTCTTAATTCTTCTCACCGCATCTCGTCCACCACCTGCCACGGCAGCAACGGAGCCATGAAGACACTCAGCTAATTACTGTAAGCCAACAATTTTTGTAAAAGAAAAAGAAAAACTGTTGAGAGAAAGCGAGGCAGGAGGGAGCAGGGAAGGTGGGTACACGAGGGGGAGACACAAACGCATAGTGAGAAGCGG
Source organism: Telmatherina bonti (assembly GCF_933228915.1). Taxonomy (NCBI): domain Eukaryota; kingdom Metazoa; phylum Chordata; class Actinopteri; order Atheriniformes; family Telmatherinidae; genus Telmatherina; species Telmatherina bonti. Next base: position 19,056,948 of record NC_136627.1, on the reverse strand, counting down.
AAACAGAAACATATGGTTTGTCAGAGAACCAGCTGTTTCTGCGGACTGCTGAATTGGACAGAAACTTATTAAACCACAATAACAAATTGAAGACGCAGTTAAAAACGTCCGTCTCATTTTGTCGGGACATCTTTGCATTAGAATCGCGCGTTCACCTGTGAGAGACTGACGGTGCTTTACACCTCTGTTTCAGTAGTTTGTGCAGAGTGGATTGCGGTTGTTGAACCTGCCTGAACAGGCTAACACACACACTGGGAGTACATCACAAGACGCCGTGGAGCCAACTAAAGCCTCTTGCAAAGACCAAATTGAATTAGACAACTTATTCGTGCAGAAAGCGAAGTAGTATCGATAGGTTCATAGGTTTTCCTTCGCTTTTTCACCGGCTCCCAGTTATTCCCTCCGGGCTCACCAGGAGTCTGTCACCCCCTCCCCGTCTCTGCTCGCCCGTCCTCCTCTCGACAACGAGCCATGTCTGGGCAGACTGTGACCATCCCGGACGACCGGGCTTTCGCCAGCTTCAAGGCGGAGTGTCTGTGCGAAGAGGGTTGGAGCATGACCTACAGCAAAGGGGGGATTACAGTGTGGACACAGGGTCTGGAGGAAGGGAAGTCCGTCCACAAAATTAAGGTGAGCCCACTCAGTCTGACAGATGTGATATGAGTTTTCAAAGCATATAGAAATAAACAGCACAGGAATAGTAATACTGCACAAATGCACAGTGGATGGGAAGAAACAACCCCTGCAGTAACAGGCAGTAAAGTGCTCTTTCTAAATTCCCATATGATACAAAGTGCTGACATGCTATAACTCCTGCTTTTTGCCGCATGGTCCCATAGTTGCAGATCCATTTCCAACACTCTCTAAAAGCTCATTTAAAATGACAGAGCACCTTGTTCATTGTGCCCTTGTATGCATATAATCTCCCATTATTATGACACAATGGAGATAGCTGTAAACGTAAGTATAGTAAACAGATTTTATGTTTCATGGTGGGGTTGTGAATTGGACCCTGATGCACAGATAAGAAAATCTCCACTTTGTAATCAGGTTTATTTTTCATTAGACATCCTATCTTCTACTAGTGAAGCTATTTTCAAATCTATGTGCAAAAGCATAGTATTAAGTGATAAGTATATATTACCTTGTTTGATTTTTTTAGGAACTAGATTTGCATAGGTAGGCTGTACGAGCCGTTTAAAAGGGAAGTGAGCAAAAGCTCAAATTGAAATAGTGCTACACTAGTGCATAGCTAAAATGTGGTTACAGCTATTTACATGCAAAGACTTGCTTCTTCTCTCTATCTCATTCGATTATAACTGACCTAGCTGGTTGTCAATGTGCAGTGTGAAATTAAATGTGTGTCTTTTACTTTCAAGTCCTCCCCAAAAGATTTCGCCCAAGCCTATCAGTGCTAAGTATTTTATTCATTATTTCATCTTTCTATTTGTAATCTGTAGTACTGGCAGCAGGGAGTTCTTTTTAATTGAAAGAGTTAAATAAGTAAAAGAAAACATTTATTCATTATTTTACATTATAGCACCAACAAAGGCAGCTTAATGAGTTTTAATTGTATTGTTGATCTAATAAAACATACGTAAAGTCCACTGTCAATCAGTCAGCCAAAGGAAGGATATGGTTTTCAGCTTGGACAACGCTGACATCCATCAGTAACAGTAATATATAGGTAATATATAAATTTTCTGCCAGTGAAGTTTACTGGCATGAAGCTATGATGGCAACACCACACACATTAACACTCAACCCACTCATTGAGGAAGTTATTCATTGTGAATGAGCACAACTACAAAGCTCTCAATTTGATTGATATGTGACAGATGTACAGTGAATAAGTGTAGAACAATGTTTCTCACACCTATTTCTAAGAGACTTATCTGTTCAAGGTTTCCAGATCAGTATCAGTGGTGATGTATCATAACAATTCAGGCTTCTCTCTCTCTTACCATTGTGAGTTACACAGTGAACTTCAGCTTAATTTCCAGCTAAATAAACACTGACCTGGACAAGTATTATTGGTTTCTATGTCAACTGGTTATGAGACAAGTCTGCAGGGATTGAATACAAGGTACAACACTTAGAAGAGACACCTTACACCAACTTTTATTTGAGATTGGAATGTGCTGAAGTGCAGGCTCAAGAATTTTAGGTCAGGTAACCCGATTCACTCTTTGAAACTTCTTTAATGATCAGGGTTTTATCCTATCCAGTGTAATCTTCCATCAACAAAAGAAGGAAAAAAACAGCTTTTTGAAAAGTCAGACTCAAATATTTGGAATCAGACAAAAAATGTCTGATGGATCTTTCTGTGCCACTTTAGTTCTTCTTTTTCTACGAGAGTTTGTTGTTGATGGGGAAAGTAATAAAGCAAACATTGAGGCAGGCATCTCCCTTTTGCCACTATCTTGTGCATTAAATTTGTGGTGTTGATAAAAGATGCAGTTATAAGTTCTGCCTTGCCTTATCTGAGGTACTCTGGATGCAGCATTGAAAAAGAAAGAAGGACATTGGTGGTGGGTGCAAATGTCACAAGCCTAGAGTGACAGTATTTGTGCTATTTTTCTCACTGCCTGAAGGGGAGATGCAAGTTCTGCATAGTTAGGCGCTTCAGTGAATTGATTATTTTAGGCTCATCATTTCTGATGACCTCTAGTATTGTATACTGTATTGACTAAATGGCCCACTGCTACCATAACTACATCAGAGTACAATTGCTATCAATAATGCAAAGTCCATGAAGTTGAAACATCTAGTTGTTTCTGGATAATTCTTTAGGGTAGATAATGTGACAGGCATGTGAAAGTATGCAAGAGTAAACTGGGTTATCTACTTAAATAGTTGCCTTGGCAATTTGTCTCGTGTATGTAGCTTTAAGTCTGTGGAGTCCATGTAGAGGCATGATTAGGACAACAAGTTACCACTCTTTGCTATGGACAGTTGCTGCTTACTATCTAACAAATAAATGGCTGCTATTAATTATACTGTATTAGTTTTAGTCATTTAGAAAGGGAGAAGCTGATATGGAAAGCATTCTTACAACACTCTTGTGGCAAAACATGTAGATTTTTTTCTCTGTGATGATAAACTATATAGATTAAAATTGAACACAAAAGGATGCAAAGTCAAAGTTTATAAGAATCTAGATTCATGGTGAGGGCAACTGAGACCTTAAACCCTTTGGAAATCATTCAGACTGATAAAAAAAAAAGATATCAAGTTACATTTAAAGCTCACTTTTGGCAGCAGCTACTATAATCTCTTTTTACTGCTTCTGATGTTGGCTTGTTTCCCACAGCAACTGGCAGTAATCTGATCCTTATGTCAGTTTTGGTCAGATCAGTAAGTAAACTGGGAAGGTTTAGACCTGGAAGCAGCTTTCTTTTCCTGCTGGTGTATCCGGGTTTGAAGAGCGTGAGTGTACAACCAGGTGTTTACTTTGCTAAATAAACTAGTGTGCATATATGGGTGTGTGTCTGTGTGCATATGGGGTGTAATCTTCATAATCAGGGGAACCCCCATCCCTCTTATGTTTATCAATGTTTTTACTTCACACACAGGTTATTTGTATGGGTAGAGTTGTGTATGGTTACTGAAGATAGTGTAAATCTGCCTCATTTGCCATTGTAACTCATTGGGGTATATCCTGTGTGTCCTGCAGAGGTATATCATATCTGGATTAGCAGAGAATAATATTTTCATGTATCTGTATATTAAGAGTAGAGATTTGCTTATTGATGTTTTTTCATGTAGGATAGGTGTGTTTCCTTATGACAGCTGCAGTCTGCAAACAGTAAAACTGCACAAGTTAAATGCCTGGGTGTGGCTTCTGTCTATAACGGCCACTGTGAGTAAATATGACAGCAACAGGAACGGCATTATCTGTATGCATTATTTGTATCTACTTTTCTTTTCAGTCTTTCACACACACACAATATCCCTCTCTGCAAATGGTCACATTAACTACTGGATGTGAGTCAATATGTTTTTGTACATGCTTTTAGAGCCAGGTGGTTAGTAATGCCACAGAGATAGTTCTTCTATTTATAGACTATATCGAAAGAGTATGTCTTTGCTGATGCATGACAAATGACTGACACTTTTTTTTTCACTTAACCACCCAGCCTGTTCCTTTTTATACATTTGCAATCAAAACAGGACAACCCCCCCAGACCCCCACCCCCCCGAAAGACTGCAAGATAAAATTTGTCTGGCAATCATCATAACCATTAGTGGGCTAATAATCCAGCCTCGTCATCATAACTATCATTGCCTCTGCTATATGTGTCAACAAAGACTTGTGTATCATGACAGTAGTTGCCATTACAAACACACATCATCATAATTTTTTAATTTTTTTAGCACATTATCACAAATTTGACTTTGTACAATTTGTTAGTTGTTTTGCTTACAATTAACAGTTTGACTCACCAATACACATAGAAACACTAGTTGGATTCACACAACAAAGGTTGGACAATCTTAAATCTATCAAAAAAGAATTTTAAAATCTCAGTGGTGGCTTAATGGTTTTAATAGATTTTTTTTATTCCAACTGTAGACAACGTGTGGAATTATATTTTAAAGATTAGAAATAATTAAACGATGCAGTTATTAAGTCACCAACAAAAGGGTCTTAGTTTTTGAAAAGCCTCTACAAGTTGTACTTCGTGCAGTGGATGAATTGAAATATTTTAGTAGTATTTGTTTGGCAGGAAATTGACTTTTAGTTGCATGGATTATTTTTATGCACCTGTTTGTAATTGAAATAGATTTGTTTTTGGATGTTAGAAAATTGATTTACACAAAACAGTACAAATAGAAAGGAATGAAGACAGAAAATTGTGCACCAAATGACTCCCTTATAGAAGTCCTGAATCAAGGTCTGGTGCTGGCAGTTGCCTTCAACAGTCACATAATTAGTTCAGTGAAGTCCACCTGTGTGCAAATGATCTGTTGTAAAAGGCCCCAGAGTCTGAACACCATTAACCGTAACGAGACTTGTGCCTGTCTGTTTGGCCTCTGCTAAAAAACATAGTGCACCCATAATGAAGTGCCTTTATCTCTGCAACAAGGCTCATGTGAACACTCTTGGAGTCACAGTAAAGATAAAACTTTTGAGATTTGTTAAGATGTGTAAATTTCAGTAATGTATATATGTTGATGAAGAGTAAATAAAGATAGCACGATTGGAAAAAATTTCAGGCTCATCTTAGGAAGAATATAAAAATCCTTGTGGAATGATGCAGCTGAAGATGTACATTTCTATCTGAGAGCAGTATTCGAACATTATCTCTGCAAAGGTTGACTCTAATAGAGTGAAGCAAAATAAAATCAAAGGTTTTAGTACAGACAGTTCAGACAAGGTCTCCAATTTGGCCATTTTGGCATCATCTGTTCTTAAAGTGCCCCAGTCAGTAGACCTTAGATTTTAAAATGTTAAGTAAGCAATGCAATGAAACCTGAAGCTCTGAATAGGACTGGAACAAAGTGCTGGAGAAGTACAGATTAAAGTCAGGGTTTTGAAAAGAACACCATAAACTAAAGATTGTTTATTTTTAGGAAATGTAAAGATAATAACACTGCAATAAACCTGCCAAGAACAGGCAGAACACCAAAGCTTGGGCACCAGGCAAGCTGGGCATTAATAAGAGAAGAGACTGAAGAGACTCCCTGAAGGAGTTGCAGATTTCCACAGCAGACATTTTAGTGTCTGTTTGTAGGACACGTTTAAGGTATACTCTTAATAATTTACAAAAAAGTAGCAAGAAAGAAAAGGCATTGCATATGTTGCAAAAGGTACTTGTTGGGGCATATGAGAGTCTCCCTAAACAGAAAAGAAGTCCTTTATGTCAGATGACACTGTCATTTTAAAATTTTTATTTATTTATTTATTTTTACCAAAAAGATTCTGTTCATGGAGCAAACCCAACACCTTTTTCTGACCAATTTTAAACCACTAACCCTGGGCAATTGCTCTGAACTGGAGGAATGATATATGGTACTACAAACCAGAAAAAGCTCAAGGAGTCCTGCTCCAGTTATTCAGATAACCGTGTCTGTGACAGAGGTTAACCTTCCCACAGCACAATGATCTGAAGCATACTGCTAAAGTAATACCCAAGTTGTTTGGTGCAAAACATTTGTAATGGCCTAGTCAAAACTCAGATTTTAGTCTGAAGATATTAAATATGACTTAAAGATTTAAGTTTACCTGTCAAACCCAACCAGTTATCAGAACGAGGAGGGCGTTTTGCACTGAAGACTGGGTAAAAACCCAGTGGTTATAGATGTGACTGACTTAAAGAAACACACCCAAAAAATTTGTACATGTAATCGTTGTTCTTTTAAATGAATCTGTAATCAGTGGCAAGCAGATTGATCAGGAAGTATTGGCCAGCATATCAATCATCCACCCAAACTGTACAAGCCTTGACCCAAGCATATGCCTTTACCTTTACATTTTCTCATGTGCATTTTTAGTGGCCTGCTTTTTGTCCCTTAATGGACTGTGTAAACAGATGTCTTCACAATGTGGGCTTTACCTGCTCAAACATACACCCTCAACTCCTGGGTTTGCCTTCTCCCATGCTGACACAGAGGGAAGCCCAGCTCTGAATCACATTAGCACCCTCTGAAGAGTTTTTCTTTTCTTCATAATTGTCTTCCACAATCATGTATCAACCCCCATGGAAACAAATGATTGGAGCTGACAGGACTGAGGGAGGGGTAGAAGAGCAGAGTGGCATGAAGAGAACAAAAGTGTGATGACGGAGAAAAAGGAGAGAATGGAAAGTGGGTGGAGTGGGTTGGATGAGTGGGATAGAAGGTCATTGGGTGTTCCAAGTGGATAGATGCTATGGTGTTGACAGGCATGAAAACAAAACATACATACTCATTGTTTATCTATTTGTTTATGTTCTTTGGAGTCTGTCTTTGTGAACTCTGTTTTACCCTCTTCTGTCTTTCCCCGTCTCCCTGCTTCATCGGTTCCGTCAACCAAATTAGTATGTAATGTAATTATGCACACATGTTCTTTGCTGGTTGTATGTCTTCATTTTCTACTGAATGTCTTTTGCCTCCTTTAGTTCTTCTCTTTCACTTTTTCATTTGGTTTCTTGTTGTCCTCCTACTCCTCTTTCAGCTTGCCTGTAGATACAACTGATCTATTGTTCTCTTTGGCCTCTCCTGACCTGCTGTATCAGTAATTTGCTACTCCGTCTGCACATACGCACACACTCACGCATAGTTATAAAATATGAGCCCTCACTTGTACGGACACACCGTTTATGGCAGTTTATTAGAAAAACATTTCCACTGTCTTTCTGTAAAATAAATACAAAATTGCATTTGGAATGCACACTTTACCATCCCACCATTTATTATATGATAATCTGTTTTGATTAAGTGGTTTTTATAATTGCACTAAGATGTGGCTCATAAATGAACTGTTCAGTTTTGTTTAGTTATGAACCCAACAGTTAATATCCTTAACCGTGTAACTGTTTAATTCTGGCATCACTTGCTTTTTAACTCACCATTTGGTTAAGTTTAGGCCTCCCAGCAGCCTTTGTTTCTCACAAACGTAACATTCACAGTATCATTTCTGGGTAATTGGAAAATACTTGTAAGGGCATTAACGATAGTCCTCAGTAATTGACATTGCATAAGTTAAAACAAAACAGCATCAGATGACTCTACAATCACTAATCTCATTTAAACAAAGAGACCTCCTTGTTACATTGTGACAGACTGAATTCTCTCCTGTTCTCTTCTTGTTAGTTTTCTCTTGTTATTTTTTACTCATACTATAAATTTATTATTCACTTACAAATTTGTGATTCTTATTTAATTAGTCAGTTTGACTGGGTTTCATGTTTGAATGTTCAAAGGAACACTGTGCATGTTGCTGCCTTCTCTAATACTGTTTAGTTTGTCTCTTCATGGCCTCTTTCCTGCCCAGCGATGTGGCGTTAATTATGAAAGAGCTAAAATTTGTGTTGTGTTAGTCACAATTGTTTTGATATGTATGTGTTTGTGTAATTATTCACTTCTGGGTTTCCTTGCTTTTGGTATCACAACTACTTGTTTGGTATCACAACTACTTGTTTAAGTTTAGGAAGGATTGTGGTAGGATATGAAACATGCTGCCTTTCAAAGCATGTCAAATAACTGCAGAAATTTCTTTCTGTATAGCCAGTACACCGCCATCTCACATTAAGTGACACGCTCTGTGTTTTAATCTGGATTCTTGACACAGCTGGTCATATTCAGGGGCTGAACAGCTCTCTCACTTACACTGGTTACCTCAGTGGGAATACCTCTTTGTGCTTTGGCTATCAGCAGAGAGGATGGAGCAGCTGCAAAGGATTCATTGAACAGTGCTGTTTGTTACCCAGACAGAAACTGTGCATGCATAAGAAAAAAAACAAGATATAGTTGCTTCAAAATGAAAATGAAAACAAAATCCTGACACAGATGTTGGTCTTAACTCACATAAGTGTGGATTATCTTGGGGTTTCTTTTTCTTTTTTTAAGCCAGAAGTGACTATATTTGGTATAATAGAAAATGTTACATCGATATAGTAGATGAATAAAATGCATAAAAGAAATTAATGAATTATTATGAAGGTAAATGGATTAAGATAGATTTAATAATTCTGTGAATGTGGAGAAAAATAGATTGTAACCAGTGTTTCCATTTGTTTCTCATACCTTGATACAAAAATAAGCTCCTGTTCTTGATTAGTTTGAATAATTATGTAAAACCAGCCAGCACTGATCTATCAACTCTTTTCTGTGCAATTTTGTGTTCTGTAGTTAGTTTGTATTTACTTACCAGCTTTTTGTTCTCACTGAACATTTCCCTGCAAATGGCCAGGGTTTTGTAATCTGGGATGTCATTTTAATTTCCGATTTTATTTGACTAAGTGGACATGGTGATGTCTTATGAGACTATTCCTTGTCCTGAGGGCTATATTATGGCTCAGTGACAACAAGTGTTTATAGCTTCCAGATTCAGTGCACACACTTGACTTTTAGAACTAAAATAATATGTAATCTCAAGACAATAACCTCACTGAATTTAGACCATTGACTGAAATAAAAGATTATTTGATGTAAAGTTTGTGGAATAGACTCTTAATTCTAAATCTATGATTAAATTTTCTTAAACTTATGATTAGATGACATTAAAAAAGGTATATCAGTTGAACTGCTGTTATTTGTACATCGTTAACCACTGAAAACAGTGGTTAATTTTACATCCTCCTCAAATTATTCAAACTTATCATTTACATCAGTCTTTAAGTTACTTAGCTAATTTTAGATTTGGTTGTGATGCATTTCGTCATTTACCACAAATCATTGATGTACCCTGATACTGACGTGCTGTATTATGTAGTTGTACAGTCAGTGATCATTTTCACAACAGAAACCAATTCAATTTAAAAACTGTATCTGTATCGCACAACTTTACAGACACATCAGTTTCAAGCCAATTCATAACAAATAGCCTTGTTAAAGGGGCTCTACTATGCTATTTGTAGCTTTCTGAGCTTTCTACAGTGTTATAGTGTTGAATACTCATCAGACATATGAGCGGGGTTTTTTGTTTTTAATCACCTAAACGCATGTTTAAGTTTTCCAGTACACTATACAGTTGGTGTCCGTGGTGACAGAAATGATTGATTTTGGAGAGAATTTTCTACTTGGAAATTTTAGTGACGTCCCTGGGAGGGACTCAGTGATTGGTCATCTTCTCTAGGTTGTGCATGTTCACGAGAAGAAAACCACACCCACCTTCACTGCTCAGTATAACTACTCCTAGCATTTGACCAATCAGACGCAGCCTGTTGGCAGGACATGGGGCGGAGCTTTCTCTGTTCACTTGTTTCTGGCAGAGGCTGATCTGAGAGGATCATTCCAAAATTAATGAAGGGGTTTGTGAAAAATGGTTGATTATTTTAAATGAAGGTTATTTAAAAAATATGATCTGGCATTGTCTCAAAGAAATAAGCCAAGCTCTGTATGAAAAAGATGACACCTGATGCAACACATCGTAACCTGCATATATAATTCAGTATTAATGCTGCTCTCACAGATGATTGTTACTTCTATTGTGTGTATTAATGCATTCCTTTACTATCATGGCTGCTGGGCTAAAAAGAAGCCATGTGGTTCCTTTTATTTACCAGTACAAGTACAAGAATTTCTCATGTTCAGAATAATCAGTGTTCTTTGTACTTGTTTTTTATTTTCTCAATAGAAAGTTTTAAAGTTTTAAATATCTGAAAGTAATTTCACTCTGTGTATTTGCATTTTATTCAGAGTGCCCTCTCTATGCCCTACGATGTCCTATGCTCACTACACTCCACTACTAGAGTCTGTTCCTTATGGCCTATGGGGTTGTGTCCGGCAATTTGCAAGCGAAAGAGATTCTTTAAAACCTAAAAAGATTTTTAATCATCAGAGACATTTTGTGCTGTTACTGATGTTGAGCTCATTGTATATCTCCCAACATTGTTATCAAAGACCAAAATGAAATCACCTATTTCAAAAGCAGGTAATACTTCTCTTAAATGAATCCATAGGGGAACAAGAGAGGGAAGATGGTCCATACTGAACCTCAAACTTAGAGGATTGAATTCATAATAGGAGTTAAAAGCATGTGGGACAGATTTGATACATTTAATTTTCAATTGCTCTTACCGTCTTTCTCTCTTTTTCTGCATCAGTGGTTTTTCCTCATGTCCTTTATTGGAAGCACGTTACTTTTTTTGGCATTTAAAAAAAGTTGGCTTCACTGACTTCCCTTTTTCACCATGTTGTTATTACTAAGACTCATTCCCCCTGGTACTCGTAACTGTAGTAACACCTACACTCCAGGGTTTCAGCGCTCTCTTTGCCTGGGGTGAATTGTCATCTACTCCAAACAGAGACCGGAGTCTGCATGACTCCATGTTGCACACCTACAAGAAGAAACAAATAAACGGTAAAACATGTGGATGGATAAATCATGAACTACTCATTTATTGCTGTTTTTATTGGATTTGGGTTGAAAGATGAGATGAATGTATATTTCATTTACAGAGCTTAGTCTGACACCTTTTGTTCGAAACTGCGGCTGACATTTGAAGTTGTTGCTCCCGAAGCTCCTTGCTACTTGTTGACTCTTGCAGGCTAGTTGACATAATTGTGTCAGACTTTGCTCTGTCTGTTGTTTCTGTTAAAAAACAACAGCAGGTAAACAAGTCTAGCAGGGACTTCTCTATTATCAGTAGTCTGTCCCAGATAATTTCTCTTCTCGATTTGACACACCCATGAACACAATCTCCCATTCCACTTGCTGGCACTTACAGTCTCCAACCATCTAATGTCTAAACATTTCATCATCTGTTACCAAATCTATTTGTATGTGTTTCCAATGCAAAATCCTTCCACACCTTTACACAGACCTTCTTTATTTTCTCTGTTTGCATATCTGAACTGTGTTCTAAATGTTTAATGAAAACTCTGCTTCTGTCATTTTTTTTCCTTTCAGTGCTGTATGGTGTGTAAAGATGTGTCAGCTGAGACGATGTATGATGTTCTCCATGACATCGAATACAGAAGGAAATGGGACTCAAATATCATCGAGACCTTTGACATCGGAAAGCTTACAGTCAATGCAGATGTCGGTTACTACTCATGTATGTGTGTACACTTGCAAGATGTCTTATGTCTGATTTCACAATTTAGAGCTTCTGAGGTGATGCAGACATGACGTGTTCACTTAAGTGATCTTGTTTTGTTACAGGGAAGTGTCCAAAACCTCTTCGGAACCGCGATGTCATCACACTTCGCTCCTGGTTGCCAATAGGGAAGGATTACATCATAATGAACTACTCAGTTAAACATGCAGTAAGTATACATGCACACAGAGATACATGGTGTGCACATGCTCAGACCCTGCCCACTCACCCTCTCCATAACCTTTATATGTGCATAAAGTAATGCCAATGCTGCACTGTGAGACAAACACATAGCCGTGTGTGTACAGACGTGCCGTTACAAAGCTTTTTAAGGTCATTAAAATGCTCTTCGGACAGAAGAGGTCCATCCAGGAAAGAGACAGACGGGCACCATTCCAAAGAGATAGGACGATGCTCCCTTTGATGCTTTTACATTAGACAATGATACAGTAGATTACACAGTTTAACTGTGAGAGTATTAATTGGATTCAGCTGAACGTTGAGCATTATTAGTTTGGCTTCAGATCATGCTTTCTAAGAACATGGCTAATTTAAATGCCAATGGCCAGTAAAACAAACGTGGTGACTGGAGAGCTCTAAGACCATGTGAGTGACAGTTTGGAAGCAGACCTGAAACCTTTGCTCTTTCTTTGGCATTATGTCGGTGTTTCTCTTCTCTAACTGGCAGACGAGGACAAGAGCTATCTCTTGTAAAAGCTTGTCACAGGAGCAACAACAGTCAGATTATTGCCAATACTGATTGAAACAGAACTTGCAAAGCAAATTGTTCATGTGTAAAAATGTCTACAAATAAAATTTGTAGGTTTTTCTCTCTTCCATCCCTCTCTGCTGTGCTTCAGCTTTGTCCCATAAAGCTGTTCATGCTAAAAGAATCTGTAATGCATGTGTAGGTAAGAAATAGCAACAGTATAAGTACTAATGATTGGCTCTTGTTGGTTGTCTTGACTTAGGCAAAGTGGCTTTTGGCAAAGTACATCAAAAGCACTGCAAAGAGTCAAAGAACTTGTTTGCATCAGTGAGAACAAAACAAAAATAAGTTGCATTTACCAAATAACATATTCTAACTTAGTTTTCTGTTATTTACTGGTGTGACGAATTCCTCTGGTTACAAAATGTCTGAAAAGGAACTTACTTTTGTTTAATAGTTAAAGGAAAAAAGCTTCAAAAATAGAAAGGCTATTCACTTTATTTTTATGTGATACTAAAGAAAATAAACCTTCTAAAAAACAAAACAAACAAACAAAAAAAACAGTTATTGAAATAATTGCTGATTATTTTCCATTGAAGTTAAAAATGCTCTGGTTACACTTCTTTTCTTCCCCTCTCATTTACAATTATTTGTATTTGTCTCCCAGTCTCATTTTCTCTCCTTTTCCACCTATTTTCCTTTTACAGTTGTTTAATGTTTATAGTAGGATAATGCCTCTCATGTGACTGTCAGCGCTTGACTTCCGCCTTGCCTTCCGCATTCCTGCATCAGTGGTTACAAACATAATAGACTGTGCGTATGTGTGTGTGTTTGTGTTTTTTGTAGTGGGTCTGTGTGTTTAGCCATAACTATTTGCTAATCACTAGAACTGGGGCGCTTGTGGAGTTCAATTTAAGATAACTCTAATAATTTATTTTTAATCTTGGTCCTGAATTATGTAAAGTCTTGCAGTTAGAAATGCATAATAATAATTAAAAAAGAAGTTTCCTGATCTTTAGAATCCACCATCCAACGGATGTGGGCAGCTGTAGTTGTTTCACTGCAGAATGAGCCTCTGTGTAGATTAGTGCTGCTTTATCAGGAGAGCCTTTGAGTATTATGTTATTATTTTTTTTGTTTGTATTTTTTTTTTGTTGGTTTATGGAGTCACTTTGGTCCGGACTACATTATAAATATATATGCACCTTTTTTCCCTCATAAATATCCAATCCTTGAGGGTCAGTGCCCAGAAGGTTTGCTTGCTTTTTATTTCCATCATAGTAGGGGAACATCTAAAAGTTACAGGGAAGTAGCTCTTGAGAACTTAGATATCCCTACCCCAGATTAAGTTTTTTTTTTTTTACCTCCCAACCACATATTGGCTGGTAGTTTCTTAAAGTTACCAGCATGTCAGATTTTCCAATAACCATTTTTTTTTCTGAGAAAATAAACCAGATTTTTCCGTAAGGAACAAAGTAAGATAACGTGGTTGAAAGGATCTACTTTAAACTTTGGGGATGTTTACAACTCTACTTACATAACAAGAATTTGAAATATTGTACATGTTGCTCCTGAAGGAAGAGCAAAACAAGCTGACAAACTGGTGTTCTCGTCATAGGCGGTGATATATCCTGGTGAGTGTTTTGAGAAATGCTTCTGATTTCCTGTAGTTCCAGTTTTGAGGGGAAAAAAAATCCAGTAGCTTGGAACATATCTGATTTCCCAGAAACATGCAGATGATTCACAAACGCTGGAGCTGTCAGCAGAAATTCCTACAACGTAACCTATAAGTAGAGAAGCACAGTCACCAAAAATGCACGTCAAATATTTGGAAATAGATAAAACAGTTCTTTGAAGTATCCCACTGATAACATTTCTAAGCTCTCCGTTGCTGTGTGTGCTTATTTAGTGCTCTGCATTTGGTTTTTCCCAGTTAATACAGGCAAAGCACTACTTCACTTCATTTACATGAGTAATAATCTAACATGAATAGCTAAAGAGCTAGCAGCGTGTGTGGTATTTTGTCCTATTATTTGTAGGCTAAAATGAGGTGCATTTAAATTAGAAAGCTGCAGTAGCTTCAAAACAAAAAAAGAAAAACATCCTTGTGTGTCTACTTTGCAAACATTTGAGACCATTTGATGAGCTGACTGTTGTTTATTAATCTCTGTTGGTCAGAGGCTCTATGTATGGTGTGCATTCAGGGAAAATATATCATTTTTCTATTTATGAAACTGTTGTTTAAATAGGATACCTGGTCAAGAAGGCACACTATAGCAGTCAACACAAACATATCGCAAAAGCAGCCCATAAAACAATTCAATGAAACAGATTCAAAACACATCAGATCATCTTAAGAGTAGCATTAACAGTCCTCAGTTCAACTAGTTCTTGATAAAGTGTTCACTAAGTTGACCAAAAGGGATCAAACTATTCAGCTTTAATGTGTTCTAGAAGGCATTCCAGGACCAAGGTAGAAAAGAATAAAAAGAAAATGCATTTCTACCTAGATGAGTAGAAATTTTTGGTATAGAGGAGGGGCTTCCATCTATTGTCAGTTTATGTTTTTGTCTAATTATCTGTCTGTGTGTGTTCATTTTGACAGAAATACCCTCCTAAAAAGGACATGGTGCGAGCTGTTTCCATTCAGACTGGCTACATGATCCAGAGCCAGGGACCCAATCTCTGTACCCTCACTTACCTGGCCCAGGTAGATCCACGAGGTAAATGATACACATGCCCGCCTATAAACACACACATACATATGCAAAGGGACAAATGAACAGCCTATTAACAGCTCTCAGGGCTGTATGTAATGTATGCATGCATACACTTCTTCACTCAGCCTGGTGTTCAGTGCATGCTCTTCTATAAATTATTCATTTTTTTGGCTTTATGCCAAAATGAGTTGTCATAGTAACCATATCATTAGCTTAACAACATAGTTGTCAAAGTCATACTTGAGCAAAATTACTATATCTGCCTGACTCTACTTTTCTAACACTGCTTATTCACTGTGCATCATCCCCAATAAATCCTTAAAAATTGACTTGGGCAATTATGCTATCAGGATAACGGTATGAAATATGGAGTATTTTACATTTTCATCAATCATGTTAACCAGGTTCCTCTGCTTTCCTCATCACCCTCCTCATTTTCTGTCTTCTCTATGTTTTTTCTAATTTACCTCTTCACTGTTGTCCTTCTGCATCAATAATTGTGTAAATCTATGTAAATTCCTGATTGTATTGTGTGTTTTTTGGCTACTTTTTGAAGTGGATGACATGACATGTAGTGATGCAAACTTAAAACCCCTCCTTTACACCTCCTCCTTCTTCATCTTTCTCTTTCACTTTGATTCTCTGTCACTCTTGCACTCTTATCCATCTTACCCTGCACACTCCATTTCTATTTACAGGTTCATTACCCAAGTGGGTTGTCAACAAGTCTTCCCACTTCCTCGCTCCTCGGGTAAGTTGTGCATATTTAAACATGGATCCTGTAAGTATGTTTATCAGTATATGTGGTAATCCACAAATAGCACATTGTTGCAGTGAAAAACCTGCGTGTAGGAAAAAATATGCAGCTCATTTTAGAAACCTCTCTTTTAACTGTATTTGTGGTTTGAGAGTTTGTGTTTTTGTTGACAAATAGCCTCTCTAGAGACAAACCTGGGTTGTGTGAATCCCATGGTGACGTCGGCAGTAACAAGAAGCTTTAAGAGAGGTTGCCAAAAACAAAAAGAATAAACACAGGAACTATTTTATATTAACAGTTTCCAGGAACCAATTTGATTTATGTTGTATTTTTAAGCCAACAGTGCACACAAGCAGCGCAGCTGACTGAGACATCTTGATACATACTGTAGCAGTGTCTTTGGTAAAGGCCATGAATACAGTTTTATATAATTCATCATGATGGATGTGATTTAAAAAAAGCCGTCACGTGACTTATTTAACTCGTTTAATGAAGGAGAGAGAAGCAGCAAATCCCTGACATGTCATCATTTCAACATATTGACAAAATGATGTTAAATAATGGGAATTTGTAATAATTATAGTAGCCTTACATTGCCATAGATTACCTATCTGATAACATGTAGATGCTTTTTATTTTATTTATCTGTTATTGCTCACAAAAATATTTTCCTGAGAGCTACATTACTCAGAAAATGGCAGCTTGTCAAAATTATATTAAAAAGAAATCAAATAGAGGGAAAAAAAAGCAAACCAACCCAAGTCATTTGAACAGTGCCACAGTGCCTCCGAAGGGCCATTTAGGTTTTTAGTGGCTGTATTTACTTCATCCCAGTTTTGCTTATCTGAAGAAATAAGACTCCCATTTGGTCTCCTTTTGTACTCTCAGGCAATGAAGAAGATCAACAAAGCCTGTTTGAAGTATTCAGAGTGGAAGAAGAGACATAACCCAGGCTTCAAGCCCTGGCTCTACCCCGAACAGACTACATTGCCCAGCATCCCACTCTCAGAGCTGAGCATCCAACATGCTGAGAGCCTGGAGAATATTGATGAGAGCTCCCTGGCTGAGACCCATGAGAGAGAAGACAGTGACTAACACAACATGCTGAGACAAGGTTATGTGCTCATACAAACAGCAATGCAGGGATACATAATTCCTAAAAAACAAAACAAAACAAAAAAAAAAAACATCCATAATTATAAGTTTCTTCTGTGTATGTGATTCTGCCTCCCCCTCAAAAAAAAAAAAAAAAAAAGTCATCTCTGGAAAAAAAAAAAAGTCAAATATCCTTTAATTTGACCTCCTTTACCTTTGATTGTGGCACACATTCGATGTGGAATTATTTTAGTAAGCTTCTGCGATGTCACAAGATTTATTTCTATCCAGTGTTGTATTATTTTTCACCAAAAATCCTGATGATGGAAGCGGCCGACCGCATTCTCAATGCGGTGAAGTTCAGGACTCTGTGGTGGTCAATCTGTGTAAAAATGACTTCTCGTGCCACTTGAAACACTCTTTCACAATTTGAGCCCAGTGAATCCTTTCATCGTCATCTTGGAAATATCCATCAGGCAAGAATCTCTGATAGAATAACCTGCTCATTCAGTAGATTCAGGTCGTCAGCTGACCTCATTCTTTGGGCACATAATGCTGCTAAACCTAGATCTGACAAACTGCAGCAATCCCAAATCGTAGACTGCCTCCACGGGTTTGTACAGTAGGTTCCATGGCTGCATCACTTCATCTGCCTCTCTTCTTACTCTGATGCTCCAGTCAGTCTGGAACAGGGTCAGTCTGGACTCAGACCGCATGACCTCCTTTCATTGCTCCAGAGTCCAATCTTTATGCTCCTGAGCAAATTGAAACTTTTTTTTTCTTACGGCTACACAGTTCCAATCCCTTGAGTTCCTTCCTGTTGTGGATGTGGAAATACTCTTACTTTCACCATAAACATAACCCTGAGTTCTGCTGTTGTTTTGATTTATACAAAATGTTTAATTGATCACGATCACATTCATTCAGGATTTTTTTTTCCAGCCACATTTCTTCCTCTAAACCCTATTTTTCTGTGATGCTCTTAGATACTTTCACTGCTTGATGCATGCCAATGATTTTATCCGTCTTAAACAGACTAACATCTAACATCAGTTGGGGTTAAATAACTTTTTGCCAGCTGCAAGGTCACTGCCCATGCAGTAATAATCCAATAGGAGGCCGGTACCTATTTGCTTAGTTAAATCCAGGTGGTGACTTTTTTTGGCCTGGTAGTGTATATTGTACATGAAATGCATATGCAAGCATACCATCGCAAACATACTGTATATGTTAGCATTCTTGCACAAAGTCAGACTCATACTTTACCAACCTGGTTCCATATTGCATACATACTGCATGAATGCATACACGTGCAACAGAGGTGCATATACAGATACCCTACATACTGACAATGGACTCAAAAAATACTTAATATATAACAAACTAATATTTGGTGTAATCAGAAAAGTAGCCGTATTTTTTTCAGGGGAAATTTCTATTTTCTGATTGGGACCTATGCAGGTGATTATATTGAAATATATGTTTAAGTATATTTTAGGGTTTAATGCTGAAATGTTTACAGACTTATTGAACAGGACATTACTGCTGTAAGTCAAAATATGACCAGTAAAAGTAAAAACTGTACTTTAAAAATTTTTTTTTTAAATTAAGTTTCTTGCAGCTACTCGTCATGCATGTCAGTGGTACACATAGACAGTCAATACACTGTACTGCACCAGTGCACCCAGTCATCTACACGCTCAGTTTGTATCCCTCTGCCATCAGTGTCTGTTTCTAATGTGTGTCTATCACATTTTATAAGCACATAATAAATATGCAGGTGTGCAAAAGGCAGCTGGAATCCCCAATCCAACGGTCATCCTTTTTGTTCCTCTTACACACCCACACACATACCCGCAAATGCAGATTTACATTAATGTACTGTCTGCTCCTGTATTTGAGAGATGTATGAATGTATGTAGACTTTAAAAATTAAACACAGAATCCTGCAGCGGTTTTCAAACTTCACTGGTGATCTGAGTCTTTATTTTTACATGTGTTTTACATGCGTCACGAGAGTGGCTTGGGTCAGCTTTGCATGTTTTGAAGAATAATCATTTGGTGTGTCGCCTCTCATTTGCACATGTTCACTAACAGACATACACATAAAGACCACAGCTTTTTAAACTGTTCTCCTATACTTGGAACAGGCAAACACCATGAAATGCAGCTGCTACGGATGGACTGTTTTTACTCTCTGGGGAGAAGGCTTCTATGTGTTCATTTGACTGCATCTATGTACTTGAAGCATATGTGTATGCAGTGGCCTAGATCAGTATTAGGATTCCCCCAATCCGTTGGCATGGCAACTCTGAGATCGACTCAGCATCAAACAGCCACGAAATGATGTGAGCTTTCATGTCACAGAGAAAGTGACTTATTACATGGTGTTATACCATTCTTTCCTTAAAGTTAAACCAAAGACATGTTCTACAGTTTCTGATCCCTGTGGCGAGCTGATTGGATGACACAAAGCACACACTGAAAAGAAATTGTGATATAGTGTTGCTCTATGGGTAATGACTGCTAACAACTAATACTAAATTGACTATATGAACTTAAAGAAATGAAAATCCAATCATGTGATCCCTGTCTGAAGGTGACTCAGTAAGAGGAGCTTAGCAATGTTTTTATACAGCATGTCATGTTATGCCCATGTTTTTTGCATGTCTTCCTCTCTGTGTGTTCCCATTTCACAACATCTGCTTCTGCATATGCACTACCTAATAAAGTATGGATGATGAAGGGAAGCGTATGCAAGAGATGCTAAAAGACATGAGGTGTGCACAGCACTGCTGCTCTTCCTGTCTTCTCCTGTTTTTTCCCTATTAGTAGAGCTGTATTGACTTGCATAGAGCGTCCATCCATCGTTAGTCTTAATGAACCCTCTTGCCCTGACATTGTCATTATGTACATGCATGTGTGTGATTCACAGGATAAAGAGCTGCAAGTGCATGACTATGAACTCTGAGTGCTAGTGGTATCCCTGTATCGTCTTCCACCGCCTCCACACCAGGAGAAGACGTATAAGCAGCATGACGACTGGCAACCCCCAACCCCCCCCCCCCCCCTCTCTCTCTCTCTCTCTGAGAGAGAGACTGCATATGTGTCACACTACCACCCCCACAGCAACCCGGCCCACCGGGGCTGATAGCCTGGTGATGACTCATCACCACCCCACCTCTTTTTCATCTCCTTCCCCACTCCCTCTTCTGCCATCTCTTATATTCTCCCCTCACTGTGCTCCTCAATTCTCCTCTTTTCTGCTCTGTGCTTACAATCTCGTCATCCTCTTCTTATCCGAAGCTCCCCTCTCTTTACATCCTCTCATGTGCATCATGTCTGCCCCTTCTCCATGTCTTTTCTTCAGTTGCTCATTTTCCATTTCCTTAATTAAACCATTTGTTATCCCTCATTTATTCCCACCGTGTAAATTTAGCCTCACCTGCACTGAAATGTTCTAACTGTCCACTTCTTTGCTTGTATTTTTAAGTCTTCCTTTCATTTATCCTCAATTTTTGAGCATAGTCCTCTTTCAGCCACTTAAATTTCACCACATTTTTTTCACTTATCTCCTACGCTTAACCTTTTTCTTCAGTTCTACTTCTTTCTCCAGGTTCAAAGTGAAGCGCACGGTGGGCTGAGCCACTGACTCTCATAGAGTACATGTGTTGTTTATTAAGCCTGAAGGAGAGGCTTAAACCTTTTACTCACACTGTCTCCGAATGACGGGACTCCTGACTGTAACACACTGAGAGCCGACACGTTGAGTCACATAAGGGACACAGAAATACACAAAGACCACAACTATAAACAGTTTTCATGTAGCAAACTAAATACCATGATGGACACCACCTACTGGAGAGAGGACAGTGAAATGTGACCTGTTTTCATTCAAGTAAACTTGTTTTAGGATATATCAAACAGATTTTGGGTCTCTAGGGAAACCCTAACATACAGCCACTGTGAAGTTAAGGCTTCTACTTTGTTCTGCTTTATGACTTATCTCATGCTAGCCTCCATCTTTCTTCATTTTCTTTCATATGCCCATCTTCTCTTACTTTAATGAAATCCAAGGAATCCTCTTTAATAATTTAGAGGTGGTCTATACACATTTTAATTTTACTATAAATATAGTTTCTCTAAAACATTTCATGCCTTTAGGAAAAAAAGAAAAATGAACCACTTTTAAACAGGAGTTGCAGCTTGGTGGTGAGTGGTTGCCCTCTTCTGGTTTTAATGTGATCCTACAACTAGCATGCAACATCACTGCCAGCTAATTTCTGATACCGTAGATCACTCCTTTAGACCTATGCATAGTACTAGATGGGCTCATGGACTAAAATGGTAAGCAGAAAACTGCAGAGGTATCATAACCCATGAGTTTTGTACTGGGTTTTTGTTGCATTTAATGGTGCCTATTTTGCTGTCCTAGAACCGCATTTCAAAATAATCCACTGTTTTATTCTAACACATGCCTGGGTATCTTTAGTTGTATTTTTAAAGTTATCATCCTGTAGGTAGCCCCATGACCTGTGACGTGACCCATGACCAAGCTTGAAGACATTTTACAGCACATTTTGCTGCAGAATGCCTTGGTAGTCCTGTAATTGTGTTGTACCCTCAAACAGATTCAAGAAATCTTGGACCAGAATCAGTAAGCAGCCCGAGAACATAACTGAGCCTCCTCTATGCTTCTCTCTTCTGTCTATGCCTCATGTTTGTGTTTGTAAACATGGAGCAGATGTGACTTCATCTGTTATAAAAACTTTCTTCAAGAAGGTGTGTGGCTTATCAGTTTCAACATTGGTGTCCTCTTTGAGCATTTTGCTAAAAGTTCACTGTAGCTCAGGCAGCAGTAGATAATGTAATCTGAAACTGATGTACCTTGACTTTGGAGTTTAGCTCTAATAACTCTAAAAGTCATTCAGGGTTTTTTGGTTACAATTTGCATCACTGATCTTTTCAGTTTGTCATCAATTCTCTCTGTTTCAGCACTGACCGGGAAGGTGGGCTTCAGTCCCATGGACCTTAAACTTCTAAATAGCATGTGCCACTGAGGTCAAAAGAACATCGTGACACTTGGAGATGAAATAGTTGTCTGCTTTAACATGCTTGACAGTGATTTTCTGTGTAATCTAATGAGGCAATTCACCCCTTAAGTTTCTGTAATATTCAGTGAGTCACAAAGCATGAATCCAAACAGCACAGTGACTACTTTTCACCCTTTAAATAGGCAGATTGATGGATTAAAAGTTTGAAGACGCCTGTGATTACAGTTACAAGTCACTTTAGTGTAACATGTTTCTAAGGTCAAAGTACTACTTTCAGGTCTTTTCAAGTGGTGCCATAATTCATGTGTAAGCCCGTTTTATTACTGGTTTTTAATTAATTCTTGTGAACCACAATTTAAAACATTAGATGGCATTAGATGTCCCCTACCGCAACTAATCTGATTCAAATTAAATTGACATCTGATAAAATCTGCACAAGTCTGCTACTGAAGCTATAATTTGAGAGTGTTGTAGCAGGGAAACATCGAAAGACTGCAGGACAGTGACCCTTAAGTACATGAATGTAATATTTAAATTTAATCCACATTTAATGTCGGAATCACTGACAATTTAGCGATGGAATTATAACAGTTTTAATATAATGTCTTACTTATTTTTACTATGATGTTGTAATCTGATAACAATCGCATGTAATCTTGTTGGTTTCAAACACTAACCTGCTAAATGTAGGTGTGTTGACAAACACGGTTTACCAGTCTTTATCGGCGATCACATGATGGATTTACAGAAGTTTTCCTTCCGCTTTTCTCTTTAACTAAATTGTTAACCACGTTTAGTGAGGAAGAAAACCAGAGAAGAAAATAAAAATATAAAAGCTTAAAAAAATAAAACAACAACACACCTAAATGTCTAACTATGTCTTTATTTTGAAAGCCAACGCCGGAAGTATCCCATTACCTCCACTAGCTTTAACCCGATGACAACGCCATGAGTCGCCGCTTATCCTGCTGCTCATTCGTGGGAAAAATGTTACGCGGTGGATGGCTTTGCAGTCGTGGCCACTGAGTTCACAAGGATAAAACTTCAGTAAATTTCGGCAAAGCCGTCCTTTACCAAGACTCGAGGAGGTAAGTAAAACTAGAACAATTTATATTTATTTTTTTCTCATCATGAGGAACTTCGAAATACAGCGTGAATCAGCTGCGTTGTGGTTCAACTTCTAAATATGTTGACTCGGTTAAAGTAGTCCCCGTTAGTTTGATCCGGTGGACGCGACGTTAGCCGAGACGTCCGTGAACTGACCGGAGAGTCCAGCTGTCCAGTTGCTGCTTTAATCTGACGAAGAGGAGGAGAAGTCCTTGTTTTTCATTGAGTTAAATGTAACTTGTACGTTTTACTTTTCCCCCCTCAGCAGCCACAGACTGCTCTACTCTCTCCTGTAAAAACAAGAGGGGCTGCTTATGACTGTTTATCCCCAAAGGAATGCGTTATTCATAATCTGGCTGTAATGCGTGGTTTGACAACTAAATCAAGATGCTTCTATGGATCGATTAAATCCAAGATGAATCTGGCATCATGATTCATCATCTGTGTTTAGGCAGGTGAATTTGTGACAGGTGTCTCTGAATGGGTGGACTTAAAATAATAATAATAAAAAAACTTTGACTGTAACATAAATACCTCCTGCATGCAAATCCTCTAAGCTGCTGCTGAAGATATCTTCACGAGCTTGTTTCTGCTTTTTTTCTTTCTGCATTTCGTGGTAACAGATAAAAGTAGTGAGGCTTGATCAGTAGTGAAACAAGATGTTATCGTATTCATTCTTAATATCAGAAGAAATTACGCTGTTTTCCTGTTTCTCTGAGATATTTCCTTTTTTTTAAAAAAAAAAAATGTATTTGAGCTCTATGTGAACACTTAAAGAGGAAGTGTGCGTTCAAGTCAATTCGACCCCCTTTTGCATAGCAGGCCTGCTTAATGGAGAATCATATTAATAGCAATTTAAAAAAAAAAAATTGTATCCCTGATGTCTTCAACAATAAAATATAATTTTCCCCTCTGCTGTATCTGAAAAGATGTTAAGTAGCTGCTTACATCCCATAGTTTTTCTAAAGTTAAAATTGGAGCAAGTGTTTGGACTAAAGAACTGAGGTCATGTTAACTGGACATAAAGGGAAGTGCAAAAATGGTCTTGTAGATGTTATTTTGGTAGATTTGCAAAGTTTGCTTGGAATTGTCCTGTTGTAAACCAGAAAATGGTGATGAGTAAGCCTCCAGGTTCCTTCTCTGTTCATGTACACACTGAGAGCCATCATGACGTTGTGTTGCAACATGTTATTTGTTAAGGGGTATTGGGTTTTTCATCAGCCACAGGCATGCTTTGCAATAATGGCAAGTCCACAAGATGCATATAGCTTGCCGTGAGGTTGTAGGCTTGTCATTATGTATTGTTCACTGGAAGGTTGATGATGGTATGAAAATTATTTTTATTATAATTTTCCCACATTATTGCTTTTAGTATTTTTCTCTATTTTTTTTTCTCTCTGACTTTTGCCTCGGTCTGTCTCATACTATCACATGACTATATGGTTGTGAGTCACTCCATAATGAGGTTAGATGGCAAATATCAGTTCTCCAGGGAGTATTTTCAGCAGTCAAATTACAGAATATCTCGGTTTAAAAAGCAAAAGCCAGATGTGAAAGAAATGAGAACTGGCACCTGTGAATAAAAGGTTGTGAGAGGCCAAGGTTATGCATTTTGCTTCAAGGTTGTATGTTTTCTCATGGGAAATAAAAACTTTAGGTGATGAGTCGATACATGTTGTGAAAAGACTAGCTTTTTATCCAAGAGGTATTTTTCATAGAGAAACGAGACAAAGATTGTTTTCAACTTTTAGTTTTTCAGCAATATCAGCAAATGATCCCTAAAATGTCAAAGTCTATGAAGGAACTGTCTTGTTTTTCGTCCCTTGCAGTTGACTTGGTTGAAATTAATGGTCGCCTGTATCTAAACAGGATAAGGAAGTGGGGTGAGTTCCTTAAAAAAAAAAATTGTGACATGTTGCACCCCAAAAGCCAGTAATGAGTGCACATGCACAAGGTTTTTCACCGGAGGGCATTGTTCTGTTGCATTACTTTACTGGCAGAACTGAGTCACTATTCACTTCTAATTGAAAGTGGACTGAAAGCAGCAGTGTGTCCAGTAGTGGGTGTATGAGTCATGGCATTTTTGCATGCGTGCATGCCTGTATTTGTAAATGACCTGTTTAAGGACAACATCTTGATAGAAATCTGGGATAGTATGCTGTTATATCAAGCAGCAGCTAGTGAAGCAACTTTTCTGTGCGATATGTGCTCTGCGACATCTGCTCTGCTCAGTGTGAAAGTGTTGAATGTTTCAGAATTTCAGGGTTATAGTAAGGTTGTCACAATACTAAAATTTCAAACTAAACAAACAAAAAGTACTCATACTATAGTACATCACAACCCATACAATGACATGAAGAAATGTAAGAAAAGACATAAACATTGTAGAAAATATGCATTATTTTAAAGCTCTGTTAGCTTGTGCAGCTATAATCTCAAACTGCTCAATGTAATGTAAAAGATGCAAGATTAAACAAACTTCCCACTACTTAGTGTACTTGCTCACATAAGTGTCCTTTTGTCCACACAATACTTGAGGATCGATCAAGTAGATAATGCAAACTCGTTGAGATGATTGCCATCTAAAAAACAGTGTTTTTAGTTCATATTTTAAGAAGCCTGAGGATAAAATGTACACAAAGTAGGGGAGTGGGGCGTTTGTTAGGGCTGCTCGATTATGACAAAATTATAATCGCGATTATTTTGACTGAAATTGAAATCTCAATTATTTAACACAATTATCCAGTATTTTAAAACAACACTGGGCGTTGTGGTGTTCTTGACTCCATGTCACACATTATAACGTCTAATGAACGGTTCCGAGTTGTTAATCTGCTTATATAGGATTTATTTTATGTTGGCCTCGATGTACGTTTTATGCCAAACAACCAATGTCAGGCTACAGCGCTGATTTGAACCAGCTGATTAAGGCATTGCTATGGTAACGCCCCTTAATGGAGGGATATTACAGTGTTTAACTCGCCGAACTACGTGTGCGTTTATATGAAAATAATGCAGCCAGTTCTCACTGACAATGGTATAAATGATGTTGTTGTGAACTTCCACAACCTACTGCAGTTATTCTACACAGACCTGCAGCCGGAGCCAACTGAGACTGGCTGCCTGGGAGTGCTTTAGGATGGGGAGAGACTCCCGCCGCTGCTCGTCCATTACAGTAACTGCATAAAAAAATGTGCCTTCAAGTCAGTTGCCAAAACACCAAGAAAGTCTCCAACAACTCCAGTAAAAGTTGCTAGATTTGTCGCTAATCGCTTTTAACAAACCAATACTAATCGCTTTTAACTAACAACCAAAGCGACTGTGGAAGGAGTTTACAGCACAGCGCTGTAATGCCAGTGACGCTTGATCAGCAACTGAAGACAGCAAGGGGGGAAACTGAAAAGAGAAAAATAATCGCAACCTTTTCTTTTTATGATTGTTGAAAACTCAGATCGTAATTGAGATTAAAATCCGATTAATCGCCCATCCCTAGCGGTTGTGGTTGTTTAGGACTGGCTGTTGGACCACTTCTCTCATTGTCAATGTTGGTCTATACTGTAAAACAGACATCCTCAATCCTCGTCGTCGAGGACTGGTGTCCTGCAGGTTTTCCAAGTGTCCCTGCTGGAACACACCTGACTCGGACTCAGACAAGCTCTGTACATGTCTGCTAAGTACACACTGATTTCAGTCAAGTGTTTTCCAGCAGGCACACTTGGAAAACCTGCAGGACGCCGGTCCTCAAGGACCAGGATTGAGGATCCCTGCTGTAAAAGATACACAATGATTGTCAGATATGAACGCCTGAGTTGTGTGAGCCTGGTGCAGCATCGCTATATCCTTGTAACTATAAATGTTAGGCACAACTTTCAACTTTATTTGTGACTTTGATGTTTTTGAGCCAGTTGTGAAAAAACAAAACAAAACAAAAAAAGAAACGATACTTCCTTTACTTGGCATGGTGATGGAAAATATGAGCATGCTCTTTAGTCAGACAACAAGCAGGAGCGAAGACAGCAGCTACTAGTATCTCATGTTGGTGGTTATACTGGACAGTGGATACTCCATTGACATGCTTGAAAAGAAACGTTTCATCTCCTGATGCACCGCATATAATTCAGTGACTGTTTGATCTGCTTTAAAATAACCCTGTTCACTTCTATGGATTATGCATGTGTCAACACACAACTCAGGTGACTAAACAGCAATGTTGTTTTTCAGATTTTCGACCAGAGCTGGTCTCCAAAAAGTCAAGCACAAGCTGCTTTTTATTGCTCTCTTTTTGAAAGTGCATCTCCAGTGTAAACTACTAGTTCACCAAGTAGCTTCTGTTGGGGGAAGAGGCTGCCGGTTGAAGGTGGCTGGTACTTTCCATGAATCACCAGATACAAAAGTGGCATTTAAGTATTGATACTCATATTAATCATTAATATCTATTAGATACTAAATTTTAATATCGATTAGTAATTGAAAATATATTTTTTTAACACTAGGTTATACACATCAGAAGTCTGTCAACTTGGCACTAAACCACTGGGAATTTGCTCTGTCTAAAGGCCAAAATACATGGCCAGTTAATGTTTAGCACCAAAGCAGCTAAACCTGTTATTTTCTGCATTCGGTGATCATACCGCTGTTGGTTACACACATACTGTCACTTGGTACGAGACCACCTCGTCAACTCTTCACATCACTGTTCTGTTTCCAGCTATCAAACGTTGCTCGCATGTCCTCTCTCGGCACATCCAGCAGACATTTTCTATTGTGTTTTTTTTAGGTAGAGGCTCATTGCTGAGATTGAAGAATGTCAGGTTATGGAGTTCTGCCAAACTTTAACTGGTTTTGCTTGATCTATCGGGAACGACAGTATGTGTTCATGCTGAGGCTGCACAGCCTGATTTGCACAGTTAAATCATTGCAACAGTCATGAAATATTTTTTTAAATTGTTTTCTCTGCCTGTATTACAATGTACCGACTTTCACACACGTTAGTTCATTTAAGTTTTCTATCATCTACATGTAGAGAAACGGCATGGGGTTTCGCTGGTGAAAGGAAGTTCAGCAGTCTGAAAATGTCACACGGTAGGAGGCCTAGGTTGTTTTTTGTTTTACAAGTTAAGGAATTCTTCACATTCCTAGTTTGTTACTATTTTGTCTACGGCATGGATGATCCAGAATATTTCCCCTCACTCGACCCTTGTGAGAAATGGCTGAAAGGAAACTGGAACTTGTTTTGGTGTATTTCCCGTGATTAGCCCGTGATTAGAACGATGGAGAGGAGCAATATTGAAGATCATTAAAATTCTTTTTTGTTTTTCTTTTCCAACCCTTTCTCTGTTTTCCCACTTTGGGGTCTAATTTATTTTTGGTTGGTAAAATCTTTGTGCAGCATAAATATAAAATGCCTGAAGAATGAAGAGAGAGTTTTATGAGAAAGATGAAAGAAACCAAAATGATTGTGGCTGGGTTAAACTACACTGACTCATTCTGACTGCTCATCTTGTTGTCATGTCCTGCCTTGCATTGTTTTTATTTTTATTTTTATTTTGGCACGATCTTGTAGCCTTTACACACCCTGCACCCGGTTTGTTACAGTTGTGCACTATGTTGCAGTGAATTTATTTATTACAGAAGGGAAGATGACATTAATAGATGAAAAAGAGAAACATATTATCACACCAATTTTTCCACCAAGTATCATAAGGTGAGTACTTGTTGTGGAGTGTGGGAGCAGAGGACTTGTTGAGGACAGTTGGCCTTTGCCGTGCTTTTCCTTCCTGCTTGTCAGTCTCGTCCTCTTGCCTAGGCAACAGAATGGCCCATTGTGGAGGCAGCACAGAGACCCTGTTATTGGCAGCTTTCTGGGTGGGAGGGAGAGAGTACAGAGAAAGTTGGAGGAGGGGGAGATGAACAGAGGTGGTAGAGAGTGAAGAGAAAATAAAAGGGATTAAAATAAAGGACAATAAAATATAGAGGGAAAGAAGTTCAGACATTTAT
This sequence comes from Telmatherina bonti, assembly GCF_933228915.1. Taxonomy (NCBI): domain Eukaryota; kingdom Metazoa; phylum Chordata; class Actinopteri; order Atheriniformes; family Telmatherinidae; genus Telmatherina; species Telmatherina bonti. The sequence continues at coordinate 19,027,762 of NC_136627.1, read as the reverse complement.
AGCCTTTACACTGACAAAAGTATTAGCAAAGAACCTACTTTTGCCTGTAATAACGGTTGCTTCCTGGTTAAAAACTTCATGCTAAGCATGTTAATGGTAGAGCGATGAAAATGTATTTTGTTTCCTCGCTGATCATGGTTACACCCAGTTGTTAAACATCTTCTGTTTGTGCTGTTTTGTTTTCTCACCTCAGTAGTGGTTAACACTCTCAAACTTAAAGGCTCAAATTTGCTTTCATACACTGTGCATGGCTTTAGTTTATGAGTATCATCTCAGTGATGGCTACAGATCAGTCGGGCTGTAATTCATTGCTGGTACCGCCTCCGAGTTCCTCATTTTAAAAATAGGAACTCCATTTGATGAGACAGAGAGAGAGAGAGCTTGTTAATGTCCCTGTATCCTGTGGTATGCCTTTTAAGAGGAAACATTTGACAGGAAATGAAATGTACTCATTTCAACGCAGTCTCACACACACATCGGTAAATGGTATTTCTCACACTGAATGATGCAGGACCCTGTGAGTTGCTCATCATCAACAGCCAACACTTCCAGTCACATAGTCAGTGTTATGTGTTTTTAATAATTTCTTTTTTTCTTTTTTTTTTTTGTTTTATTTAGTTTCATCTGTCCTCGGTTAGGAATCTAGTGTGATAGTATAAGGCCTGATTTGTTTTTTATTTATTGTAAAACTATCTTTGAAATTAAGACTTGAGAGTAAAATGTCCAATGAATGTATTGTGTCTGTGGAAATAAAAACTGGACATGTAAAGTTGTATCTCTTATTCCAGCGTGAAAGTGTGGTGTAGCATTAACCTAACTTTTACCTGACAATCACTGTAAGTGTATTCTACCATTTCATTATTTCTCCTTTTAGTCTTGTTAAAAACGAAAGAAACAACAACAAAAACATGATTTGATCAGATATGTTTCAATGCATGCACTTTTCCTAAGTAGGAGGTGTTCCAGCACACATTTCTTTTCCTTCTGATTTTAAATCAATGTAAACAAATCCACATGTATTTTAGTTCTTTGTCTAATATCAAATATAGTAGCTATTGTCTAATGTGTGGGCTGTGGAGAAATTGGGTTTATTTTTGTCTCAGAAACCAAGCATTACTTTTGTGGTTAAAAGAATGTGGTTGAGATGCAAAACACATTTAGTGCAACAGGTGTTTTATTTACAACCTGATAAATAAAATTTCGGTTCAGTGAGAGCACCTTGAGTCAATCTACACAACGCAATGCACTCTCAGATCTGCTTTCGACAGATATGTTTATGCATCATCCGTGCTCAGTTCTGGCCAGGCAGGTTTGCATCATGTATGCTGGGAGCTGGCACTGATTGTTTCTCATTCAAGGCATACCATTGTGACCAATCTGCATCAGAAGAATTGTCGGACAGCTTAAGCATTGTTATGGTATACATCATCGGTATTCCGTGACTTGCTGCATGACAAGACTGAAACTCAGCATTGGATAGTGTGTTAAAAACATGCTGATTGAGCGTTATGGTTAGACCGTGCAGAAATAATCTGCTTATACGCAGCTTTCAAGTGAGTGTTAGAGAGGTGTAACGAGGAATAAGTGAGCCTTTAAGAACATAATTTGTCTGCCATTTCTAGTATCATTTCTACTTCCTCCCATAGTGGTCTGTTGTGATGGTGTCACACTATTGATTGACTCCTAACAATTAAAACTCGGTAGAGTTTTGAAAGATTAATAATGATATGAATGTATTTACATGTTTGCCTGGAAACTGTAATCAGATAAGTTTGATTAAAAGTGTGTATGTGCAACACATCAGGGAAAAAAAAAAGACTGTATTTGACTTTTAAAGTGAACAGAAACACTTCAAATACGACTGTGCTTGTTGAAGCCTCCACACAACTTCCTCTTTCAGCGGTGAGACTTCCACCTTGCAACTTTGAAAAAAGCTGCTTAAACTCTTTATAAATACCACCCTAATATGTTTACAGCTACAGTTTCCATCATTAATATTAACATTAACATGTCATACTTTTTCCCAAACCAGAGTTTTTGTTGGTAGTTTGCACCATATGATTTCACAAAATAGGGTAGAATTTAAGAAACGTTTCAACATTAGTTAATAATCAAACTGTTAAACTGTAAATAAAACACATATGGAGCTTTTTAAAACTGACAAAGGTTCACTCTGTCTCATCTACAGGTTGTGTGGGCCATGATGCATTTTCCCTGCACAAGTGGCCTCATGGCATGCTGATCCTTCCACATGCTGCAAACACACACAGATTGAACATGTCTCACTCTGAGTCCAGTGTGAAGGTGTGGGACTGGTTGTGTGCGCTTCGTTTGGAGCAGTATTCTGAGGCATTTCAGAGCGCTGGGTTCGTGACACTACAGGAATGTCAGAACCTCAGGGTGGATCAGCTGGAACGGATGGGCATCACTCCGCCAGGCCACCAGAAACGGATTCTCGCTAGCCTAAGCAAAACACATGGCAGCCGTGAAACACATTCTTCGCTTTTACAGTGTGACAGATTGGAGCACTCAAGTCATGCTGAATTATTACGAAGAGAGAGGCCAGTACCTGTTCCAGCGGAGAAAAAAAACGAAAGTGAGAAAAGTGGTGGAGAGACAAGGAGACCTCTTCCTCGAGAGAGAGGGAAGCCTGTCCCCAAGGAGAGACAAATGTTGAGAATGGATAAGAAAATGGAAGAAAGTGGAGAGATGAAGCCTGTACCTGCACAAAGACACACAGGATCTGCAGAAGGAAAAGTCGAAGAGAGGAATGGAAGAGTAGATGACAGGCCTAAGCCTGTACCAAAAGAGAGGACTAAGCTGGCTGTTAGCGCTCCAACTAACTGCAACCCTAGCCCCTCTGTGTCTCGAGCTTCTGACACCATTTTACCTCCTGTGCCCCCACGAAGTACCCTCAACTGCCCTCCACAGTGCTTCACCTCTGGCCTTTGCCCCTCACTACCTGCTGAAACCCCTGGCTCTCCAAAATCAGACAGACCTTTACCCCCAGTGTTGCAGTGCAGATCTATGTCCCCAAGTTCCACTCCCATCAGCACCTCTGTTCCCACAGAAGCACCCATCTACCCTCCTACCAGCCAGCCTGCCCAAACTAGGCCTCAGACTTTAGCCATTCAGCAACTTGCCCAATGTTTGAGTAGTAATGGAGGGAGAAAAGTTTGTCCCATGTCCCCCGCTGCATCCCCAATCAGTGACAAAAATGTTCCACCTCTTCCTCCAAAAGCAGTAGGATGTAAAGACCCGCCACCAATCCCACAGCGGTTTGTTGCATCGCCAAGAACCCACAGGTGAGGGCAGATTTATGAAGGCTTTATTATTGCACATAACTCATTTTCCTTAAGTGTCTTTGTTTTTATTAACATTGTCAGCATTAAGTGCATTTCAGAAATAACACCTGGGTTTTCACCTTTTGAAGTGAGAGAAACAGCCGTTCACAGTAAAACATTTCCTTGATCTGTTTTATGAAGCCTGACTATATGAGAATAATCTGAGAGGAATTAATATCATTTAGTGAGATATTTTACACAGAGAATGTTGCAAGACAATGACATAAACTTATATAAGATAAATTAATAAGAATAACAGTGATGTACAGATGATGGATCAACTGATTTTATATGTGGTCATCTTGAGTTTTTAGTGGACTGCACTGCCATCTTTTGGCTTAACTGGAAAGTACATCTGTAGTCATTTGCGGTAAGTGGCTCACAGACTTACTGGGCAGTTTTGAGAACTTCCTGAAAGTAAAAATAGACACTTCCTTAACTTGAAGCATGTTACTTAGTGAGGGGCTAAAGCTCAGTGGTTTGTGGAATAAAGAAATTATTTAAGAGGGCTTGATGAAATACACAAATAACTGTTCTGTTTTGCATCTGCTAATCTCCCTCCCAATACTTTTTGGGCAGATGGGTAAAGATGATCAATATAGTGGTTATCTTTTTGGAGAATTACCTCTTACTTGACTTTAGTCAGTTGTACAGGTGTGGTATTTGTAAAGTTGTGGATTTTTAAAAGTAGACAAGTTTCAAGTGTTTCCCTCAACAGCAGGTTATTATGCTTTAGTGTCAGTGGTGTTAGCATTTGTGTAATCCCTGGTGATCAAAATTTCGATCAGAAGCTCTTTATGTTCTTTCTGTGCGTTTTCTTTTTTGTTAGCAGTTAAAAGGAAACTTCAGCCTTGACTCATTTCTGTTGCGAGTTGCAGATCTGTGTGTTTTTAAAGGGAAACCGGTTTTAAAAAAAAAGTAAGGAAGTCATAAGAGAACAGCATATCAGTTGAAAACTCTCCTCTTCATTGGTCTCTGTGACCGAGACGGGGTGAAAGGGAGAGTGAGAAACTTAAATGTAGAAGTTTTAGTGATTTTTTACCAAAAACGTCCTTCAGCATTTTGTTTATTAGAACATATTCACATGTTTTTAAGCCACTGTCTTGTTTTCTCGCCAGCGTGTCTTGTTGAGTCCTCCAGTCTTCTGGTTATCGAGTCATTTCCTCCTGCTTTTTTTTCCCCCAAGTGTGTTAATGTGTATGTTTGAAATTGTATCACCATGGAAGAGGACTCCTTATGAACATTTCTTCACAGGTAACATTTATATTGATTATTTATGTACACGTTTCCTCTAAGTACGTATCTTTAGTTTGCACTTTCTCCGCCTCCTATCTTGCTGCGATGTACTTTTGCTTTAAACGAGGACACCTTTCCCTCTTGTGTTGTTGAGGGGCTGGATCAGTTTTTGTTAGAAGAAAGTTAGATGCTGCCCGTAAGACTATTTTTGTTGACATAAGTTTGTTCAAAGAAGGTCTAAGGTTACACTTTTTTCTTTTTTTTTTTTTTTTTTGTAGCAAAAGGGTTGCATGCTTAAGGTCATGATTGTGTTAGTGTATTATACGTTGACTTGTGCTGAACACACAACAGATGTCATATGGAAGATAATCTTTGTGCGTTTAGTTGTAATGAGTGAAATATGTTGTTAGCCTGACTGCTTTCCGTTCACTAATTGTGCTTTTGGTATATTCTATGTTATTTCCTATTTTTAGACGAATGTAAATAATTATGTACACAGGCGTTTTGCAAGCGTTTCGACTTGTAGTGGCGTGGTGTGCCGATATGCTACATTTAGCAGGTCTTTAGTAGCAAAGTTGTGAAAGCTTGAAGCCAGCACAGTATTTGGTAACTTTGTATTTAATAACGTATGTAATAAAAGTGTGCAGAAGTCATTGTGAGGCATACTATTCTGACTTGCCTAAGTAAGATCATATATCCTGAGTGGAAGAGGAGAAAGAAACAGTCATTGTTTCTGCAGCTTGCAGTCATTGTTAGTTAGAAGAGACTAAGTTTAATTATAGCCTGCAGCTAGCAGTCTCCTCTCAGCACTCTTCCTCTGAGAAAAAGAGGGAACTGTGTCAACAGGGCAGTTTCCCGTCATTGTTGGTTTTATATGTTATGAAATGCCATAAAGAGCTGAGAATAAGATTTTATATATCACACTTCAGGCTTTAAATTTAATAATAGTAGTTTTTATGGTTAGAGGGCGAATGCAAACACAGTATTGGCACAATGAAAGATTTTATATTATAGAAGTAACACTTTAATATGTGATCAATGTACTAGTTCAGCCCGTAAATTAAAAGAAAAAAGACTAAACAAAACCCAAATCTGTTAAGGATGATGTGCCATATTTATATTGAACAGACACTGAGGTGTGACTGTTTGAAGTTATCTTAACTTTGCTCCAGTAACCTACAGCCACGGCAAGTGAAGATAATGTTTTGCCTTAATTTAGTACATGTTAGTATTCATGCACTTTGTAACCGTTTGTATTCGTTCAAAAAGACTTATTATTTTCTGTGTAAACATACATTGCAGTAAATACATAGTTGATGTATGATTTTACCTTAAATTTTCATGATTTAAAGGAAATGTGTTGCCAGAAGGAAATTCACTGAAGAAGGAGGGATTAAAGGAACTTTCACAATACTGGATGGACAGAAACCTGACTTATGTGCTCACCCGTGCCTTTCCTGGCAGCATGGAAATAGACTGTTCAAACAAAAAATTCTGAAATTACACATTCTTTGCTTATGCGTTATTCTTACTTAATGTGAGAAGGGATTAATATTGATTACTGCTAACTAGAAGCACACACTTCGTCAAGGTATTGCAACATTTTTTGTCAATGATTGTGGACATTATTTTTGAGTTTGAAGCTCTAATTGCAAAATCACACCTATCAGCCCATAATGAGGAATATGATTTTAAAAATTCCTGAATACAGGCAGTGATCCAGATCAACCCCAAAACAATCTAATCTCTTGTTTCCAATTCCATAAGAAACTAATATTAGATCTATTGATCGGGTGTGGATGGTTTAGCTTGTCATTTCAGTTTGAGTTACAAATAATTGCAAGAGTGTTTAATAGGTTGGTCCAGTAAAAGGAAGTAGAGAATCGCTTGGCGGGGTTCACAAGTTGGCGAGCGTGAACTCAAAATGCATATGGCATTTTAGACCTGTTAGACCTGTTTTTGTGTATTCATTACCTCCGCAGAGGAGCTTGTTTTTTTTTTTTACCTGCTTTTATCTGTTTGTTTGTTTGTCTGGTAGTGTTCAAGAAAACTCAGAAAGCTATGGATAGGTTTTCAGGAGTTGTTGGAAATGTTGGAAGAACTGATTTTAATTTTGGTGGTAATCCAGATCACCATTTGGGTCCAGGAATTTTTCAAAGGATTCTTTAACATTGTGCTTGGCGGAGGTCTGCCCTCCCCGAGTGCTTTTCTAGTTTTAGATGAGCATTTGGCAGCATCAGAAACAGATCACTATGGGGCTGTTTTAAACTTGTGACATGAAGGCCACTTAGAAGTTGTAGATCTTGTGGACACACCACCCCACCTATTCATATTATGTTACAACTCAGCCACCAACTGCACTTGAATGAGATTAGCAAAATAAGTGTTTACCATGGTTGCACGAGATAGACAAAATAATTCCTTTTGTGTGTTTACCTGGTAAAAAGACGTATTTCAGTCAATATAAAACTGCAGCTAAAGAAAGTAGAACTGCATTGTGGCCCAGAGAGAAAAAAACCATTGCCATTCTTGGTACTCTGAGAATTTGTGGTCATGGTATGTTGAAAAACCAGTATACTTGTGCAACTGTAGTGCACACACCTTATACATTACTCTGCATACTTATTCACTGTGGATTAACAAGTATGCTGTACACGGAGATTACATCTTGCAGCTTCACCAAGTTCAGACTTGAAACAGACTAAAACTAAACATTCAGATCGGCAACATTTGGGATTTGCTTCACAGCAACAGTTGCTGTGTCTTGGCTCTTTTTACCGGAAAGAAGCATCTTTTGTTATTCAGTGAGTTCTGTGAGTACTCCAGCTTTTAGCTTGACTTTACTTTATAATTAAAGCCTAGTCTCATATTTCAAAAGCAGTCATTTGAATAGTTTAGAAAAAGGGGAGGATGATGTCACAAGGACGTTTTCTCAGAGGAGGATGTCTAGAATCAGCTTTCGTTGAGAAGCTTTTACTGATCTGAGATTACCACGGTGCTCAAGAACTTATCTCTTCCTCGCGGTTCACCTAATTACCTCTCATGTGTGTCTATATCCCACAGCCCACCTCCCACGAAGGTGGGAACTGATGATATGCACAAAGGTGACTCTCCACAAATCCCACCTCGTACCAGGACACCCCAAACACAAGAAAGCAACCAGCAATCAACTTTACTTGACACGCAGCCGGCTCCTCCTACAAGAAGGATCCTACAGCCTCCATGTGAGTACAGAAAGAATTATATCTAGTTACACTTGTATTTTCATTAGCTGTAGCCTCATAATGAAAATGGCTTCTGTTCTTGTTTTGAATGTCATGGAAATGAAACTAGGAAATGAAATGGACTCAAATAAATTCTTGTTTTGAAAACAAAGGTGATATAGACAGCTGGTTACAATGTAGCTAAATTATAGGTCAAAGCTATATTTGAGCTTTTTTTGTTGCTCACTAACCACTTTCTAGCTGAAATGGTCTGTTTGATGTCTCAGATCTGTGCCTCAGTAAGTGCCTCATATGAAACAATAACAAGCATTACAGACGGTGCAAAACAAGCATTAAAAAGTAGTAAAAGTCTGCAACAAACAGAAAAAAATCACAATAAAATCCTAACAAAATCATATAAAGAATGAAAAACAAAAACAACTATTGCATGATAAGTAAAAAGTTACTGTGCAGCTTTCATGCACAGGAGAAAAGAAATGTTTTTAACCTGGATTGAAAAGTGTCAACAGACTGTATGGGAAGAATTTAATCTTCTCTGGAAGTTTGTTTCATTTGTTTGCAGGACAACAGCTAAATTCTGCTTCTCTATATTTAGTCTGGACTAGTTTGCCTGAGTCTTTGGGTCTAAGGGTGCATTCACATCAGAATAATCCGCTAGACTTGATTCGATTTGGGATTCGGCTCAGTTGTAGGGGGGTGTATCCATGCGGACAGAGATCGCACTGCACTTTGGAAAAACCATAACAATAATATATTCTTATTCTCACCAAAGGTTTTACTTCACTCTTATTTAGCAACGGATAGGACAAGACCCTTGTGAAGAACAAAACTCCACCTAATGGATGCGTTATGAACAACAGACGCAATCGCTATACCTTTACCCACAATGCAATGCTACGTCAAATGCAGGAAGTGACTTTTTTTGTAGTCCACTTCCTGTATTTGGTCCGGTTAAATGGACCGAGACGTGTTTGTACGAGGACTGGATCGGCTTCTGTGATCCGAGTCAGAATTTGTTTGGCACATTCAGGCTGACATGAATGTGCCCTAAGAGCTCCGCTTTGCTTTATTCACCGATTATGTCATGGATGAATTCTAGACCTGAACTGTTCAGGGAAATGTACATGATCACAAGGGTTTTAAAATACATTAAGTGACTGACAGGAAGTCAGTGTAACAATTTCAAACTTGGTGTGATGTCTTCACATTTCTTAGTCCTGGTTAAAGCTCTAGCAGCTGCATCTGGGAGATGCAGATGCATATGAGATGCAGATGTTTAATTCTCTTTTTAGAAAGTCCTGTAAAAAGACCATTTGAGAAATCCAATCCAATCATGATTGATGCATAGATTAGTTTTTTCTGATCTTTCTGGAAGACCAAACTCATCATTCTGGTAATGTTACTGAGTTGGTACAAAACTGTCTTAGTGACAGCAGTCTACACACACACACACACACACACACACACACACACACATATATATATATATATATGTATGCATGTATGTATATTGTATGTATGTATGTATAATTGTTGACTGGACTACAACCAGTCAATGAGGGTTTCATTCATTGTTCAAGTGAAACATGATGTATTTCTGGATTGGCTTTGATATCTTACATGAAATGATGATATTCATGAGGGTGTTTTATTGTTTTTAACCCAGGGTTGTTTTTCTTCTGTAAAGCAGATTTAATAGCAAGACTTCTGTCAATTCAAGCAAAATCTCCCGACTCGTCATTTTTCCTGCTTTATCTGTGACATACTGCAGTGAAAATGCCAAAATTCCTCCCAATATCATAACATATCAGAGCGAGATGTGCAACACTGCTGTTTGTTGATGCTGTTTATTGCCTCATGTGCGGTGTTTCACCTGGGTGGCCATGAATTTAGTCTGTTGCTGGTGTTTGTTGCTCCCTGCATTTTGAGCCCATTACCTAACTTTGACAATTCTTTGCTATCTTAAATTTACTTGCTGTCATCCGAAGAGTAAAAGTAAATGTTTAAGTAATTTTTTAAATCCAAATTACATGAAAACTGCCTGTGAATTAGATATATTTCTTTACTTTGCTTTAAACTGTTTTGTTTCATGTGAGCACTTTGCACATGAAAAATAGGTTGCTACCCACGCCACATATGATAAAAGTAGTTCGCAATTGATGAACTTTTTAGTGAAATGAACATTGTGTCAAGTAGCACACTGTTTCTCCGCATTGGTTAGAAGTAGAGATCTGTTATTACCAGCACAATGTCCATCTTGGTTGATACTGACAACAGACATTGACCATTCCAGCAATGTAATCAACTGATAAAATAGCAGGCACTGATTTGTGATGAACGTGTGGAAAGGTCATGGTGTCACACAACAGGCTGCTCGCTGCCAGCTCCCCTGATGTATGACTCGCAGCAGAGTGAGGTAGAAATCAAAATGTCAGCAGTGTGGAAGTTTTTGAGTCAGAAAGGGATAGCAAGAGAGAGAGAGAGAGAGAGAGAGCAAAAATCTGTTTTTTGTGTGTTTATTTGGACTTTTTTGCTTCTCCATTTGCCAACATGACAAAGCATACACAGAATTATACTGTCAGCGCCTGCCCACTAGAAAGGGAAGTGGAGCCATGCCATAAGCAGCTTGGACTTGAACTTTCTGCTCCGACTTTAGAGGCCCATTTAAACATTATCCCATCGCAATATTGAAATATTGTATAGTATAGATTGCTGTAAAATGTTTTCTGTTAGATATCTACACTATTAAGTTTCTATTTTCAGTCAATAATCATATTTTCATTATAAACAGGTGAACATGCAGTTGAATTTAAATTCCATTAAAGGCAACATTTGAATTCAGTCTATGATTTTAACTTTTAGAGAAAGAAAGAAAGTAATGAAAGAGTTGCTTTCCCTGAGAACTAGTTGCTTTTATAATACTGTAACTCAGTTACTCTTTTTAAAACAATGTGCCCAACTCTTCCTACAGGCTAAAGAAGCAGCTTGTTATGTATTCACTGAATCTAATTTGTAAAGTAGGTTCTAAGGGAATTTTGATTTGCATCTATAAAAATGTCTTCCTGAATATATTTATTGTTTTCACTTGGAATGTTCAAATTAAAAAGTCTCAAGATACCAGAATCCTAGAATTAACTTTACCAAAAGCCCCATTATTGATAATACAATACACAGAGGCATGGTCCTATGTGGATGCTTGGTTGTATTTTAGGAACATGATATCAGACTAAACAGGAAATTTTGGTGTATCACCTAATTTGAATAAAAAGGAAAAATTGCTGAGACACAGGTTGCTTTCATTTTTAGCTGCACAATTTCTGTCTTCTCATTTCCTTTCTGTAACTGTTTTAATGTAATTGGCAAAATGTAGGATCCAACTCCGACATAAAACTTTATACTAGGTATTCACTTTATTTATTTATTTATTTATTTATTTATTTATATGTATGTATGTATGTATGTATGTATGTATGTATGTATGTATGTATGTATTTTTGCCAATATCTAAATTTTTACTTTTTTCCCTTTCCCGGAGGCCCACCTCCCTTCACCACATTTAATCAAGTACCTAGAAATCCTGTTGTTTTTTAAATTTGGACACCTGATCAAGGCTTTTGACACTGCACCTCACATAAAAGCCCAAGTGACTTTATCTTTAGCTCAGATCTGTAGTGATAAAAATATCTTTGCGCTAAATCTTTATTTTTTGTACATTATATGCATTAAAAAAAAAAAAAAGAAAGAGAATGGCCTAGACGGTCATTGTGACTGTTGTAAAATGTGCATATTCAATAACATTGTCAAATCAAATCATAAAGCCTTGCAGGTCCCTGACTTTTCATTTAAACACGTTTTTTTAAAAGTTTTAAAATTTTCATTTTAAAAAGATAAAAAAATAACTGAGATTATTCCTGCTACATGTGGGGAATTTTGACCGCACATAATTTTGTTTTGGTCTATTTTTATATTCCTGTTGCTCTGTTTCAGATAATGTGGAAGTATTCTGTAGGAGGCGGTATGCAGAGATGGACTTCAGGGTACTTCAGCAAAGTAAAATTTCCGTAGCTCTGGAAACTCCAGTGTTAAATCATGCTCTGATCATGTTCCCCCGGCGCCTGTAATTTTATCTTCATATCTGGATCTGATACCAATGTGTGTCAATGATATTGTGCATTTCTACTTTATACTATTAAATATATCCCACAGGCCAGTGGACATGTGGCTTGGCTTAACATTTAACATCTTCTGTATATGCCCAACCTGAAGAACTGGTTTTAGAAAAGTTGAAAGACACAGAACTTGTTCACAAACAAACAGGCAACCAACTATGCCCAGCAGTGTGTTTGTAAGTTCACTACCAAAGAGTATCACTTGAAATGTAATGTTGCCAAATGTGAATGACTCGCAAGTTGAAAACCTGTAAAGCTCAGAGAAAATATACTTTTGGTCTTCTAAACAGTATGCAACAAAGTGCCTGTCACCACACCAGTGTGGCGCTTTATCTTTCCATCTATCTATATGTCCATTTTGTATACGTGTTAGGTTGCCAGTTCACTATAAGGTCAACATAAAGACAAACAACCATTCACGCTTACACATTCAGCTAACCTAAGATGAATCTTCTTGAGTAGTGGGAGGAAGCAAAAGAAGATGATATGATGATATGTGTTGTATGTAATATGTTTCTCACATGGACAAACTTTAACTGTATACCACATTTATTCTCTTCCTTTTCTGTATCCTCTCTGGCTTCGGTTCAGTGCAATATTATTCCGATGACTACGAGGATCCAGACTTGTTGGCCCCCAGTGTTCCGCAAAGAAACGTGCCAGACGTGGTGAGGGGATTGAAAATGATCATATCTCTTTTTAGCCACTTGTGCAATGTGAATAAACATTGTCTCCAAACCAGGATATGACACTGCAAGTGCCCAGTCGTCCAAAGGATTGCTACAGTTCTATTTGCAGTGATGATGAGCTGCTGGATGATGAGTAAGTTACGCAAGAAAACACAAACGATACATACACACTGAAAACATGCACAGTATCAGTGTATTTCTTGTCCATGTTCAACCTTTTAGTATTGGATAAAGTGATGATACCCACTTATAGATGCAAATCAAAGTGATGAAGGCTAATCTTCAGCAGTACATTACATACAAAAATAACTGTTGACTCCTGCTCACACCTATTTAGTTGCTTTGTGCGTAGCACTGCATTTTTAAGAATTCTTTCAGGGTGCACTCTCAAGATATTCCGCTAGATTTGGTCTGATTGGTGACTCAGCTGTGTTCAAGTGGACTTTGGTGAAAAGAGTTAAACCATTAGAATAATTAATTCCCATTCTTGTATTTAGCAAAAGAGAGGACAAGATCTGCGTGAAGGAAAAAAAACTGTCACTGTATTTTTTTTTTTTTTTGTCTTATGCAAGTATGAACAACAGACAAGGCAGAGGACCCTTAATGCAATTGCACTACTACTGCAGAGTGGTCCACTTAAAACAGTCCAAGACCTGTGTTTGTAGCTGGACTGAGTCCGCTTCTTTGATCCGAATTAGAATTTGTTTGGCACATTCACATTTCCCCAAATGAGGGGAACTTTCCAAGCAAACAAACTCAAATCAAAAAGGTTGATGCAAATGCCTGCCCCAAGAAAAAGCAGCTTTGGGTGGCATTGACATGATTGACCTACATAACCTAAGGAAAAAAACCAACAAACAACCATTTTTACCCTTTAAAGATTTTCATTGTAATTTGTGAATTTCTGCTTTTTTTTTTATTGAGCATGTGTATGTTTGTGATTGGTAGCCTGTGTTCATATATCCATAGTAATACCGATCAGCTGGAGGAGGATGATGGCAGTCTGAGAGGAAGCAGTCCGAAAGGAAGTTTACACCTACCGCACACTGGCAGATTGTCCGCACCCATTGAAGAAGACAGCTCTCAGCTCTCTGCAATTATCAAGATGGGCTGGCTGGAAAAGAATCCTCCTCAGGGGTATAAATGATAATACAAAGGGGCTGTTCATATTTGGTTAAAAAAAATATATCAATGGTTAACTGATCACAAGTATGAGTGTTCACATCTTGGATTAGCATGTGTGTCCTGAGGGGTCAATTCTGATATCATTTAGTCAGTTAATCATTTTCTGAAAGATGTCGTCCACTTAAGGATTGTAGGAAAACTGGAGCCTATCCCAGCAATCATTGGGTGAGAGGCAGAATAATCTCCAGACAGGTTGTCAGTCCATCACAAACGTCCACTTATGCCCACACTCACACCTATTAGAATGAAGAGTAACCAATGCAACCTAACATGCATGTCTTTGGATGGTGGGAGGAAGCAGGAGTACCCGCATACACAGGGAGAACATGCTGACTCTCTACAGAAAGGCTACCATTCGAGCGTCCCCCCAGTCGAGGCTCGAACCAGCAACCTTCTGCTGTGAGGTCCCTGTGACGCCCTCTGATATCTTTCACTTAATCTCTATTCAAACATGTGGCCAACATCACACAGATGTCAGCTGAGAAACAAACCAAACAACAGGTCTGTAATGTTTCTGTAAAATCATCTTAACAGGTGACCTAAACTATAAATTACTCACATTAACACGTTTCAGATTTACAGGTCACATTTGTTCAATGAATATACATACAAACATTTCAGTAATAAGAAAAAAACTAAAGGAGGATAAAATAATGTGTGACCATGAACAAATCATTGTGAATGAGCTCAGTATTTGTGTTTTAATAGCTCATTCCCAGATCTTCAGTGTTTACTTATTTTTTACACATGCACCACAAAATAATGAGAAGCACTCAGAGTGCAGACCTCTGCCAAGCAAGCATTTGCCAACATTGGTGGAAATTATTTTTGAATTAGAAGTTCTAATGACAAATTTATCCCCATCTCCTCATCGCATAAAAATCCTTTAAATATTCTTGGGTCCTTTTTTTATTTTTTTTTTAAAGTTGAATTTTCATGTGGTTACAATGTAGAGTTGTCACTAAATACAAAACGGTTGAGACCTTATCATGTTATAAGGTGGTAGTTTATTGTAAAAATATGAAATTTAGTTCATTGCATGATAACGGGAGATGTTTGGCAGTGAAAACGTGAAATAAAAAACATATTTGTCTTAGAATGAGGAAACTGCATCAAAGAAATGTCTAATTTTCCAAATGGACTTAAGTTTCACTTCATATGAGAGATTTGCACTGATAAACCAGACAGGACCATGTCTTCATGTCATCAACTTAATTGTCCAAGTCCTAGGGCTGCATGTAGTCTTTTTTGTTTTAGGTGTACTTTTCAGACAACGAGGAAATAAGCATAACCACTGGTATGTGTTAACCAAAAGCAACAGACACAAGCACAGACACTCACTCTGCGCTGTCAATTGATGTGTGTCGCTAATGTATGTCCACATTCCTGTGTGTACAGCAATAAATCAGAATAGAACAATTCATCCTAGCCAAAAACAGCAGACATGCTTCTGCTTAATGAGATTAATTTCCATAAAATGTAATGTGCTCCAGTATTTCAAGGTTACGAGTCTGCATGCAATCCTGGGTTTCATGTTCTTACTATAACATTTTAATGATGTTATGGTTCACATTTTTACAATAATACTTAGCATGTCACAATGTGATATGTTTCATGTTTTGACAATAAACTCTCATGTAATAAGATAATGTGATAAGTTTCACGACTTAACAATAAAACTATCACGTTATCATGATCAGGTCTCAATTTTTTAAAATTTGGATGACCGCTCTATGCTTGTTGGTGAGATAACATCCCTCATTAAATCCAGAACATAGATTATAACCGCTCTGTCCAATTGATAACGGTTGATTAGCTACTTCTTATCAAACTAAGTCAAAATGTTCTTCCACTCCTGGTCCGTGCATGTGTCTCTTGCCTCAGTGCCATATTTAACAGGTAACTCCAAACCACTGGGTACACCTCTGGTGGTCTACTAAATATTTGGAGGAGTAGGAGTAATTTTTAGACTTGAGAAAGCTGATAAATTGTTTTTATTCTCAAATTTGAAACTAAAATTGAATAATTACAACTAGATTCAACAAATTCTCAGCACTTAGGACCAAATTGCCACTGTAAGACACTTGATAAATACGACCACTGGTTTTTACAGATCACTGAACTACATCTCTTAGATACTTCCCTGCTGATGCTCACCTGGCTCAGACTGTTGAATCATTAACAGGCTTGTGGAGAACTTAGGGAGCTTTTGAGGAGACTCATTTAGGTTCTTGTAGTTTTGGAACAGGGTGAGATCTGAAACCTGCAGGGCAGTATCCTTACACACTGTGTTGGGATAACCCTGGTGCAGATGATCCAGTTCAGTAAACTATTTAGGCCAAAAAAGAATTTCTGCAGTATATTCCCACAGATCGCTATTGCATAACTTCTATTTAACATACAGTTATATCTGAGCTGGTATTGACTTTATAAGTCATTTTTATGTTTTGGATGCTGCTTTTGAAATGTGGACATATGGGTTGCCTTTGACTGTCTTCAGATTATAATAAAATGCAGATACAAGTGTGCTCACTCAATGTATCTTAAGTGATTGAATCCGAATGGGTCCTTACTCCTGTGTTTAGTACTGTTTGCCTATGATCAGATCACCCAGGATATGCACTAGATCTGCACAAACAAAAGCTGAGATTTTAATTGAAAGATTTCCTACTTTATATTCTTATCAGTAAATCTTCTTGACATGGCAAATTTTTGTTAAAAGGCTTCTTGGTTTACAGTAATAAAAAAAATATTGTTAGGATTCATAAAGCAGCGCCTTCAGTTTAAATGTTTTGTATTTAAAGATTATTCAGCTTTTGTGAATGGATGTTGTGTTCTCATACACAGAGCTATCTATTACCAGAGAAGATGGGTTAAACTAGATGTTGACTATCTGCGATACTTTGACAATGACAAGGTAACAACACACACTGCAATATAATAAGTTTTATAGTTGCACAATACAGATATATGAACGGTCTCTCTGTATGGCACTATACATACAAACACACAGTTGTCAGACTGAATGCCAAGCATAGGTCTACTGTATTTAACAAAGAAGTTGTTGTGTGTGTGGTATGTTATAGGAGGTGTACTCCAAGGGGATCATCTCAACAGCATTCATAACTAATGTAACCAGTGTGGGGGAGCTGAAATTTGAAGTTGCCACAAGCAACCGGACTTTTATCTTTAGGGCTGAAAATGAAGGTAAGTCTATTCTGTCTGGTCATGTCACGCACACAGGATAATGTATGTAACAGTTTGTGATCTATTGCAGCTGAAAGAAACAGCTGGGTGTCTGTACTGCAAGACTGCACCAGGGGGCGCCAACGACGCAGCACCATTAACCCAAGTTCACTAGCAATGCCGGACCATCAGGGCTATCTTGAACTCAGAGGACTGCGCTCCAAACTTTATACTGTCGTTGCCTCAGATAAAGTCTTCCTCTACAAAAACATAGATGTAAAAAATGTTACATTATCATTTTCTCAAACTAAAACTGAAGAAAATGCTCACTGAATAAATGGCAAATACACTGAGAACAAAATGCTGTGACAATAATCAATTCTTCTTTCTGCTTTTCTTTCAGGATTATCGTATAGGAGTGGGTATTACATCCATTGACATGAATGTGGGGAATGTCAAGGACTCAGATCGTCGAAGTTTTGATCTTACCACCCCTTACCGGATATTCAGGTTGTGAATGCCTGTAAAATTAAAAATGTAACATGAAACTGAAACTCTGTTTCTGCATTGTATGGTATGAAGATTGAAGAGATAAACTAATACAGCCACTCTAAATGCCTTTACACACATACTCCAAATATTTTGTCCAAATAATTTGCAGAGAATTTTGTCATTGAGTTTTTCTTAATATTAGCATTCAACAGGTTTATAATCCCCCAATCAGAGAAGGCATGTTGACTGATAGCTCACAGATGGTGGGCTGTGCAGGTGTCAAATTTAAATCTCATTCAAATTTTGTATCCCCGCAGCCGAGCGTCTTAATTTTTCTTCTCTGCTTCTTAAAGGAAGAAGCTAATTGCTAAAGTAGATCCTTTAACTATCTCACAGATTTCCTAAAGTCCGTCCTGAAGCAGCTGTAATCCAGCCTCAGATCCTGGAATAAACAAACTCCCCAAACAAACTTTCTTTTCTATAATAGGGTGTACCCAGTGTGCTCTTCTGTCTTTTCTTTTGCAGCTTGCAAGTTTGTTTTGGACTTTCCATAATATATTCACAATTTTGCATTGCACTTAGTGTGCATAGATGGACAAAAACATTGATAATTCACCTCCGAATTATTTTCAATTTCGTGCTGTTTATTTGCATCATCCCAATGTGTAAAGGCCTTAAGGCATTTGAATCTTTGTCTATTTTGTGACCACAGTATTTTTATACCCTCTGAGGGGTTGCAGTTTATGCCCTTACATGTCCCAGCATCCTCCATTCATGATCTTAAATTCATCATTTTAAGTCAGATTGTTACCAAGTTTTTTAAAATAAAATCGAACACGTCTTTATTGCAAGTCAGTGAGTTGGTCTTGGTGCTAGGATACTTTTAGAAATGAGATCATGTTGTCTTACTGTCAACTCACCCCATCCACCCTCCGAGTACCCAGCTGGGTGTCTGTGGGGAATGTGAAGAACTGTTTTGTTTGACTATGTGTGAATAAGAGCAGGGGGATATGTGTGAGCGCAAGTGCATGTGGTGTGTGTGGTCTCTTGGCTGACAGTGCACAGCCTGCAGTGCAAGAGCTCAGCTTGACAGGATGGGGGAAATTGTGAAAAGGCTTGTGCCTTTCTGCGGACTTTCTGCTGTGTGTGTGTGTGTGTGTGTGTGTGTGTGTGTGTGTGTGTGTGTGTGTGTGTGTGTGTGTGTCATTACAACTGTAGTCTCTCTGTATTTGTGGCTTTTGCGTAACAAGAAATCTTGTCATTTTAACATAGACCTAGAAGTATACACATATTTATACCAACTAAAGTGACATTTAGAGAAATGAATTTTTCTATATTGTAGAAATCTATTAAAAGCTACAATATGGAATTGCACTCATGAAAGCTACTAAAGAGTTTACATTGCAAAGAAGAAATCTTATGTCCGCCCCGTCTAGAGGCAGTGTTTACTTCCATAGGCACAGAAGCATCTGGTAGTTCATCACAGTGATGATGTGTTCGAGTCAGACAAATCAGTAATTTAATACTTGTTTGGGTAAAATTTGTGTTATATATGGTTCAGGAAACTTTGAGGTGTGTTAGTCATGTAAGAAGTGTGCTCTTCTGTGTGTGACTATTTTTAAGTGCAGACAGAGCCAGAATGTTGCATTAGAGGAGGAAGAACTGAGACATGATGGTCTGTATAAAACCACAAGTGTCTCTGCCTGTGTCTGTCTGTCTGTGTGTGTGTGTGTGTGTGTGTGTGTGTGGGAGGGGGGGGGGGGGGGGGGGAATTGGTGTGTGTGTGTGTGTTTTTTTTAATTTTTTTTTTATTTTTTGTATTTTCCAGGATTTGATTAAAGTATATTTAGAAATACAAATCAGCAGAATAAGGGTCAGTTCCTGCTGTACCCATGACCAGATATGAATAGTTACAGAGCACCAACGGCGACTTCCTAACTTTTGTTAGTTATATGTTGACCGTTTCACCTCCATGTCAGGAATAACACTTTGCCGTGTCATTTTTTTCACTCCGCAGTTTTCTAGCGGAGTCAGAGCAGTTGAGAGAGCAGTGGGTCGACGCCATGAGTAATGCCATAGGTGAAGCACTGTCCAATAGCAAAGTAGCTGAGCAGATCTGGTTGGAGCCGAGTAACAGTTTCTGTGCCGACTGTGGGGCTCCCAAGCCAGATTGGGCAGCAATCAACTTGTGTGTGGTGATCTGCAAACGATGCGCAGGTATGTGTATCTGTTTTGAAGTTTGTTTGATTGTAACAAATTTTGGACTTGTTTTGTTATTGTTTTTGGGTTCAGAGCACAGTTTTTAAAATATGTTTGATATTTATGTACACTTTAAAAAATAAAAGTAAGATAACCATTACCTTGTACCTCAAGTTTAGTTACACTTTTGGGATATCCATCCATCCATTTAGGAGGTCACATTGCTTGTGAATCGTTTGCACCTCCTGTTGTGAAAATTGAACAGATAACAGGAGGAAATGAGAGGCTGTTAGCAAGACAACCCCTATAAAGGAAAGTTCCTGCATGTGGGGTCTGCTTCTCTTCTTCGACTGGCTCTCTCGATGTGGTTTTCCAGCATTTGTGTTAGCCGCATGAAGCAGTGCTTCATGATTAATAAACCCATTAAGCAGGCTACCAACACAATGGCCTGGTCGCTCCCCATATTTGCTCCATTGTGGTGTTTTCATCTTTGTTTTGTTGCCGAGTGGCGCAAGAATAACACGTCACTTTCGCAGATGGTTGCGTCAGATCGGTAGTGATCGGGTCTCCGACTCATGTCCGTATGCAAAGTGACATGGTTCTCTGGGGAAGGACAGTTCTTAGAACACTATTCGTTAGAACGTCTCTGTCCGAATGACATCACTGTCAGATCATATGCTGCTGCAGTGGGACCTCAGTTTCTTCTGATGCATCACAATGCTCAGCCTCATAGCTGGAGTGTGTCAGCAGTTCCTACATAATGACTGCATTGGTGCTACTGACTGGCTTACCCGTTCACCAGACCTAGATCCAGTTGAGCACCTCCAGAACACCTTATCTCCTTCCATCCACTGCTGCTACGTCGTACCACAGACTGTCCAGAGGCTGATTGATGCACTGATCCAGGTCTGGGAAGAGTTCCCTCAGGAGGATATCTGTTGTCTCATCATGAGCATTCCCAGACATTATAATTAGTGCATAAAGGCACATGGAGGTCACACACACTACTAAAGGTCATTTTGAATTGAGGAATTTCCACAGAAGTTGGGGCAACTTGCAATCTGATCTTTCCATTTTTAGTTTGAATGTTATTCTGAATCCAGACTTCCACGAGTTAGTGATTTCAGTTTCGACCGATTAGTCTTACGTTAATTTGTACTCAACACTTTCCACTGTGTAATAAAGACTTTCAACTGGATTGTTTCAGGAGAGCATAGAGGATTGGGTCCTAGCATCTCAAAGGTTCGCAGTCTGAAGATGGACAAGAAAGTGTGGACAGAGGAGCTCATTCAGGTACTAAAAGAGACAAATAAAACCACAAGTGTTTAGAAAAATTAGTCCAAGATTCAAAAATAATCTGTCTCCTCTGCGCTAGATAGCAGTAAGCTATTTGGATTTTATAGACTGATGTCAAAGTAGTACAGTGAATCTAAAGGCCCATTTATAAAGTTTGTCCTTTACACGTATAATTTAGTCTGGTCCCAGGTATTTTGTTGATGTGCCCTCCGATGCAGCAAACAGAGTAAATGCCATCAGAAACTGAGAGGGCACAGTATAACTCATGTGACCTGTTCACAATGAATAAGAAGCAGCTGTAGTGTATTTAATGTCTGCACAGAACAATTGCTGTCTGCTTTGCTGTCTCCTTTTAATTTGCTGTCTCCTTTAATTAATATTTCTGAAAATACACATTATGACCTCTGCCATCATTGCCATGTTTATTGTCTGAAATTGACATCAGATCACAGAGGTGAACTGTGAACCCTGAACTGCCCTTTGATAACTGTATTACTTTACAACCATGCTGATGTAGATGACTTGTGGAAGTAGGGGAGCAGTAACACTGGGCCTTTAGTCAGTTTGTACACAAATGCTTTTATATTTAAGGAAAAAATGAGTGTATTAGAATGTTCATGAACTTGTTCCAGTAAAATGCAGACAACCTGATACTGTTGCCAAACACGTGGTTTGTTGAACATATTTTCTCTTTACCTACCTGTGACACAGGTTTTCCAGGTGCTCGGAAACGAACGAGTAAACAGCTTCTGGGCAGCAAATGTCCCACCAAGTGAAGCTTTGACACCTTCTAGCTGCAGTGAAGACCGACGGCGCTTCATCAGCAACAAATATCGCCAGGGCAAATACAGAAAATACCATCCTCTATATGGCAACCAGAAAGAGCTCGACAATGTAAGCTGAAGTCACTGTTTGAAGTGTTTGCTTTCTGTTGGTTGTACATTTCACTCTTCACTTTGTTTATACATGTATGATGTACACAGCAAAGTATGCCTCTATTCACTGGCTTCCTGACAGTCACAGCAACTGTTTGCAAACAACATTTAAACCTGTGAAAATAAGAGTTTTTTGGGCAAGGCACTACGCGTTTATTAATCTAATTTTGTTGTAAAAGTGCATATATACACATCAGAAAATTCAAATTCAAAATTCAATTCAAATTTTCTCTTTTCTCTCTGATCTGGGTCTTTTTGACAAACTTCGATTGATATATTCTGAAATGGTGCTAGAGGACTCTATTGGAAGTTCTTGTACTTGAATGAAGTGAAATGCAGGTTCCTGTATTACAGGAGCAGCTTGATTTCACGTTAAGCCTAATAGTATACCAACTTCTGTAATATTAATGCTTGTAATTAACATTAGGAATTGGAGTAAATGAACTGTGTGGACATATAAGTGCAGATTTCAGCGTTTTGCATGAAAACAACCCTTTCAGATTTGAAAAAGGTTTGGAAAATGATTTCTTGCCTTTAAAGTCTATTGTAGGACATGCAGGCATGGTATTATAAAGGTTTTTATATTGTGGAATTAAAATGCTTCATCATGTGTGGGAAAAGTCTTAGTGTGGATCACTCATTAGCTGCTTAACCCACTTACTGCAGCAATGTGTAGGGCTCACAGTGTGTTAGTGAGTCACATTAAACACCTGACTATGAGTTATTGTATGTTTCTCCTCCCTTCAGCATTCAGGCTTATGAGTGTAGGAAGTGAGGGCGGAGTTGTAGGGGGTGTGTGAGTCAGTGTGTTTGGGATATGAAGGAGATTAAATTTAAAGCCTGGAAAAAAACATTCAGACTTTTCAGCAGTTTTTTTGTTGTATTTTTTTCTAAAGCAGTAGCTTCGCTTGTTCTGGAGAGGTGAAGGTCGCCTTACCTGTTTTGTTTTTACCTGTGGTCTGCATTCCATAAATTCTTCATCTACACATTGGTTTAATTTCTTTTTGGGTGTGTCTTAAGAATTATGGACCAAGAATATGTTTGTGGCAGCTTTGCTGTTACATCAGTAGGTATGAAAAATAAAGCAGAATATGACAAGTTTGTATTTTAATTAAGGCTGTCGGAGTGAACTTAGATGTATTGATCTTGTCTTGGCTTTCTCAAATCCAACTACAGTTTCCTTTTTTCTTTGTTTTTCTTGAATGTGACATCATTACTCACTGATTTAACTGAAATGTGCTTTAACTCCACCCCTCCCTCTCCTCCTCCTCCTCCCCCTACTGCCCTCATTGTTTGGCTTGGACTGCTGAAGAATGCGGTTCTCTTCACTTTTAGCTCTTTCTTTTTATTTTTTAGTTGCTTATGAACTTTCTGTGTGAATGAAAGCTTTACAAACTAGGTGTTCTTAAGTTTTGAATTCTCTGTGCCTGTCTCTGACCAGTGACATTCAAACTGGGCGGTGTTTGAAGGGAACTGGAAACTTGAAGGTAAGCTGTGTGAGTTTAGCTGGCTGGAGAGGGTAGTGAAATGGTTGAATGGCTGCAACTCTGTTTTGTGTTATTTGGCTTTGTGAAGAATTTGAACCTGTGCTTTAACGAACATGAGCTGGAGCTTGTATGGCACTGTCTGTCACTGGATTTTGGATCTGGATTTAGTGAAATTGTACAAACATATGTGTTTATGTGGCAAAGTTTTTGTCCGGAGACCGTAGGGATGTAATGTAGATCTGTGTTGGTGTGAACACATTGCAGTTATTGTGTGTCTGTGTATGTTGCTTACAGGAGTGGGCTGGGGTATTTAACATACATATTGATGTGCATGCGTGGGCATGCTTCTGAGCCTTTTTTGTATTTTGTGTTCATGTGCTCTCTGTGTCTTGATAGTACATGATAAGTCGCTTCCTTAGAATAAGCATCAATAATATCTTTCCTTCTTTAAGTCTGTCCTAGTTTTGATTCTTTCTATTGTTTTGACTTTATTCTTTCGCACCACAACGTCAACAACTGGTTTTGCGTTCTGTTAAGATTGAATTGAGGCACTTCACTACATCGAGTCAACCTACATGAAGAGAAACCCAACATTCACTTTGATTAAGCACTTAGTCACAGTTGGAAAAAAATCATTTGCAACAGTAAGACTAAATTTCATACTGGGGTCTGATCTGTCTTGGTGAGTTAGGTGAGAAGTCCATAAGAAAAGAAAGGATGGCGTGCAAGAAAGAGACACAAGCACAATAAACACTGATTGTGTTGGTCAGGTCAGTCACGGCAGATCTGAAAGACTCTCAAAAAGTTAAGGAGAGCGCAAAAGCTAAAATGATAAAGTAAATGACAGAAAATAATTGCATGGAGTTTTAGAGGATTTGGACCTATAACAAAATCCCCGGGGCCAACAGTAACTGTAAGCTTTTGCAAATAGAATAACCTTTAGCCTAATCTTTTAAAGTAGTGAACTTCCTGCTCCTCAATCTAAAATAGGAACTGGTTCAACACAAGAGGAGATGGATAACCAAATGGTCTGCCTCTCATTCGTCTGTCAGAAACTCTGAGAAGCATATACTTTGAAAACACCGTACTCTGTTGTGATAAGATGGTTTTTAGATCGTTTTGAGTTTGGTTATTGATGACTGTAAACAGTAGATTTTTAATTAATTTTGTATTTTATTTTGAGCCAAATAATTTATGCCAAAACTGGAACTCTTGCTGCACTATTTTAGATCTGCTGGAGCAGGGGTCACCAACTCTGGTCCATGAGGGTTACCCCACTGCAGGTTTTAGTGTTTCCCAGGTACAATACACTTAATTCAAATGACAAGGTTTTCAAACAACCTGTTTTTGTCTTCTGCACCTGCCGTTAATGTGCCATCGAATGAGCCATTGAATGGAGCCAGGTGTGTTGCAGTGGGGAAACACTAAAATCTGCAGGATGGTAGCCCTCAAAGACCTGAGTTGGTGACCCCTGCGCTACAGCCTTTAAGTAGTTACTGGGAATCATCCATCCCAAACATTTGAAGATGTCTAGTGACAATATTGCAAATAAGTCCTAGAGAATTAAAAACATATCAGTAGAACTCCAAGTTTTCTTAAAAGAAGTGTTGAAGACAAGGTAATGCCATTCAAGATGGCTCTACTCGCCTGTTAGCCTTTTTAGAGCCAAAAACCACGACTTAAATTCACAAGCTGGACTTTGCCATTTTTAAGATATTCTTGTGAATATTTTATCTTGTGAATCTTGTGAATAATTCTTCTGCAGATTATCAGTGGAAATCTAATAGTAATACCAAATAGAAACTTGTGTAAGAAGAAAGAGTCTAAGCACTGAACCCTGTGGTTTAGTGTTCACTAGTCCTTAATGCTTACCGGAATTAGTCTCCATGACTAAATCTGGTATTTTTTTCATGTGTCATCATTTACATGAATAAAGTTGGATGTTTCATATGAATGTGACCGAAAGTAGCCTTGCGCTGTTAACTTTAGTTCCAGTGATGTTTCATTCTCTGTGTTTAAATTATCTATTCACTGGTATCAAATACAGCGCTGAGATTCAGCTGGACAAGTAAACACAAGTTTATAATCTGAAGTCATGAAATTTTCACCAGTGCTTAGTGTGTTATTTGGTTATGCTGTGCTCTAAATCCAAACCGAAATACTTCAGACTGTTTCTGTGCAAATTGTCATAAAGCTGATTTGAAGTAAAATGTTTTTAAGAATTGTTAAGTTCTGGTTTATACCGGTTTAGATTAAAACATTCAGAGCAAGAGTTGGCTTTTTAAGTAAAAGTTGAATAAGAGCAGCCTTAAAAGCCTGCAAGACATACCAGAACAATTAGATTGTACTTTCCACTGATCAAGAATGATTAACTGCGTGTTTGTCACCAGTAGGTTGAAAATCAAGTGACAGCCATTTAAAGATCTGACTTCATTCATGATGAGCTATTTTGTTGTGCTTTCCAACTCTTGACTGTCATTTCAGAATGCTCTATTTTTTGTTTCACACCTCATATTTGTGGGAGTGAATAATCTAGCAAGCATGTAAAATGCAGGTATGGCACAGGATATATGAAGTGCTGACCGTAGAAGTGTTTTCACGAGGGTGCCAATTTTCTGTTGCTAACTGTTATCACAAGTAGGATTCATTATCTTGTTAGATTGGCCAGAATTCAAATATCTTTTGGCCAAAGCCTCTCACCTGGGATTTTCCTCCTTGGTACTGAGGGCAAGTCTTAATCTTCTTGATCTACAGGACGTTGACTCTGTGCGGACCTCAATCAGAATGGTATTAGTATTTACTAATGCTAACTGATAGCTGAGAGGGTGTAGTAAAATTTCTTTATAGGTCTGTTTGTGTTTTTAGTGTTTAGGACAGGGCCTCTATAGGAGGAAAACTTTCTGTTTCTGACAAAACATTTCTTCCAACTGTGTCTCCTTTATAATCTCACTGGTGTGTTTTGGGCTGTATAATGTTTTCTCTATGAAGATCGGCTTAAGATCTGTTTTTTATTTATTTTCTTGAGTTTTCTCCCTTCATATGTTCTGCCTTTCTGTTTCACTTCTCATTTTTTATTCCATTTTTCTCTCTATCTTTTCATTGACCAGTGTTTTCACCTCCACGTTTCTCTGTAACCCACTATGGTGAGGTAATGGTGGAACATATAGGGATAGCTGTTGCTTCTCATCTGGACTTGATATATGGGCATACATATGCATGCATATGTGTGTATTTTTTTTTTTTAAAGAGTGTGGAATATAAATGTACAAAGCAGAGTCTTTGTATGTCTGCACATAGACTGAGCTTCCACTCAAGTGCAATTAGTCTGTAATTAATGTGCGTCGCTGAAATGCTTTCATCTTGTTTTCACAATATTTTGCTCTTTGTGCCTCTCTCATCTTTTCTTTCCTCCAATTCTGTCCTGTGTAACAGCAGAGACCAGATGGAGGCCTGCGATCTTTAGACACACCCAGATACAAATCTTGCTTTCTTTCTCTCTGGGGGAATCTGGTAAGATTCTTGTATTCCCTTCTCCTCTCTTTTCATTGTGTGTGTATGCTTACATTACTTCTTTTTTTCATAGGCAGCAGATGTTGAAGGGTGAGGTCTTTTAAAAGCTCAAACAGCCCATTTCCTCTTTGTACTTGGTTCCCATTGGTTCACATCACTTAGCCGAGTGAAGATGCTTTTTTTCTGTCATTACTTCACACTGACCTACATACATAGTTTTTACCATTTTATTTTTTAATTGCAGGAAATCTGTATGGCTGGAAAGATGTGAATATGCCACCAAAACACTGATCTCTAGTAGCAAGTAGCAAAGCACAGTTTGTGACCTGCATTGGCTTGATTTTCAGCAGGGTGGTTAAGTCAGCAGAGATCCATCGGAAGTATTGATTTGTCTGGCTTATAGCTTACGTCAGCAGCACAGATTCACAATTTTATTATGTGAATGTGGATGGTCAAATGAACAGCTTTTTATTTTTAAAATTCCTGTAATTTAAGTGCTGTAGAGCAGGTCAGTCCCATGAGGGATAAACTGATTATTAGCCTGATATTCTGCATTTTACTAATAAGTATTGTGATTTCTTTGCATTAATTCATTATTAAATTGCACTTTACCTCAGATTCTCTTGCATTTTTAAACTCTTTGGGATTATCAGCATTCAAATAGTGATTTAGACTTTTCTATTGAACTTGTTATGCTTTCTAAAACCCTGGTCACTGATATACACGTTGTCCTTTCCAGCTTGTTGCAAAGTTTTAGATTCCTCTTCATTTGTTTTGATTCGTCTCCTTTTTAACAAACCTCAGTGTTTTCCAGATGTCAAGCTCCAGTTTTATGAAATGATTTATAAAGCATATATATCTCTATATATCTATATATATGCTACTCTGTCATGAAAAGAATAATGAAACCACTGAAATGACCAGAAGGTGCTGTAAAGAAAGACTCATGCAGTCTTATCATGGTACTCATGTGATCCATATCATGAGAATTCTCTTGTGGATGTGCTCGTCTCCAGATGGCTGACCGCAGCTTTTTCTTCAAAAGTCTCCACAGTTGTGCGAGACAGAAAAATACAGCTTATGTCTGCTTCTTCTGGGTGTGGGAAGGGTGTCTTGTGCAATTTTAATCTTTGTTAATTGGTTTGTTTGTCTGACAGTGTATGCAGAGGCTCAGTAGTGCTTACATAGAGGAGGGGTTGTGTATGTGTGTGTGACAAAGTTCTGTGGAATTTCTCAATCAGACCAAAAAGAGCTTATTGGTTTTAACACAAGACAGATGTACATGTGTGTATGTTTGTGTGTGTGTGTGTTCCTCACCTTTGTAAGAAGCCTCCATCCTCTTACACAGCTTTAACATTGTTGCTGTAGCGCCTCTCCACCTTCTCCTTCCCATTTAAAGTTTACTGTCCAATCATATAATTATAGTATTATCCTTGGAGCTTTTGTCAAATACAAAATTCCGTTTTACTTGATTCAAAACTGATAGAGATAAATATCAATTACAGGGACAAAAGCATCTGTGAAATGTTCTGAGTGGGAAAATGTGGATCTGAGGTTTTGCCTTTGTTCTTTATTTTCGGTTTAACAAAAATGGTTGTTTATCTGCACACTCCGAGCCTTTCAGTCCACTTACATCGACCCCTCTTTGAACATCGGTGTTAACTTTTTTAGTGCTGCCCTAAAGGAAGGATTTATAAACAAAATGCCTTCAGGCAGCTGTGTTATTAAATGGACATCCAGTAGATTTAAAGCTAATCCAACCGCTTGCACAAAGCTTGAAGTATCTCATGGCTTTTTGGTGCTAGATTTATCATGATAACTACCATACATGCAGTGAATCCCAAAATATTTCCAGCGATTCTTCTTTTTTTTTTTTTTTTTACAGTATCTGATGTGTAATTTAAAACACAGGACCAAATTAGTTAATTTGTACTTTACAACACCTAATAAAATGTTGTATATTATTTTAAAGGTTCAGCAGTCATAGAACGAACATTGGCATCTGTTGATCAGGAAAAGGGTTGCTGCAGGTTTTAAATGATGCCTATCCAAGCAGTCTTACTTACTTACTTCATTCAGCTTCTAGATCCAGTAATTTTAAAAAAAATCTTACTAAACACTCACTGTATTTATTTTACTGAAATTAAAACTGGCCTTTGTGCACCTGCTCTACTTTATACTCTTTTGTTTTAATTAATATAACACTTAATGTGTAAGTCAGAGTTTCTAACTGTAATGAAGCTTGAATGTTGTCATTCACTTGTGCTAAAAGTGTGCTAAATAACTAAGTTGAATGAGATACTATTCCAGCTTCTCTTCTTGCAGTGAGTCTGATCAGTACAAAGTCTATTGGTTCTTTGCAGTGTTTGCATCTACATTATTTTACTAGCTGGTAAATGTACAGTTATCACGGTTTCTTCAGATTATTTCACATTATAATGCATGTTATTATTATGTTCTTATTCTGTCTTGCACATTTTAAATTCCTGATATGATGCACACATATCATTTCTGTGGGATTCATGTTACTTTTCTACTTACTTTTCTTACTAGGAAACCAAGTATTTGAATTTTAATTATTTTATTTCACTTGACAAATGATAATCATTGCATGAAATGCATTACTTATTATATCATGATGTGTTGATTTGTTTGCTTGGAAACATTTAATCATGTATTTTCTTATATTTTGTCCATTTCTCTCCAGGCTCTATGTATAAATGTGCAATGCAGTGATGTGCTGGAGACATTAAGCCTGATTTTTTGCGGAGCAGATGTGAATTGTTCGACTGGTATGGCAAGCTGCCCCTCCCCGCTGTCCTTGGCTAGCACACACTCACAACCCTTGCAGGCTGAATTGATCCGGCACAATCTCAACACAGGTAAAGTATTAACAAGCACAGACAGTAACAAGACTGTCCTTGTTTGTAAGATTGAGGAGTTTCTTTTTCTATTATTTTTTTCTAAATAAAATTGATTAGTTATGATACATTTATTTCTTTGACAACAAATACTTTATTTGTCAAAATACTAGAAACTTATGCAGTGGGACTGAATGGTTTGGAGACTGTGCAGTATTTATACTGATTGCAAATTTCTTAAGAGATTTCACGCTTTCAAACTCATCAAACCATTCATTAACTTCTGGAATAATGGATTTGGTGCTGTCATTATTAAGTTTAATTGAAAGACAAATTAGATTACTGATTATCGATTGTTCCTTGACCCCTTTGTCTTTTTGACAAGCATGACATCATAATGCACCTTTACAACAGCTTGAGTTTAATCCGCGTTGTCCAGAGGTCCTATTTATACATGAAATCTTTTTTGACTGCAAGCACACAGGCAGAAGTTGTTTTCACTCTCGAACACCACTTTCAGAACTATTTGCTTGGTCTTTTCCCACTGTGTCTGTTACACAAACAAAATCACAGCAAGAGGCTTTCTACTTGAGATGCACAGGAAAGGATGTGGGGGAACAGCTGAGAGTGTGTGCAGGAAGCAGAATGTGGTGCAGAAATTATGTTGTGAAAATCACTGTAAGGTTTTTGAGAATAGTTGATGAGGCTTTATATTGTACTGATGTAATTCCTGCATATGTTTGCTCATAGTTACAACAGAGAGGAGCGAGTGAAAAGCAACATACAGATCACCAGAAATGGCAAATTACCATCACCACTAATGATCAGGAGATGTTACTGGTAGCTTTGCTGGGAAATGTCACTTGGCACAGTTCCAGAATGTCTCTTGAATGCTTCAGTACTCCACAGCACATGTGAAAAAAGGCTGAACACAGACAGATTCATCATATGATAAATTTGCTCTGTATGTTAAAATGAAAATACCATATAGATTTTTTAAATTACCATCTTTCAACATGTCTTAGTTGTTTCTTATTGTTGTCAGAGTGCTGTGTTATTTACATTATCATGAGTAGTTGCACAAGAATGATAAGAGGCAGACAAAAGATTGTCATCTGGCTGGTATCATTTTCAGTTTTGCGTGTAGAATATATATTGCCAAGTTTAGGCTGAAAATGACATCAACAGTGTATTAGAGTCACCTGTCAGGCCTAAACAGTGTAAATAGTCTTGTGCAGTTAGATTGCTTACATTACATGGATTACTTTCTCACTGTGAGGCTGAATTTTCGTGCTGACATTTTTAGCATCACATTATCAAACTCATGTTCCGCAAGCCTGGAATGTTATGAAGCATGGAGTTTTATTTTCCACCCATTTTTGTAGATCTGCCACAATCAGAGGTGGTTAGGGAAATGGATCTGTCACATTACCAGCCACCACCTTCTGTGTCATACAATGGCTTCCTGTTCAAAACTGCATCCATGGCTCGGGCCATCACAGAACGGAAAACCAAAGAAGGTATATGTCAACACTGTGTAGAACTAGCACTATAAAATGTGTTTTGTAAAGCACTGTTTTTACCTAAAAATAAGCCACCAAACCAACACAATCCAGTAAAATGAAGAAAAAGTCCTGTATATGCAATGTTTATGATTCAGGATATGTGCAATAAATATTTATTTATCCATCTCTTATAGAGTTCAGTCGTCGCTGGTGCACACTGAATGATGGCACCTTCAGCTACTATGAAAGTGACAAGAACTCCAACCCTAATGGAGCGCTTAAGGCTTCAGAGATGGTTTGTTTGGCTGTTGATGCGCCTGAAAAACATGGGTATACACACATACACATGCACTCATCTCCCCTTCATATTTGATTTGTGTCTTAAATAATCAGTAAATGATACAATGAGATGCACAGGTTAAACTAAAAAATTTGATATGTTAGATTTCATTCCAATTGCTTTTTACACCTCACATCTTCCTAAAATCTCCTCTCAACCTCCAGGTACGACTACACCTTTGAACTCTACTCAGAGTCTGAGCGTCTCTATCTGTTTGGCACTGATGACCCAGACACTCACAAGGAGTGGGTCAAGTCTATCGCCAAGGTAAAAGTGAAAGTCATCGTACCCCTTTATCATTTTAATTCATTTCAAGAGTTCTGATTCAGTAGAAAGTATGCAGCAGCACAAGATAAGAGAAATATTTTACTTTGTTTTAAGTGGCAATTATTACTGCTTGTTTCCTGGGTTTTATTTTTATTAGCTACAACTCTCTGTGAAACTGAGATGAAATAATGTCAGCTGTGTGATGGTGTGAAAGAGAGTGGCAGTTACTCTGAGCTCCTACTGTCAACTACTGCCAGGCTGTATCCCTTGCTTCAGGCTGAAATAGATGCAGCAGAATGTGCGCAGTCAAGTTATTGGGAGAACAACTGGATGTGTCATATTTATACACAAGGTCATGCAGGACCAGTGGGACAGTGTGGCCAGTGTTGGATTGTGTCTTTACAGAACTGGCCAGCTAAAGACAAACTTCTGCTATTGATTTTTACTGCTTAATGAAGCATCACAAGAAATATTCATGCATCCATGGCTCTTGCATGTACAAGTGAAATTTACAAATAGCTGCACAGCTCACCACGAATTTCTATCACTGATGCACTGTGGATGTCAATAAGTATTACTGGTTTTCTCCAAATTAAGTGGTTAAATCAGCATCATTATAATATCTCACCTCCTCTTTTATTTGTAGAGCTTTATGCCAGCCACAGCAGAGCCTTTGCTGAAACTGGGATTTGAGCGGATTGGGCGAATGAAGTGTAAAGACGGTTTGAACCTGCAAACATCAAAGATTGGATGGTTTGCTTTGGTGGGCTCCACACTTCACGTTTACCTAGATGATAATAAGGGAGAAGAGATCCACCTTCGCAAACTGAATGAACTCTGTGAGTGACACTTGTGAACATAAATCATTGCATACTCCTACCAAAGGCATTTTCTGTTACATGCTCACATATTGTGCTTTGTACAAGTAGCAGCAAGCTGCTCAGATAAATCATCATGATATATTTTTGTTTCCCAGCAATTCAGCAAGACAATGAAGTGCTGGTTCTGGTGGAGAGAGGCAGGTGAGATGGAGTGATTTCTTGTCACAAAAATAACAATAATTCCTATCCTTATAACACATTAAACTCTTTCTGTTCTGTATTTACTGGGAGTGTAATGGTACATGTTTACATAATTGGATTTTTCGGTACGGTTCAGTTGTAGCAAGTTCCCACATGAAGGAGTAACCTCCTTACACTATAGCTTTAGCCTCTGGCTAGCAGAAGTCATGGCTAGCAACAGATTTAAGGGGAAACCATAGCCTCAGGACTTTCTGAGGTCATGTAAATCTCCTGTTTGGGAGCAAACAAGGGGGGGGAGTGGATCAGACTAATACAGTCTGCAGGTCTTGTGCCAAGTTCAAGATCTGTTTCCATCATAGTCCCCTTCACTCGCTGATGTTAGCACGCTCCTGCTAAAAACTTGTTCTGGAGAAACTGTGTTTGATCCCGAAATCAACATGGAAAGCATGAAGCATGATTTTTTTTTTAGTGTGTATATATGGTTTCTAAACGGACTTTATCTAAAAGGTGTCCTAATTCAAACAATTATTCTTTTAATCAAACGCATCATAGCCTTGCAACCAACTATGTATTACTTTATTTTTTATAGCATTTATACAATTTCACTTTTACCTTTAAAGTAAAACGTTGAGCTGTGGATTAAATTATTGTCTTACAAGTTTGGATGGGTTATCTTTATGTTCTTGAAACATCTGCTGCTCCTTCATGAAGTATACTGTCTGTTAACATAGAGAAGGCATAGTCCTACTTATGCCATATTTACTACTGCAGTTACTGTAAGGTTTATTCTTGTTTTTATTTTTATTTTAGAAGTACTTTAACATTTTTGTGTTCACACCAGCAGTTTCATGTTCTGCATTTCTTCCCTTACTCTACCGAAAAAGAACCCATGATCTTAAAATGTTCCGAACCGTGATTTTGGCATTTGGAATTCTTGCGTTTTTCATAAAAAAGTATGTGCTCTTATTTTTGGGGAATAAAAGATTAATTTCCATCCATCTACTCTCTCGTGTACTGTGAAAAGACCAATCTGCCAATCAATAAACAGTTTACCAATTTGTTTCCAACTGTTAAGGCAAAAGGGTTTGTCGCTGTGCAGCAAAGAGGAAAAATCATAACAATGGTTTTTAGTTGCAAACAACATCCGTGAGGTGTTCTTCCAAACTATCCACCATTGTGTTTACGCCTGATGTTGTGTTCATAATCTTATTTGCATGAGCGGCTCTTCCGTTCAAGCTGCAAATGCAACATGTTACCTTGCATCATTGCAAGTGGTGTATGTGTCAAATGAATGCTAGGAACGTGTGGCAGTCATGATATGCATGTGAAGTGAAAGGAAGTTTATTTTAGCCCATAGGCAAGGAAGTTCATCTTCCTTCTCCCTGGCCACATTTGACAGCTTGTCCGGAAAGATCCAGATCCATTCCCAGGCCATCCAAGTGATGTAGTCCCTCCAGCGTGTTCTGTGTCTTCCCTATGGTGTCCACTTGGTGGGATGGGCCTGGAACTTCCCATCAGGAGGGCATCTAGGTTTGTATTCTAACCAGATGCCTGAGCCACCTGATCTGGCTCCTCTCAAGGTGTAGGAACTTCAACCCTAGCCCGTCTCAGATGACCAACCTTCTCTTTCTGATGGGATCCCAGCTACCCTGAGGACGAAACTTATTTCAGCCACTTTTATTTGTGACCTTGTTTTTTCAGTCACTACCTACAGCTTGTGACCATAGGTGAGGGTAGGAATGTAGATCAACCGGTAAATGAGAGCTTTGCCTTTTGGCACAGCTCCTTCTTCACGACGACAGACCGATGTATAGTCCTCATCACTGCACTGATCCACCTGTCCGTTTCCCGCTCCATCCTGCGTTGTCAACATCATGTGTTGAGGGACATTGTGGTGATAGAAAATTAATTTCTTATCTCATAATTCTGAAAAACTTATATTAAACGTTTCCTCTTGTTTTTCCTGGAAAAGGTCAATCTGATAGTAACAGTTTTCTATATTTGTTATGTTTTTTTTACACCTCAGGAACCAAGCACTAAGGCAGCAGAACACTGGAGGTTTTGTTCAAAACTGGGTTTTGTTTTTTTTATTTACCCCAAAACTGTCATCAAACAAAGAGTTTACCTTAACAGACTGCTAGGAGGCCAACTAGATATGACTAGACTCAAAATCAGAACTAAGAGAAGTCACTGAAAGAATGAACATAAACCAACTAACTTCCAGAGCTTCAGTTCCAGTTTAGCAAACCCAGATGGGGAAAATTTAATGGCTACTACATTTTCAACTAATGTAAAACCTCAAAATAAATCCCCAAACCCTTTTGACAAAGCAGCATGCGGTATAGTCCAGTGAGGCTGGTAGGAGTTTATCAGTTCACACTCTTTGTGTGGCTCCAGTTGCAGTTCAGGATGTTGAGTTATATCAGTAAAACAAGCACAGAATATTTTTGTGAACTTTTCCCCAAACTCTTAGATAATAATCCCCCCAATTCGTCAAACTGGGCAATCATTTTCATTCATACTCATCCCTTTTCCTCCTCTTTGCTTGCTCTTCAGAACTCTGTACATCGAGGGAGAAAGGAAGCTGGACTTTGCTGGCTGGTGTTCAGCCATCCAGGCAGCAGCAGGGAGCGGAGGAGACACGCTGAGCCAGCAACAGCTCACAGAGACAGATATACCTGTCATAGTACTCAGCTGCATTGACTACATCACGCAGTTTGGTAAGAGACATCCATAAACTGACATTTGTGCTAATAAATAACATCAAGGAGGTTTGCTGGTTGTTTATTTGCGGTAGAGCCACTATTTACCTACACAGTTGCCAAAGGAGAGGTTACACACAGTGCAAGTTACTGAATCCAGTCATGGTCAACTGTGAGTGCACACTTGGCACTGTCTGAGTGTCTGTGTACTCGTGACTGTAATAACAGGAGTTCTGGCTCTGGGAGAGATCAACGGACCACAAGACAACAAAAGCAACTTTGTTCACCTCAGTCCTGCTCCCTCTGCGCTTTTCTTTCCCTCTATTTTGTGTTCTCTGCTTCATGCCTCACTCATTGCTTTTCCTCCCACCCTCCAACCGGGAAAAACTTCTCTTACTCCAGCCTCCATGTACCAGTACAGCTAATCTAATAATTCTTCAAGATGTGATAAAAGTACTGCATGTTAATTTTTCTCACACACACACAGTCTATATTTAACACAATAAAATAGAATTGTGTTCCCAATGAATTTGGCAAAAAAAAATAACTTTTAGCATCAAAGTTAAAATACGAGACAACATATTTGTTTGTTTGGAACATATAAGTAGGGAAATACATGTAACACATGCACTATAATTTACTGCCGCACTGTTGTTGGATTATCAGGATGTTTTTCAACTGAATTATATATACAGTATTTCAGCTCACTTAGAGGGAAATCATAAACCTGTATGGGCCTAAATGCGTTTAATGATCTATTACCATATTGAATTTTACGTAGTAATGTCACAGATCTAAAAGGTATGGCAAAACATTTAAAACCATGGTGCTGCAGTATATTATCTGTATTTGTTATGTTTTACCGTCTGCATTTTTGTGAATGTAATTGTTTTCTAGGTATGACATCAGAAGGAATTTATCGCAAGAGTGGTGTGAACTCCCGTGTGGCTGCCTTGTGTGAAAGATTTCGTCGCGATGCTCGCAGTCTTCGTTTGAAAGATGGAGAGCATCAAGTGGATGACGTCTCTAACACGCTGAAGCGTTTCTTCAGGGAGTTAGGGGAAGGACTGTTCACTTCAAAGGATGGCAGCAGCTGGCTTAGTGTTGCTGGTAAGCCACACAGGGCAACAGGGGCACAGGGTACCTGTGTGTGATCAGGCTGTGGATAAATGATTAGTCATTTTGAACGATTTTGAGAATATTTTGTCATGAACAAATGGCCCCAATGAAATTGTATTGTACAGAATTACTTTCCCAGGGATGCTAAGCATTTCTTATTTTTCATACTCAGATGTGGTTTTCTCTATCGATACTGTAGACATAATAGACAAAAGCAGGTCTATCATGATAGACCTGCTTTTGTCTATCATGTCTATAGTCATTTTACCCTTGCTAGAAACCTGTATGCATGGCTTTAATTTAGTTTTTTAAAGCAATGTTTTATACATTTCTCCATCTTAAATGAACTTGTAATTAAAACGTATTACTGGTTTTGCTTCCCACACTTAAGAACTTTCTTCCTGCTGCTTTGTGTGTTTTCTTGTCACCCATAATTGATTTGTTTCCTTCCTTTTCTGCTCTGTATTCCAGCCATTCAGGATGAAAGCAAAAAAATCTCACATTACAAATGCCTTTTGAAAAAACTTCCTGGTGTCAACAAGGCTACACTACAAGCTCTTATTAACCACCTTTATTGGTAAGAAATGAATATCACATCACTGGCATAATTTGTGGGTATATATATAAAAGTCTGTCTGCACAGATTTGTTATTATTTGTATGTGTGCATTTCAGCGTGCAACGATTTTCTGAGCTAAATCAGATGAACCTCCACAACCTGGCCATAGTGTTTGGTCCCACTCTGTTTCAGACTGATGGGAAGGACTACACTGCTGGCCGTGCCATCGAGGACCTCATAGAGCACTACATACAGATCTTTGAGGTTAGTCTGTTTTACGGAGGTATATGAGGAGGAGGCAAAGTATTTTGGTCTTAAAACTGCTTTTTCCATCCTTTTGCAGTCATGTCACTATATTGTAAATATTATAGGTATGCCAAGTCTAAAAAGGTCAAAATTTCAAAGAGCATGTTAAACATAGATATGTATTTAATATATTTATTATTTGTATTTTTAAGATGTTTTAATCATAATAACTTTTTAATTGATTTTAGGTTTGTGAATGAATGTCGTCTTTTTGATTTACAGGTGGATGAGCAGCAGCTAAACAAACAGCTGAAGGAGATTAAAGCCATCATCGAAATGCAAAAAAGCACCACCAAGTTTCCTGTGAGCCGCACTCAACTTTTCTAAAAAATCTATATTTATCTTGGGTATTTTAAACAAAGATGGTTATTATTATAGATTTATGTTTGCAGATTGTTTGCATTGCAGCATCATTTTTGTCAATTGAAATATTAGTTTTTTGTTGTCATGGTTACAGGTGTTAAAAAGACCCAGGAGTGTCAGCAGTAATCATTTATGCAGCACCACATCCAAACCAGTGTAGATTAAAGTTTAATAAATCAGTGTTTCCACAGAAATAAACTCAGGAGAAAATCTCTAAAAGATGCAAAAAACAAATTATGACCAGAGTCACTACAAGAGGCAATCACTAGTTGGGTATAATTCTGCAAATAATTGCACTGAACGCTTAATCTGTTTGGAAAGTGCAGCCATGTTTTTTTATTTGCTTGTATTTTTTTGCTTGTTTTTTATACTACAGTGCTATTATTTTTACTGGCTTAGGGGTAATTGAAAAGCTGACTTGTATACAGTGTAATATCCAGGTGTTTACTGCTTCCTTATTGTTTTTATGTATCTCAGAAGCAGATTAGGAGGTTAGGAGCAGATTACAAGTAACTTTATTGTGTGTGGGAATCTGTGTGCTGTCCAAAGAGCACGGTTGTGTGTGTCTATCA
The DNA here is from genome assembly GCF_933228915.1 of Telmatherina bonti. NCBI lineage: Eukaryota > Metazoa > Chordata > Actinopteri > Atheriniformes > Telmatherinidae > Telmatherina > Telmatherina bonti. Next base: position 18,989,195 of record NC_136627.1, on the reverse strand, counting down.
TTGAGCTGAAGTAAATACAGAGCTATCATCATTACATTTAAACCTGTAATTAACTGTCTACAATAGGTTTTAAAAACACGGTGTAAACTATTAACTATTAGTTAAAATAAATCTATTGAATTTAGATTGAAATTCAACTTTTTAGCCACATCTTGATTGCTTCATTTCATATACAATGTGTTAGTGTACAGGGGCAAAGTTCTAGTGAAGGCCTTAGTTTAAATACTTTTAAACCCAGTGTATACTGTCATTGTCCAATTGCATATTGCATCTGTTTCCATATGTCTGCTGTTTGTTTGTTATGCTGATGTTGTTGCCTTTCTCTCTGATCTTTTCCTTGTATGTGTGTACTAGTCACATCCTAGAAAGGAGTGTGACGGCCACTTCATTTGTACAGTGTACTTGGAAGAAAAGGACACAGCAGAACAACATGTCAAGGTAAACTGGATGTTACATTTTAATGTTTTAATGCCCTGCTCTGCATATGCGTCACGAAATGCAAACACATGACAACAACCTTTATGTGCAGTTTCACTCATGCTGACGCTAAATAAACTGAGGTATGTGTTCTTTCTTAGATCCCTGGTTCCATGACAGCAGCAGAGTTAGTTTGTGACATCTTGGACCGACGTAACATCCCTGTTAAAAACAAAGAGTACTGGAGCTGCTGGGAGGTCTGTGACAAGGAGGAAATGGGTGAGTTATGTCATAGTTATTGTAAAAGGTGTTTCCCCTCTTCTTTGTAAATTGAACCTTTCTACCTGGGTCCTTAGTTTATTGTCTAATTGTATTTCTTGATTTTGTAAAACATTACTTAAGGTACTACTCAAATCAAAGCATGAGATAAGAAAAAGAAACAATAAAACTGCCAAAAAAGAGCCACAGAGGCCCTACTGACAAAGAAAGCTTTATTGATGGGTTTACCAGTGCTTCTGAAGAGTCGAAACTATCAGTGCAGAATAACAAGTGCAGTCCACACACTGACTGGATCAGCTTGATAGTGTCTTGGCTTTGGACCAGTCCTGTATAACAACCAGGAATCTCTGTCTAGATGACATGAGGTTATTAGAAGATGAATCAAGCTTTTGTGTTGGAAAGCCGTGTGGATTCAAATGACTAAATACAAACTGTATCAAATTAACAGTGACAGACGAGAAGACCCACAGCAAAACAAAAACAATGACACAAAGCCTGTAAAGTGCTTTCCACTCAGCTTGAACCATCCAGAATGACGCACAAACCCTCGAGGGGAAAAAGATGCTTCTCAGCAATGTGACTGTGTGCTGTGTTTCATTTTGAGCTTGGTATGCGGACTGCCTGGGTTCCCACCAGGAAGCCTGTTGACGGCTTCTGCGAGTGCCAGTAACACTCAGCTGATTTGGTAGATTTCCAATTACCTGTCAGAGGAAAAGCTTCAAAGTTTATCCTCTTGTTTAGCTCAGACAATTTTTCGAGGAATGTTATTTCCTCTTCATTATGTTTTAAATATAATTTATGATTTTATTATGATTTTGCTGTTAGCGTTTTCTTTTATGCTTTTTTTCTGTAATGTTTTTAATGTTTCATGTAAAGCACTTTGAATTGTCTTGTACATGAAAACTGCTATATAGGTGCTATACAAATAAACTTGCTTTGCCTTGCCTTTTATAATGTAATAATTTGGATGTTCCTTTTCTTGATTCATCCTGTCTTTCTGTATTTTTTCTGCTCCTCAGAACGACCCCTGCATTATCAGGAGCGAGTCTTACCCATCCTTTACTCCGTTGGAGCTGACTCCCACCTCCTCATCAAGAAACACCCCGCCATGGATGCGATGATTACTTATTTGTGTAAATACAAATGAGCAAAATGTTTATTTTCTAAATTGCTTCACTGTATTGCCTGCAGTGCTGCTTGATAATTATGTCTCTGTTATTGTGCTTCCCAGCGACTAAAGTGGATGTATCCAAACACGGAATGATGAAATTTAGTCAAGAAAGAACCATTTTGGGTTTGGGGCTGACCTCCGGAAACTTTCATGACAGATATTTTATCCTCAATATCAGTTCACTGAGAATGTATAAAGAAGTCAGAGTAAGACACTTCACACTTACAGAAAAGAACAAGTTTTTTATTTTGTCCTGTCAGTCGTTACTTTCTTTTTCAGGCTCAGGAGCTGTTTTGTTGTTTGTCTCTTAGAGCCACCGTCCAGAGCGAGATTGGCAAGTGAAAAACTTAAAGGTTTACTTAGGTATCAAGAAGAAACTGCGCCCTCCCACATGGTGAGTAGAAGTATGAACACAGAAACAAGTAATTCTTGATTCACAAAATGATAAATATTCTGATACCAATAACATAACTCATCAGTGGAATTACATTACAAATTATCTATAATAAACCCAGACATAACCAGCTATGGATTTCTACCTGCACTGGATCAATTATAATTGTCTAAATGTTTTTGGATACACATGGATTAATTTATTTTGTATACAGATTTTTTTTTAAAAAAGATCTGAATGCCTTTGATAATTTACTATTAGAAATTGTGCTCAGAAATGATTTTACATAATGGGACTGGAGTATTTTGTTAGGAGTGATTTTGTGTTGTGTATATTTTAATACAAGTTAAATGATTCGGTCAGTTCAGACTGTTTATTAACTAAAATGTAATATTTAAAACCAGTCTCAAACCCCATTTACTGAGAAATTTCGTTAAGTTATTATCACACTTTTAGGACATTTTTACTTGAATCACAAAAGCTTACTTCTTTCATTTTCAGTGGTGAAATTATTCTGGATGTGATCCATTTCTGCTGCTCCAGTTCCTCTAAAGCATAATAATGGAAACGAATAGTTAATGACGAAACTTAAATATTTAATTTTCTAATTTTGGGTCCATCTTTGTTCAATGTAAAATAGCTTCTTTGGGCTTAGATTTATAACCACTGGGGGGCAGACTAAGACCAAGAATCACAACTGTTGAAGGATTTCATGTTTCTGTTTCTAGTTGGGGTCTGACAGTGGTGTATGAGAGCAAGAAACAAGAGAAGCCAGAGAGGCAGCAATGGTGAGTCAGAAATAAAATTAATATTGTCATTTGATGAATCTCATAGCTGTGATTAAGTTGCCCCGCTACTCCTCCCTGCTCCACAATTTAGAACATTTAGATATTGACCATTTGTCAGTGTCCTAAAAACAACTAAAGACTGTAATATTACCCCTTCTCTGCGCCTACAGAGAGAGCTTCTTATTACACGACAAATAAAGCTTGAATAGGTTTTCTCCAGGACCTGGCAGCCTTCAGTGTAAACTTATTAAGTTGTTTTGACATATTCCCTGTGTTTATGTTTTAGCAGGCAGCGGTATTTTTCCTCAGTAGCACGCTCGTCACATTTTTAAAGTGCGTGTAAACAAGACAAACATCTGAGGAAACTGATGACTTAAAAAAAAAGAGCGTGTCAGATCTCTGCATTAGTTTAATGAATTAATCAAATTAAAGGTCGTCTCCACCCAGAGGGGAAACACATGAGCACACCTACATGGCTCTGTTCTGTTCCAGGTCTGCTCACATGTAAGGCACCCTGTGTGTGTGTGTGTGTGTGTGTGTGTGTGTGTGTATGTTTTAAGGAGGCTGTGGGCATCTTGCTGCACTGCTTCCTACTACCATTTCACCACTATTGCAGTGTTTTCCAGTTGGACACGGTTTGAGTCGATGCAGTGAAAGTCAAAATAGATAAATAAATGAATAAATAAGTATGTATACCAGACAGTTGAAGATTATACATTTGGTTTTCTTCTTTTTATGCTTTCTTGTGACTTTTTAAAAGCATCTGGCCCACTAGCTTTGGATCTAGCCTTGTATTGTCCCTGTATCGCCTATTCTGTATCTCCATTTACACTTTAACTGCACCTCAAACATCAACATGTCACACATTTAACAAGTGAACAATTTACCAATGCTTAGATGAACGGTGAAGCATGCACTGGGTGCCATAACAACCACTGACAGATGGATATATACTACTGAATTTTAGCAGCAGCAACAAAGAAAGCAAATTACCTGTTTTCTCCAAGTTAGACTTCAAAGAAAATTTGTGATCTCTTGTTCAGCCATCTTGTGCTCAGGTCCTGCTGAGGGGGCGGAGCATGGAAATCTAAAAAGGATCATGTTGAAAAATAAAGGAAAAGGCTTTCTTACAATGATTGACTAATCAATTTTGAGATGCTATATTCTTAGAAGTGGTGCTTAAAGTTATTTTTAAACTGTATCTTAGTGCTGCTAGATCAGTACAAATTGTTCAATCTTAGCATAGTTAACATGTTTGCATCCACATGCAAGCTGTGTGTGTTCATGTGCATGAATGTCAGCAGCACAAGACATCTTCAGAACTGTAATCGGACTGCTGCTTCCGTCACGCTGTGGGGCATATCATCGCTCTGTATGCTCCACAGTCATGTCTTCTGCAGCGAGAAGCACACCTGAGAGGAAGACAGACATGTAGAGAATGTGTAATAAGTAAAAAGGGGCAAGTGTGCAGGAAGAGAGGCGAAGCTTAATGCTAAATAGGACACACTGAGTTGGTGGTTTGGATGTTACTGCAGGTAAAAGATAGTGCTAAAGGATGTTTGAAGGCAGTCATTAAAACTGAGAACAGACAAGTCGATGAGACGCTCATACGGTGGTTGTGGGGATTTTGTTTATATTTTTTCTGTTATTTTTGCCATATTCTCACTTTTGGTGGGCTCAAGATGAGGAGCACTGTTAAATCTTATGGAAATTTTACACTGTGGCTTTATGGATATCTTTTGAAGTTTTCATACCTTAACGCTGGTAAATTAGATATAGCAGTTAATTGCAAGCAGAAGTCAACGGTGATGTCGGACGCACCAGGCTATGTATGAATTTGTGCTTCTCTTTGAATCCCAGCAAGCACTAATGAGCTCTGTTATGATTAATGATGCAAAGTACAGGGCAATCTGAGGTGCATTAGCATGTATACTAAATTTCTGTCTGCCATATGTACTGAACACGACACAGTGTTAGTTCAGAAGTCTCTGTTTCATTACTGTGGTCTCAGTGGAACTGACTAGAATAATTGTTGTAGTCTAACTCTGTAACAAAGGCTGTATAAATAAAGTCTATTTATTCAGCATCACAGCACGGCTGATGACTCAAAGGGGTATGAGACAGGGACCTGAGTGGCATAAAATATGCACATACACAGACGCACGCAGCCAAAACAGTGACATAGACACTCATGCTTTTCATGGACAGAAGCTGACACGCTGAGCACTGGAAGTCCTAATCGGTGTTTTTCTTTGCTTTCTCTTTTAAATTAGTATTCTCTCTCGCTGTTTACTCCTATGGCTTCACTGTTGCGGGCCATTGGAGAGACCATGTCAATTTCAGTTTATATCTTCAGCTACCCATCTGTTTTATCGTTCTGTTTTCCAAATTGTGCTCTGTCTCTGAAAGCTTATCTGCTTCTCTGACTTCTTGTCTCATAAGACCGGAAATACACACTCACACACACACACACACACACACACACACACACACACACACACACACACACACACACACACACCACGTCCTGATTTTGTTGCTCTGTCTAGCTGACGTTATCATCATCCATTTATTTTCAGGTATCTCTGCTGTGACACCCAGTCGGAAATGAGGGAGTGGTATGCTACATTTCTTACTATCCAGGTGTGCGCTCTCTCTCACACACACACATGTTTATCAGACATATTCTTGCAACACTATTTGCAATCATTTGTAATTTCATGGCTATTTTATATGAGTTTAATTCCATTTCCTGGCCTGTAATCTCTGAAGGTTTAAAAAAAACAAAACAATCTGTGATCTACAGCATTGCTTTGTGATCATTTGTGAACAGACTTCCTATGACGAACACAATAATGTGCTGAAAGGTTTTCTTCCTTTCGCACTTAGCTCCTATAATTGTCTGAAATCTCCTGTTTCCACTACTCATTTAAGTATGACAACAACGTGTGGCCTCAAGATGGACTCCAGCTTAACCGAGTGAGCCGCGTGGTCCCTGATACCCGTCATGGTAACGTGTCACTGATACCGTTGCGTGGAAGTGAGAATGAGATGCGGAACAGCGTAGCAGCTTTCAGCCAAGACCCACTTGCTGTGAGTCAATCTGCCAATCACTGGGACTAATCTAGGACAAACCAGGCAGCTTGATCTAGAGCTGCCAGCTAATCAGACACATTCATGCTGAACAGGTGGTTCAGGCCCTCAACCTTGATCCTTATCGAAGAGCAGAACAACATGAACATTGTTTACTAGTTGTGCCGTACACTTTTTGGACGACTGGTTTCAATGATAATATTTTAAAATGTCAGAAAAGCTTCTGTCGCACATTCTTGTATGTTTTCTCTTCAGTTAGCTTCTTTAATATGTCGGACAGGAGTTGGGGGCTGCACCTGTGCAGGATCAATACTCTGATCCATGATTTAACTATGATTTAATGATAATGTCAGGATCTGGGTTCTTCAACTGGGATCAGAACAAATACAAGTTTTTGACTTTAAAATGTATGGTTTCATGGCCTGGACTAAAGAACAAAAACATCCTTCTTTTGTCTGGGCTGAAAACTGTTTGAGAATCCAGACCAATGTGGTGAGTTTCAGACATCAGCATCTTTATATTGCTGGCCTTTTGGGCTGAGAACCGATAAAAACCAAACTACAGCCTAAGTTATTGGCACTGCAAAAGCTGAGTGAAACATGAAGAATTACACATTTGAAAAGGACTAATGTCAGCAGGCAAAATATAGCGCTTTGACTTTACTGCTCAGATTTTCTCATCTCCCAGAGCTCTACATGAATTTGATGAAGAAAACACTACTATGTATGTTTGCAGAACTTTGTCTCCAGCATAGAAACAACAAATAGACATGTACAACAGTGATATTGCTTGTTTAATCTGTTTTCTTATTCTTATTTTTAATGACTAAATTGCAGAGAAGTTCAGTCTAGCCACCCAAAACACTGTTCACTCTTATTGCTCTAAGAAATGTTCACAATCTGAAGATGCTGCTGTCTCCTCCTGCCATTTCTAAGCCATCACATAATGCTCAGTAGTTTGCCAGACTCTGCTACAGAACAATCCAGCTCAGCTGGATCTTCCCCTGGTAATAACAAGAGTACAAGATTACTGTGTTGTTGCCTTCCACATATTTTCTATTGATTCTTGTCTGTTTCAATATATTGACTGGAGGGTTCTGTGTGTGTGTGTGTGTGTGTGTGTGTTTGTCTGTGCGCTTGTGTGTCTGTGCGCTTGTGTGTGTGTGTGTTTGGAGTGGAAACAGAGATGCTATTGCTTTGGTGATTTTGGCTGGAGCTGGATTTACGCAGGACGTGTGGATGTTCTGGGGCCTATTCTCTATGTAGCAATATGTCTAGTTTTCAGTATGAAATGAATGAATACACCGAGCATGTGTGTGTCAGTTTACCCTCGTATGATTCTCATTTACAGCTCACTTTAGACTTGCTCATGTTGTACATGTAAGCAGAGAGCTAACTGCTCTGGTTGATACAAACCAAGTGATGATTGGTATTTGAATATGACAGATTAATATTCGTTCAACTTCTTCTACATTTGCTGTTTCAACAAACATTCTCTAAATTTAGTTATTAGTCCTGTTTCTGTTTTCACCTCCAATTCTTTATTTTTTATCTTTTTCTTACATTCTTTGTCATAAACGCTTTATTATTTATGTTTCAGCTATTTAGAGATGTGCGATAATGCTTACAGCAGTGGAGGCAGCGAGGTAAGAATCTTTTACGCTCATTGAGAATTTATCTGGTTGTACTTTTTAGGCACGAATCCTAATGTTTTAATTAGCAAATAATATAAAATTTAAATTGAAGACTATTATAGACATTTGGTTTATCTTAGTGTCTGTAAGGGCCAGGTCAAAGATCCTAAATAAGATATGGCATTTATCTTGACAATGAGAATAGATAGTAATAATAACTTGAGTGATGGATGGGGTTGGTTACTGGTTGGACTTTTGGGGCTTTTCTCAGGTGAGTAACCATAAGGCCTGGCAGAGGTCTACGCTTCTAGTTCAAATTAGTTTTTAATCACATCACCAATGTCTGTGATTGTCAAGTATTTTGGTCAAGCTGAACCACAATACAGTTATTTCCTGTTTCTGTCAGGTGGGCCAAAATACTGACTCATTTGAATAAAGTCCATTCATATTATAATAGACGACAATTATTGAATTTTTTCAGATCAACAAAGACAAAAGGTGTACAGGCCTTGAGTAAGTTAAAATGTAAAGTAAAACTGATGTATTGATACATGTGGATGATAAAATGACTATTGGATGCAAATATCTCAGATATGAAAAGCTATGTAGTCTGTCTGAAGGAGTACTATGAAATAAAACACACTTAACAGTGAAATTAAACAACTTAATTTACCAGACAGTATTACAGCTAGTAAAGAGGGAAAAAAAATGACCTGCTTTCCAATAGATTAATTAAACTGTAAAATTTAAACATATTGTTTTTATATAAGACAATCAGAAATAACGCTTTACAATTGTAAGGGGATTTCAAATGATTATCAAGGAGCAAAATGCGTCTTGATAACGTTTATTTTATTTACGTGTTTGATTTCTTAATGCTACACAGCACTAAAATTAGGCTGTGGAAAAACAGTGGCGTATCAAATATTTTTTTAAACATATTTTTTCCACTTCAAATTGAAAAATAGGAATTTTGTTAAATGTCAGTCTACAAGTAACTTTAGTGATTTGTGATGTTTAGGAAAGGAAGTTAAGAAAAATAAATAGGATATACTCAACTCTCCAAACGTCTTAACTAATAAAAATTACAATATACTGTTGTCTTTTATATTCACAACATCCAAGGCAAGATCAATTTATGGCTTCAGTAATGGTTGGAATATTGAATCAATCAATAAATTAAACAATGTGAGCAGAGTAGTTATATCCTCTTTGAATGCCAGAGCTTACACAGTGACTTTCATTGTCTTCACTTAAGCTTCACTAAGCTTTTCTTTGTCCACATCTGGAACCCATTATTGTTTTCTTACCTTTTGTTGTCTGAAGTTCGAGAAGTTCCATAAAGTTTGAGTGAGAATGAAGTATTTTTCATTTTAATTTGATCTGCTGGATTATCTGCCAGGCTGCATCTGTATTTGTGTTCTTGACCACAGTATGTTGAGTCGATCTCTCATCAGCAGCCTCATATCTGGTTGCCATGGCTCCGAGATCTTTGTGGTCTGGATGGGAGTTTCAGGCTTTACCTCAGAGGGGACTTTGAAAATAACGTAAAATATATAGGAAAATAGGCTGCGTGTCTGTTTTACTCCAAATATTACAAATGCTGTACTTTGCAGATGTTAAAGAACAACAGGTTGAATTTTTTAGGGCACATTCACATCAGTCTTTCTGATTCAAATCCGAGTCTGTTTGCTCGGAAAGTTCACTTCTTTTGGGGAAATGTGAATACGGCAAATTAATTCTGATTCAGATCAAAGAAGCGGACAGGGTCTGCTTACAAAGCAGGTCTCAGCCCGCATCAAGCGGACCAAATACAGGAAGAGGGCTACAAAACAAAGTCTCTCCTGCATTTGGCTTAGTATTGCATTGTGGGTAGCGATGGCGTTAAGGGTCCTTTGCCTCATCTGTTCATACTGCATCCATTGTTGCAGTGTATTTCTGCAGTATACTTGCATAAGACAAAATAAAAAACGCCAAAAAAGCGATAGTTTTATGCTCCATGTTTGGCTTGCAAGGGGAGGAAATGGAGTTTTCTTCTTCACACAGGTCTTCTCCTCTCTTTACTAGATACTAGTGCAGCGCTATCTTTGGTGAGAATGGGGGATAAAGTATTCGAATGGTTTGGCTCGTTTGACCAAAGTGCAACATGAATGCGATCTTGGTCTACATGGATACACCCCCCTACAACTTTGCAGAGCCCCCAAATAGACCGACTGTAGCAGACTATCCTGATGTGAATGCCCCCTTAATAAGACAATGTTTGGTTCCTAATCATCTGGATGTCTTTTCCTTAAAGGGTGGATGTTGGGGCTCATCAGACGACCTCTACTTTCCAGTGGCTTCATCATCCTGATTGTACAGACCAGAGCAACAAAATGCTAGGAGAACACAGACAACCATATTATATGTGGATTTTAACCTTATGGTTCCATCTGGACCAAAAACTGAGCCGACAACTGGATTATGTATAACACAACCAACATTGGGTTCCATACACAGACAAGTTTTACTTTATGCACAGAAGATGTGGCAGGGAGTTTTGGCATTAACAGAAAGAGACAGTGATGGATCACAGTTGTCTTGAAGAGTTCCCCAGCCACTTCCAGCTTGTTGTGTAGCATGTCTGCACTCAGCGTTCACCTGTTTCCACTGGTTACTGGAGTCAGAGACACGCTGCGAGAAATCTGTATTTCTCCAGTGCATCGTTTTCACAGAAGCCTGCGGTTAAGATTACACGCACCGACACTGGGTGCTTAAACTATTTTATTTTAATAAAAGTTTGACAGTTTGTCATTTGTTGCTGAATCTGGATTACTTTTGTTTTCTGTCCACTTAAAATACTGTTGCTTGACGAATCAATGGTATAATTATGCAGCTCAGCACTTAACAGTTATTATGAAGCAAAATTTTTACCATTTTTCTGGACTGGGATTGGAACACAGCAAGTGATGGATCGATGCCAGTTACTCTGCAACAACCTGGTCTGTCACATATTTGTGCTTATGTCTGGTGCTCTATGTAAGTGTAGCAGTGTTCATAAGTATACGGAGGAATGTCACGTATTACATTGTGGTCAATGGGAGATGAAAATGGAGAGACTTGCATTAAAAAAGAGGTAAAGGTTTTATTTTTTAATAGACTAAAAAAAAATCACAACCAATATTGAGTCATTTTAAGATCTAAGATCAAATTAGAGAAATATTTTATTTCTTGTCTTTATTGTGAATCAGATAAACTTGTAGTGCCTTAAGAAAATGATGTCAAATCCCATTTATTCATTCAAAACAAGTTTTTTTTTTTTCTGGAATAATCTGTAGTCCTGTCTCGTCGTTGCTTCTTCTTCTCAGTTGTTTTAATAATACTAAATGTAATTAATCCGCAGTCTTTCTCAAGTTTCAGAGTAAAATCTTTACATTTATATTTTTATAGTTTGGAGTATACAACAAACTGATTAAAACGTATTTCATTCTCTATCGCTTTATCTACCTATTTAAAACTCGTGTATTTTTTAAGGATGAATCCATCAACAGTTTCCTGACCAGACGTATCGCCCATTCTCACTACGTTGTAGTGTTGTTGCTTGTGTGCTAGCTGTTGGTTGAGTGTCGTGTGAAGATTTATTTATTTGGACAAATGACGCTAGATGCTGCATTTCCAGGCATCTTTGCTTAATTTCATGATTATTGTAATTATTAGCAAAGAGTTAGATTAAATACGCCCAAGCACAGCACATAAGAGGAATGTGTATTTTTTACAGTATGATGTAGAGTGAGTGTGTGTTTGTGTTATTACCTGCCATACAACCTCAACTGGAATTAATTCTTCGAACAAGACAGCCCCTCTTACAGAAACTTTTCACTCTGTTTACAACATAAAATGGCACATATGATCAAATTTTGGTGCCATTCTTTTAGTTGTAAAGTCTTAATCTGGAGCTTTCAGATTCAGTCAGTTGAAGTGAATTTCACATCTGGATTTCACAGAATGATGATATTTTGGTTTTCAATTTTTTTTTTTTTAAAGCATTTGGCTGCAGCTTTGACATGTCCATAATTCTATAAATGTTTCCAGTGTTTCATCTGTGGCTAATTTGGACAGACCTAAGGACCGTTTGCTTCAAAGGTTTTTTGATTTTCATCTTGAGTTCCATCCAGATGTATCTCTTACACTTTAATTTGTTGTGAAATGAAGTCCAGCGGAGGTTGTTGATACTTTTTTCTAGGCACTGTGTTCAGTTTGCATTTTCCTCTGTAATTCTACGGTATTTCAGACTTTTACGTCTTAGAGACTCTAATAAAAGTTTTCACCCAGTTGTGTGTTTGTTTTGCTTGTGAATATGCATTGTCACCCCCCCCCCCCCCAAAGGTTTATGCCCTTCAGCTCTGATTTGACCTCATTGCAATCCACTTGCCTTTTTTTTCTGTTTACTTTGTGAAATGAATATACACACACATGGTAGCTGCAAAAAGTGATTAATTCCAAAACACTTTGCATGTGAGCATGCAGTTTAATGTAAACACGGATATAAAGAGACAGTAACTTTTGTAAAGCCTGCAGGTTTCATGACAATGTCACGCAATAGCCAGAAAATGGAAGCCTATAGATTTGCTTTAAGCAAGAACGTCAGCTGTGTGCGTGGTGGGGTACAGTGATCATAAAGAGAGCCCTGGGAGAGTTTTCTATATGTGTGTATGTGAGTGAGTCACGGTGGTCCACCAGCTCTTCATTCATTCTTTTAAGCAGAACTGACACATCAGGGTCACTCTGTACCTCGAGACACCCACCGAAGAGCCCTGTGAGGGACTTGTGCACAGGAGAACTTCACTAAACCGTTCACAAACATACACAGGAAACCCAACAGGGGAATAAAAACAAATACACACACATACACACACACATATATTAAAATGGCCTTTACTACATAGGGCAAGGCAGCAGTTACATAACATGCAAGGATGGAAATGGAGAGAAGGGTCATGACTGGAAGACAGAGATAAAGTCAAAGCTGGGAAAAGAACTTCAGGGGCACATCTACAGGGTGACGAGGTGTCAGCTAGCCTGCCAGGACCCGTCAGCCCACCTGCCACTTCCCAAAAATAACATGTAAATTTTCACTGGGCACAGTGTACCATAAGTTCTGAAAATAGACAAACAAGAGGAGTGACGACAGTAGCCACCTGCCTCTTACAGACATCTGGGCTTCCACCTGTGTGTAGCTCTTCATTTTGACTCAGGGCACACTCTGCCACGAACAATGCGAGTGAGATGCACATGAAGAGGCTTCTACATGCTGAGCTGTATTATCACACGAGGAATTCTCATTAATGCAAGTTCACAAATGGTGTCTGCCTAAAGGTGCAACATCTCTCCTGTTATCAGCCAACGTGGAACAAGTTCAGTTTTTAGACAAACAGAATTTTTCTTTTTGCTGTTAGCTAAAATATGTCAAAATTGTATGGTTGTGTAAAGTATTCATATCCAGGGTTTAGTAATGACTGCTTTCTCTATATACCACGCTATTTTCAGGGGATTAAATGTATTATGAAATGAAATGAAAGCAATTATCTTTTTTTTTTTTTTTTTTTTTTTTAATACTTAAGTTATACATTTTTCTTGACAATAAGTGCCAGAAGTCTGAAAGCCTTAATTTCATTTGAAAGCTTTCTCTCAGGTTGATGACCCTACCAGTTTATTTTTTTCTTTCTCAGAATGTAACAAACATCATTAGCCCCGTCTTAATGCTCTGCAGTCTGATGGACATGTTTCTGCACCTTGTACACAACCTGTTTATGTTAATGCTATGTCATCACAACAGCTAAAGGCACCAATTTTAGTTTTTTTACCCGCTGAAATGAATAAAGGATTATGAAGGGAACAGTTCACCCTTATCCAACAAACAACTTTTAGTAATTTCAGCAATCCCATTATGGTATTTTAGAAACAGGGTTTTACACAATTAATAAGCCAAACACATTCCCCTCGCTTAAATTTGCACATAGAGCCTTTACTTTAAACCAACTTGTTTATTTATTTGGAACTGTCTTTGTAAACAGATTTAAAAAAAAAAAAGAAAGATGTATGCCGTATTTTTAGACCTGCCTGGAGTTTAAAACTGTTTATGGAAACAGTGCAGCGCTCACCGTCGATGCTGCAGATTGGATTAGAATAGTTTAAGTTAATATGTAGAAAACTTAGTTCATTGCAAACTCTTTACAGTTTCCAATAATTTAATTATGATATTGATGTTAAAGAAGTAAACTTACAAGAGGAAATAAAGGCTTCTTAAGGGCTATTCTCTCATGTCAGTGGTCTTTGAGCAGCAACATAAAAAGGAGAGGATTTAATCAAGTCTATACTATATAAGGGAAAACTGCAGTTGCATGAAAACTGTTGAGTGACGCCAATATTGATTACAGTGTCTGGTTCACAAGGGTTGGAAATGTTTGATGTTGTGAGAAATGTTTGTTCAGGACTGAGGTTTAATGAAAGACCTGGAGACAAACACACCCTCACCACCACCACCTGTTTTGAACATGTTGCCATTGTGAGAAGATGACCACAGGCCAATTGGATGGTTGTGTTGCGATCTGTTTTGACAGGACAAGCCTACAAAAATCTTTTTCAGCACTCAGTACAGCTGACAGCCACACACACTTTGCTCCTAGAGGAGCTTGTGATGGCCAATGAGCTAGGACCAAAGGCTATTGACAAAGCCTCAGGTCTTTGTAAGGAGTCTGACAAGAAGACTGTCGCATGTTGAGTTGCCGTGACTTGGGTTTACTTCTCTTTTCCATTTTGCCTGAGAGGGGTGAAGGTGAAGTGATAACTGCATATTGTGCTACTCTGGACAATAAATACATGCTGGTGGATCAGGGAAAACAATATACAACATAATAAATAAAATGCAAAATAACACAGTTATTTGCTTGGTATAAGTTTGCAAAAGTTTATTGTGGTCCATGTTCACAAATTTTCTTTAAATTTGGTAACTTTATCCATGTTTTGGGGCACTATGTGGATGTAAATGCACATTGTAGATGAATTACATGTGACACTGACTTGCCATCATCCTTCCATTGATACCATTGGAGTTTGCTATTGTTTTAAAGCTCTCAAAAAGTTGAGCTTAAATCAAAAAGGGGGGATTTGAAAAGAGATTGTCATGCAGCTGAATCTCTCTCCTTGTATGAGTTCACCAGAGAAGAGCGAGCTGTTTAAGCAGGTGCATCACATTGGAAATTACCTGCAGACTGTCCATGAATAGGTGCCACATGGTTTTAGCTGTGTAGATGACCTGGTTGTCCTAATATTGAAGAGTTATTCAAACTTAGTGTCAGCATGAAGTACTGAAGGAAGATTATCACCAGTCAGATGATTTTGCAGTTTAGAAACTAGGTAGTCATAGTAACAGTTTCTGCTTATGTTGATGTGGCTGTTGACGTCAAATCATGTCCCAGTCAAAGTTGTGGACAACCCTTTTTTAACATATATTCATGAACTGTGTTTAGCTTTTTTTGTGGTCAAAATTTGGAACGAAGTTTGTTAAATGTGTTGCACCAGGGATCTTAATTATTCTTATTATCTTGGCAACCTTTCATCTTCTCATGACACTCAAAGATGAAGTACTTATTGTGAGGATATTACAGAGACTTAAGGGAGGATTTATGGCCACTTCATGGCTTCACTCCCAATTACCAAGTTTTTAATCACATGGTTCATGGACCCCTGGGAGCACGATGTACATTAATGGATGTACAGCTTCACCAGTTCAGATAAATATGATGGTGGGATGTTATTTATATTTGAGGAGCATTACCTTAAAGTCTACTAACACTTGACCAGGAAGCCAGTGGAGTCAGGCCAGCATCAAAGTAAAATGTTCAAATTTACTTTCACTGGTTGAAAGATTTGACCCTGCGGTGGTCCAGTGTCAAAGTTATAAAAGCATAGATTAAAACTTAAGCATGCTTAAATGATAAGGCAGGTCTGATCTTTGCAATGGTAATTAAAGGGGGAAAAAAGCAAATATATAATGACTTGGGAATCCTGGACTTGAAAATACTATTAAAAAAAAACATTAAAAGGATTTAAGAGTGTTATTTAACAACAAAGGAGAAATTTTGGACTGGATTCCAGGTCCTGGCCCAAATGACTGCAGTTCAGGTATAATTATTTCCAATAGGTGCAGGACAACTGAAGGAGATACAGGTTTGGAATAAGCTTTTGAACTTGGACTGGCTCAGGATAAGATGGGTTACACTGATGGTAAGCAGAAAGAAAACCTAATGATGATGTATATTGAACAGGTGATAAAGTGAGACTAAATCCAAATTTGAGCTGGTAAACATGTAATCCACAATAAATATCCAATTCATAATCCAGAAGCATGACAGGATGTCACAGAGGTCAGTATTTCTTTAAATGAACACGTGAAAAGTTAGAAAACTTGATCAAGAAACAAGGTACAAGAGCAGGGTTGACAGACATGCAATGGTTGAAGGTAGAGCCCTGAAATGTCATCAAGGGGCAAGGCGGAGGCAGAAATCCATGAGACAGAAAAGAAGGTAAAAACTGAAACAGATGTTTACTGTTACTTTTTAGTTAGAGGCTGTTTCTTTTACAGCGGGATTGAGAGGTAGGACTCTTTGCCTGTTTAGTTTGTGCATGTATGAAATTATATATGTTTAGGTAAATGTGATTTGATGTCTGATTCCTTGTGTTTTTAAGATACAAAAACTGTTGCTGTTGTTGTTGTTGTAAAACATTTTGTACTGCTGGTATACAATAAAATTTCTTCATAAATAAAGTTTAATTTGATTCAGTGGCAGTGGAATAACTGGACCTCTGAGCAGATAATCTGGCCATGGCGGCTTAAAGGGAAGGCCGATCATGTGAGAAGCATGAGAGTGATAACAAGGCACGGGTGGGCCGAGCTGCAGCAAACAGAACAGATTGTGACAAACTCTGGTGACCTCTTTAATGCAAAGGGTCAAAAGAAAATGTCCTGTCAAAAACAACACATAAGCTTCTCACTCTGTCGCTGCACTAAAAAACTCTTTCAAACACAGAATAAAGTCTGGTAAAAAAAAAATCATCAGTGATCAAACTCTTTGTTTTTACATCTGAAAGCATTTCCAAACTTCTGGTATGTTGTCCGCCCAAAGTCTATGAATAGACGGTTGATGAGATGCTTTTTTCCTGTGCACCAAGTGCTGTTAAACAATCTGCCTTTAGCATTAGGCAGGTATGCTTTGTTGATGTATTTTTTAGGCAAACCTAAAGGCCACCTGTTTGCCATGGGTTGCTTGGTTTCATTATATTAATGATTCAGTCTTTTTTTAATTGTTATAGTAATTTAAGTGAACTAGGTTTATTGTCTACTGATTTGTTCTAATGATTTAGAATATTTTTAATCCATTTCTGTTGGAACCTGGTTCGTAGTAGCTGGGAGTAATGGCAATAACCATGGACACAGATATAAATAATTTGTGACTTTTAGTTGTGGAACTTTATTAGAACAGTGCACAACAATTACAGCACTTGTGGGCCGCGTAACTAAGTATTATTATTATTATTATTATTATTATTATAATAATAATAATAACGACGACGACGACGACGACGACAACAACAACTTAAATGACATTAAATAAAATTCCTTTTTCTTACAAGTTTTTTTTTTTTTTTTTTTAAGCAGTCACTGAGAAGGATGATGTGACAGAGACAGATTGCTTACAGGGGTGTTCAGCTCCGGTCCTCGAGGGCCACTTTCCTGCAGGTTTTCCATGCATCCTGCTCCAGAACACCTGACTCAAAAGAATCAGTCATGGTGCAGAACTTTATTGGCTGTTGAATGGAAGCCGGGTGTGTTGGAACAGGGATACATAGAAAACCTACTGGGCAGCAGCCCTCGAGGACTGACTTTGGACATCCCTGCAGGTTTGATGCTTTTTATTGGTTTATTAAAGCCTTACTGAGTTGGTCATACTGAATTCAATCTATCTGTATTTGGGTAAAGGCCTTAAAATGTCTGATTGAATGTGGTATCGATGTGCAGAATGAAAAGTCAAATCATCAAAGTCAAGGTTTTACAGAGAAGTAGAACACATTCAGTGGTAAAGCGGATGCCTTATTACCACATTTAATGCACTCCTCTTCATCCAGGCATGCACTCTCATGTTCGCTACTTGAAAAATCTGGACATGCACAGAGCTGCCATGCAGATTTTTGCTAAGAAAATGCCGTGACGAGCCCTGAGCTGAATCCCTTTCCTTGTGTCAATAGCTGTTGGTGTGCCAGCAGAGTGTGCATCCTTTTCAACAAGTTACTGGCATGCACCAAAAGTACTTAAAGTAATTTCATTTTCAGGTCACCATTTGGCTTATATCAAACATCAGCTACATTTCAACACAGTATGAAAATTGACTCTTTCAACTCCGTTCTCTGCTTCATGACAGCAAGCTTTTGATAACACTGAAGCTGTTTATATTCTGTTCTAGTTGATTTAAGTACATCCAGTCACGAGTCTCTCAAGCTTTACATACATAGCAGTAATTCTGAAGCAGATGTTGCTCCCACTCAAACATTGTATTGACCATTCAGTTACTGCATTTTTTTTCTAATACGTTCATCTCCTATCCAGTCAACCATTCAGTGCTTGAGCACAGGAAGATATAATTAATCTTTACTCTGCAGCCCTTCCCATCTGTTCTGACGCTGTTACATCAGTATTTTCTGACCATAATCTCATTCATCTTATTTCACTCTGCAGAAGCTCATGCAGCGTTTCTGCAGCATTACAACTTGAAAATATACCACACTGAGAACAAAGGCGACACTATTGCACCTGTACAACTGTGTGATTCTTCCCACCTTCACTAATAGCCTATTCACTACACTGACCTTCCAGTTAAATTGCTACTCAACATTACAGCACTTGAACTTCAACATGATGAGTCTTTAATGTATCCAAATGAACACCAAACCTACTAGTTTTGCAGTACATGACAAACGGACTTGTTTATACTCAAACGTTACTGCATTATTTAAATCAGCTTACTTAACTGACACATCAAGTCTCATTTTAAGACCCTTTTTCTGTCTTCTGCCTCGTATCTTAGATCTAGGTTTGAGGACATCATTAAATATTAATTTAATGATGTCAATAATTAAATCTTTCTTAGAGTTCAAATTTTACTCAAAGGGAATTGTTGAAACGAGTTGACTAGCCAGTAGCAGCTCTGTCCTTTGAGCGGCCATGACATGCTCACAGAGCCAGAGTTACGTCTGATAACCAACACTCAGAGGAAACCGCCAAATGTTGCGACATAAAATAAGTCCAACTTTTCATCATCGACTTTTTCTGCAAGTTTTACATCCTCCACCTGAAACATTGCAACCAGTAGGTGTGTGTTTCTGTGCATCTACTCTTGCAACCCAGAACGCATTTTTGCCTTTTTCAAAATGAAGTATTGTTTACTTCTAGATGCTCGAAGGAGCTGTCGTCACTTATTACCTGAGACTATTGCAGCCATTTCGCTGGATAAATCTGAAAGCAGTTTTTTCATTGCACTTAAAAGCCAGATGTTGGCGTGTGTTTGCTAATATTTGTGGCCTGTAAAAAAAAGGCTTTAGTCAAAGATTATGATTCAAGCGGGATAGAAATGAAGCAAATACAACACAAACATTCACTTTAGTGGCTTTACCTTCTTTAGATCATGCTCACTTATGAATCCCAGCTGTGTAATCTGTACATCTTTCAAGCTGCGGACTGGGGGAGATTTTGAATCATGCCGACCAGTTATCTTTGATGCATTGTATAAATTAACCTAAAAGCCTCAAAAGGGCTCATTGTTCATGGTGCCCTTCATTGCTTTTTCAACATTTACCCACAGTATTTACGCTAACGCGCTGTATCAGAACTGTCAGTCCTATAAAAATGTCCTAATCTACTACTGATGAGCTTTAAACAAGTTTTGTGGATGTAATCAATCAGATGTGTTTGTGCTGTTTAGAAGCATTATGATTTGTTTTCCTTTCTGCCTCCAGGCAAAATTATTTTCACCTCAGAAATCCTGATCTCTGGCTTTGTTGTCAAGGAAACCAGCCAAGCAAGAGCTGATCACCATGAAGGTGTGGATCTGTGGTGCATTTTGAATATAAAAAGCTTCATTGTCAGAGGTCATGCTGTAGATGTAATCATTGGGCCATCCTTGGTGTTGGCGTTGATTCAGAGGTGGATGCGAATCATAGGGCAGCATGTGTCTTTTCTCCTGTGTATGACATGTTAAGTTGCGCAAGCTGATATAAGCAGCTGTCAGGAAGAGGCATGAAGTGCTGTGTGGAGGTGAGAGGGGAGAAACATCCTCCTCCTGTCAAGCTTTTATTGCCTTTTATTTTATTGCTTTGTACTGGTTCTTGAGGCAAATTGTTTAGATTAAGATAAGAACACGTTACATATTTAAACAAGGCAAGGATTTCACAGCCTATTGCTAAAGTCCCTGAAGTTCAATTACAGGAAATATCTCCTCTAAAACAATTTTTGATAACTTTAGTGAAAGACAGTATGTCTGTTTTCTAATTTCTTCTACTAACAGTTGAAGAAACATAACTTTTTAAAATATATTATCCTTTTACATTCTGAAAATGTTGGAAAACCTGTATGAATGTTTTTTTATGTCTCAAGTGTATTTAACATAATTCAACCATCGCTGCTGAAGGAGAAGCTGGGAAAAGCATATTTATATATATATCTATATATATATATATAGATATATATATCTAGCTATATATATCTATATATATCTATATAGATATATATAGTTAAAAAAATAAAGGGAACACTAAAGTAACACGTAGATCTGAATGAATGAAATATTTTTAACAAATACTTTGTTCTTTCTATAGCTGAATGTGGTGACAACAAAATCACACAAAAATTATCAATGAAAATCAAATGTATCAACCAGTGGAGGTCTGGATTTGGAGTTATACTCAAAATTAAAATGGAAAAACACACTACAGGCAGGTGAACTTTGATGTAATGTCCTTTAAACACATCAAAATGAGGCTCAGCAGTGTGTGTGGCCTCTGCGTGCCTATATGACCTCCCTACAACGCCTGGGCATCCTCCTGATGAGGCGGCGGATGGTCTCCTGAGGGATCTCCTCCCAGACCTGGACTAAAGCATCCGCCAACTCCTGGACAGTCTGTGGTACAACTTGGTGTTGGTGGATGGAGCGAGACATGATGTTCCAGATGTGCTCAATTGGATTCAGGTCTGGGGAACGGACAGGCCAGTCCATAACATCAATGTCTTCATGTTGCAGGAACTGCTGACACACTCCAGCCACATGAGGTCTAGCATTGTCTTTTTTTAGGAGGAACCCAGGGCCAACCGCACCAGCATATGGCATGGTCTCACAAGGGGTCTGAAGATCTCATCTCAGTAACTAATGGCAGTCAGGCTACCTCTGGCGAGCACATGGAGGGCTGTCAGGCCCTTCAAAGAAATGCCACGTTGTGGACGTTGGGCCCTCATACCACCCTCATGGAGTCTGTTTCTGACTGTTCAAGCAGACACATGCACATTTGTGGTCTGCTGGAGCTCATTTTGCAGGGCTCTGGCAGTGCTCCTCCTGTTCCTCCTTGCACAAAGAAGGAGTTAGCCGTCCTGCTACTGGGTTGTTGCCCTCCCACAGCCTCCTCCACATCTCCTGATGTACTGGCCTGTCTCCTGGTAGTGTCTCCATGCTCTGGACACTACGCTGACAGACACAGCAAACCTTTTTGCCACAGCTCGCATTGATGTGCCATCCCAGATGAGTTGCACTACCTGAGCTACTTGTGTGGGTTGTAGACTCCGTCTCATGCTCCCACTAGAGTGAAAGCACCGCCAGCATTCAAAAGTGACCAAAACATCAGCCAGAAAGCATCGGAACTGAGAAGTGGTCTGTGGTCACCACCTGCAGAACCACTCCTTTATTGGGTGTGTCTTGCCTTTTGCCTAGAATTTCCACCTGTTGTCTATTCCATTTATACAACAGCATGTGAAATTGATCATCAATCAGTGTTGCTTCCTAAGTGGACAGTTCAATTTCACAGAAGTCTGGTTGACTTGGAGTTAGATCGTGTTGTTTAAGTGTTCCCTTTATTTTTTTGAGCCGTGTGTATATATACACATATACACACACACACACGCATGTATAAATGTATATATATATATATATATATATATATATATATATATATATATATATATATATATATATATATATATATATATATGTATATGTTTGTATGAATGTTCCTGGGTTGTGTCGTTAGAAATGTAGTTGTGGTTGAAGGGAGAAAAATGAAATTGTAGCTTCTTCTGGATACACTGTGCGTTGAAGTGGAAGTAAGTTCATAAAACAAAACAAAAAAAAAGATCTGCTCTTACGATGCAGTATGTGTTTTAACTTTTGTAATTACCAGATTAAGAGACCTATGCATAGTTTTTTTACTTGTATAATCTGTATATATTCAACAAAATTATGAAAGATGTTTTGTTTTTGGTTTTTTTGGGTTGCATTTTGTAGTTGTTGTTTCTATTATGCAAAATGCATTTGGAGATGCTGAGAGATGTGAATTTTCCCACTGTGGGACAACAGTATCAAATGTGATGATTTCTCCAGGAAGACCAGCCAAAAATAGTCAAGCAACAGTTTCTGTCCAGGATGTCTATGTTTTTATAAGCCACTTTTAACAGTCCTTTTAACTTCCTAAAACACTGTAGAGTGTCAGCTTTTACTGTCGGGTGACTGAGTTCTGGCTCTGGTTATTTTGGAAGACTTCTACTTGTTTACACTTGGCTTTGACATGCCTGTAGTTTTCACCATGTTGGTTTTATTGATCATATTATTATGTTCTGGAAGAATTTAATTCTTTTTTGCTGAAATGTTGTGCATCCCAGTAAATCTGCTTGTCAAATGCTCAGTGCTAATTTGCCGCGTGCTGTGCTGCCTGCCCTCAAGACCAACTGACATCCTGCAAACGCTGTGTTCAGACACGCCTATCTACATATTGTGCGTGACTTTGCCTTAATGTTTCCGTTATTGTTACTTTTACTGACATCTAAATACACCCACTAATCATAAAAATACAAATAGTTTTGTTTGTACCATAGTCATATCACCTCATTTGCAACCCTCTGTATAAATGAACTGGAAATGGATCTGATAAAAGTCCCATCTCATTTTCATTTTAAATTATTTAATTTTTTCATTCACCTTAAATTTGATGTGTTAAAATGCACTTGACTGCAAACTGGTCGTACTCGCTTACTGTGCTCTGACCTCCGTATTATCATTGTGTTATTATCCCAGCATCAGCAGTCATGACATTTAAGTATATTTTTATTCCTGTAAAGCTCTGACTTTTAAACCTTCTGGTTCCTCATTAATCTTGTTTGCTTTTATTTACTATTTGCTGATGTTCATTTTTTACTTTCAATATAACTTAATTTTTTCTTGAATGTTCCAGATTTGACTGATCTTTAATTGTGAATATCTAGATATGAACTTTTATCAGTAACTGCTGACAATAACAGGCGGACAGCAATGGCCTGGCCAGTCATCCCAGTTCTGTCTGCTTCTCTGCGCCTGATGTTGCTGCTCCACAGAAGCTCAGAAGTAAATCTAACAAATATCATCAGTAAGCATGACCCAGAGTTATAATTGAAAACTATTAACCATCTGGTAATTCTAACTCCTTCTTGTGTCCCAGCTGACTGAAATGTGTTTCAGTTTAGTAAATCAGAGCTGTAACTGTCCCCACTGTCCTTCTCAATTACATATTTTTGACTGCACAAGAGACACGCGCACAACAAATTACAATCTCCTGACAGTACATAATTATATTTAATGTTAGGACAGGAGTGCCATTTTGTAATATATGCTGATGCTACAAAAAAAACAAAAAAACAACCCAAAACGATATGTCCAAAGGTAAAATTTAATTGAGATAAGAAGTAATAAAAAAGAAAAAAACCTGAGACCTGGAACTGGGCATGTACCGGTACTTTTTGTGGGTTTTAGAAGTTTCCTTGTCCCAGGGGCTGATGAGTTATGCAACAACTGGGTGAGAGATTTGTTAGTTAACAAGACAGCGTCATTCTGAAATCTGATGCTTTGCAGTATCCGAGGGCATCTTTTAGAGTGTCACATCAGCAGGGGAGCATCTTTCCACATAGCTGTGGGCTTATCCCACTGTCACATCGCCTTTGTCGTCTAACAATATCTAAAACTATCTGAATAAAAAAATAACATAAACTACAAGAGGAGCAGAGATTTCAAAAGTCAAATGTCAAATATATTAACAGGAATACACTTAATACACACATCCCCTAGGGCCTGTTGGAACGTTATCCATCCATGCAAAGCCACAAAACACTTAACAAAAGATCCCTGTATGGTACTGAAGCAGTGACACTGCAGCATTTACATTCTGCACTGGACCACCAGAACTCTTCGCTTACTTTGAAAAATAATAACTTATGATAACATGTAGAAATGGTGCCTGCATCATGTCACTATATAAACAGATAGTAAGCCTCTTTTAAGTGCTTCTAGGGAAAGCTGGAAGGCCTGTTATGACTAAAATCCTGAAAACAGATGCCTGGAGTTACCTGATTCAGAGTTAGAACTAACAAATGTGACTAACTTGGCCTTCAACACGCTTAACAACACATAGATAAGAAGATATTTATATATTCTGTTGGCCACTAGAAATAAATTTATAAAACAACTGCTCGTCTGTCCGATTATCTCATTGAAGCTAAGTCTGTGATAAATTTGTGACTGTGTGCTTCTAACCTCTGAGAGAGTTTTTGTGTTTTAGTCACGAAATCTTTCAGTGAGTTCACCAGCTGCTACCTGCCTGTGCCTGTCAGCTGTTTGGTGGAGAGCAGGTTCTCTGCAATGGTTTCAAAGCATCTTTTTTCTTAAAATATTTGTCCGCCTACGACTGAACAGAGATTCTTCACACAGTAAGACTCTGTGAAGCATATTTTAGCCAGTAATAAGCATCTCTTACAGCATCAGTACAAGGCATCTGTATGTGCAGTTTATAAATTGTCTTTTAATGTTACATTGTAATAAAATAACACCAAAACATTGGGTGGTACAAAGCTGTGTCATTATAAGGTTATGACATGAAAACGAAGCCAACATTCATGTTAATTTCACTTCTAACCTTTATTGATGCTGCTAAGTCCCAGGCGTGTGTTTTTTTCTGCGTATTTCTTGTTATACTTGAAGCCTCTCCTGCAGGCTGCAAATGAAAAGGGAGCTGGAGTGAGAATGTGTGCTTGATGGTCTGTACTGTCACATGGAGCATCTCTCAGCTGGATGCAGTTCACCCAAACAGTTTCCTTTTATACATTTCATTAACACCTTGTCTCCAGTCACCTCCAGCTGACTGGAGAACACTCATAAATACACAAACACACAACACAATTTCGCTCACTGTCTGCTTTGCTCACAAACATATTGACTGTGAGAACACAAACACACACTTCCTGAGTCTCGCTGCACTTCTTCAGTGCTGCAAAAGCTGTCCTGCTCTGCTGCATCAGATTGTAGCGCCTTCCAGTCCCTCCCTTCAACTTTATCACCAATTACTGGTCCTCAGGAGAAAAAAAAAAGATGTAGAAAAAAAAAAAGCTCCTTCTCCTTGTGCCCATGGCAACTACTATCCTCCTCTCCTTTCCTGTTTAATCAATCAGGTGACTGTCTAGCCTCCTGTCCCATCCAGGCTAAAGAGGAGAAGTTCAGAGAACAAATATCACTTTCACAGGTTTGGCCTACAGGCTATTTTAGGTCATTTTCACCCACGCTGTCCTCTTGCCATTTATCTTTTCCTGGAACAATCTGTCACTATGCGCATTTCTGAAATACCTTTTGCTTACAAGCTGTACTGCAGGTTGCTAAAAACGAAAATGTTACATATTTTGGACACATATACCCTTACAGTCTGTTTACAAATAATCCAATTATTCAGTGTTTATGTTGCAATATTAACTATTTAAAGCAATAACTTGACAGTTTAAGGTAATATATAAAGCCTCTTCTTACATTTAGAAAATGTATGTTTACAAAGGCAGGAACACCACCATAGGAAAAACCATATAGACTTTATTATAAACTAAATATGCTAAATATTTGATGAATTATAGTAATAGATTATAATATATTTGTCAGGGCTAATTTGACTCCATAAGCATAAAGTCACAATGTTATCGCCATAGTCTTTACTGACTTTCCAGAATGTTTATGTTGTGACACTTAAATGTAGAGTTATAAGAGCCATGTCTAGTTCACCATTTCTGTAGGATCATTTCCATGTGTCCGTATCAGAAGATCAGATGAGCAGATGGGCAGATCAGATCAAGTTAATGCAGAAAATTGGAAAGAGCACTTAGCTGCCACTTAGCCTAGCTTAGTACCAAAAAGGGAGGATATTATATGGTTAGCTTGGCCCTGCCCAAGATTAACAGATGGTGTAGTAACAGTTAGTTGTCATAACATCTAAGTGATAAGCTTTTAATTCAAAACAGCTGCCTGTTTCCTTCAGCTTCCAATTTGTGCCAATTTGTGACTTCTTGCTCCACTTTAAGAGTATCCTAAAGGAGATTTTGTCAAATCTTTGAGTATTATATTTTAGATTTTTTTTTAATTACTTTACTCAGATCCAAGCTAATTTGAACATTTGATTGACAATGGTAGCTATATGTGTTTTAATACGTTTTCTAACGCCTGCTCCTACACATCAAAATGTCCTACGTCTGTGCATCCACATAACATGGGAACGTACTTTCTGTGTTAGGTTGAGGAAGACCCCTGTAAGTCCAAACTACCTCAACTCGTGTTAGAGGGCAGCTGTACCTCTGTCTGCTGTGCCACGTCATTTGGGGTGTGACTGTATGCATATTATCGCTTTTAAATATAATTACTTGAAAAATTCTGTAAATAAAGATGATTGTTTTCTGTCTTCTGTCCACTGTGAAAACTTTTTCCATTTCAGGGTCACCAAAAGTCATTACCCCCCTTTCCACACCTGTGAAAACTACTATGAAATAAATAAAGGTACCCCTTCAGATATTTAATTCATTCATTCATTCATTCGTTTTCCCGACCAATGAAAGGTCGCAGGGAAGCTGGAGCCTATCCCAGCAGTCTTTGGGCGAAAGGCAGGGTACATCCTGGATGGTTCGCCAGTCCATCGCAGGGCCTTTCAGATATTTCTATTTTAAATAATGAAATATCAATGTAAAATATTCAATTTAATAAAGTACTCAAAATATTTAGTTTTTTATTAATATATTTCAATATATATTGTTGAGGCATCCAACCTGCATATATACAAAATGTAACTTTGCTCATTTGATAATTTTAACACCTATGATGTCATATTTTGAGACCATAACTATGTGGATTCATAGTTTTTACATTAAAAAATATTTTGTCAGCATAAAACTGTGAATTGTACAGATCTATAACTATAAATTCAGTCTTGTTTATTTTCCAATTCTCACACCCCTCTTCATCAGTGTTTGACTTCATCTCTCAGTCCGCCCATTTCTCACCAACACCAGGCACAGAGAAATTGGGAGACATTTCTTGTTTGACACCTGGCTTATCTAACAGATATGATCATTATGGAGGGACTCAGAAGGAGGCGGTCGTTGCAGTGGTGTGGAAGGAAGTGGCCTAGAGGGGAGGAAAAAGACAAAATTACAGAGAAAGAAGGAAGAGAAGGAGAATGGTGCAGCTTGTGCTGGTAATAAAAATTAAAAAAGAGAGGAGCCTGGGGACTAAGAAGGAATTAACAAGTTTAATAGGACAATAGGTGGGAAGACAGAGGAAGAAATTACATTGCAGAAACAACATAAAAATGAAACAGACAAGGACAAAAGAATAGAGTTGAGCTAAATGACACCATGTTTAAATGTTTTGTCAAACCTTCAATAACCACTTTTGTTTTTGAAAGACATTAAACACCCTGACTGTCAAGGAACGCCTTAAGCTAAAATGGATAAAAGCGAGGAAGGAGCAGAGGAAAAGAGTGTAAAGGATGCAAAGACTGCTGCATGAGGAGGAGGATGCGAGGACCCTGGAGACATGTGCTAATAGTAGATTAGTCACTCTATAGATGCTCTGGGCCAGTGCACCAGCAGCCTCTGCGTGTGTGTGTCCGTGTGTTTGATTTCATGAGTGAGGGTGGAATAGCCGACAGACTGAGCAGTTTGCCCCTTAATCACCAAACAGTTTAATCAAACCTGACTGACGTGATGAAAGAAACACACACACATTGTTGCAGGGAAAATGATGTCACTGTATTATTTTGTAAAGGGAACTGCAGCAGTTTTTGCGTCATCTGAATGCCAGCAAACATATTTCTCTCATTACACACCAACAAACCATGTGTCCTTAAATATTTTGACAGGGAGTTTGGCTTTTTTTTATGGTTTAAATTATTTTCCCCCCTTCTTTCTGTTTTTGCTCCATCTAGCACACACCACATAATAGCATTCTTACTGCACATTGAACAGATGTCTAAAGGTGCTTTTTGGCCTGCTCCAACACAGGATAGTGTCACAAACTTATATCATCAGAGTGAGCTGCCCGCAGACATTTCATCTTAAAATATGGTCAAAGACTTACAGTTTTCCAATACACTGAAATCATGTGACACTGAAGTGTGCAGCAAAGTAAAACAAATGGAAAATGTTGTTTTAAAATTTGTACATGCGGTTGATGTTTTCTAAAAAATAAAAAATTCAGCTGCAAAATATAGTGAGTATTCTTTTTTTTTTTTTTAAAAATCAGGGATGTTTCACATGTAGCCATTTTTGTAGAAAAGCCACTGCATGCAGCATGTGCACGTGTGAGCCTTATCAACTTGCAAACAAACATCTGTTGGGGGGCTGGTTGAGCAACGGTTTATTTTTATTTCTTTCATTTCTTAATCAGAGGTTTCCTGTAAGAAAATAAAAGTTTAAGAAGAAAATAAATTCACCAAGTTCTGGCTGTGCTGCAACACAAACAACCAACTAAAGCAGAGGAAGTTGACTTATGACGAGGCAAAAGACAATGTGTTCTAGTGATAATGTTCTTACATTGCTACACCTTCATATAGCAAATACTGTAATAGTTTAATCATATTGATAATAGTTCTAATAATATTAATGATAATTTAGTAATAGTAATAATGAAATTTTAGCCCGAGGATGGGCTGGCAACCTATCCAGGGTGTACCCTGCCTCAGCTTCTGCTGAGATTGGCTCCAGTCCTCCTTGATCCTGAACTGGACTAAGTGATTTATGAATGGATTAATCCAATTTAATAGTTTGTTACATTTAACTCATTGGTTGCATGGTGGCAGCATGCTGTACGTCCGACTGTACTATTTATATTTTTTTTTCCTATAATCAACCCTGTTTTTAAGACAGTCACTGTGAAGGGACTTTTTTCCAGAACTTTTTTCATGCTGGTTCAGAGACTGTTCTGCTCAGGTGATTTCTCCACATACTTTGACCTTTTTAAATACTTCTCATGATGAGTCCCTATGATGAAGGAAGAGTTATTTACCAGTAATAAGATCAACTGATTAGGTTTTCCAAAGTCAAGATGGATGGAGAAATACTTCTCAATAACAGTTCATGCTAGAAGTGAGAGAAAGTCTGATTTAATGTTGATCTCTGTGTGTTCTGTGATGGACTAGCAACGGCTCCAGCCCCCTCACAACCCTGCATTCGAATAATCCATTGTCATTAAGAAGATAAATGATCCTGTTATCACTAGAAAACAGTGTTAAAATACCATGCACTGCTGACATTCTCATCTTCCACATTCGTCACTAGGTTGTTTATTTGTTTATTGTTTATTTGGTGTGTGTGTCCCAAAATGTCAGGACTTGAAAAAATATTGGAATGTGTAAGGTGTAGACATGTAGCTTCTTGTAACTCTAACTGCATAAGTGTATTTTGCAGTATGTAAAGTCGACCAAACACTTTTTGAACTAGACTACTAACCACTGAGAGTGAGATGTCAATAGAAAAATAAGGAATCTCAAAATGAAGGAAAGCTGAAGATTAAAATGACTATGGAAACATTGTACAGGCCATTGTGTGCAAACATCCATACGTTTGTACCTCCCGCTGTACCAAGTAAACATCGGTGAGAGAAGGAAAGTAGAAACTATTGTAGGGACAGGGTATGAGGATGCAGGATGTCAACATTTTAATCACGAATGTAGTTGTGCTGATAAATAAAAGTTTAAGATGTGTCTTTTGTTGGTAAGAGATTAAGAGACACATTGCAATAAAACCATTTTGCAATGTTTTCACATGATGGAGCAATGTAGCTCTTTCCCAATCATTCAAGAAATTGGGTTGCAGAATCACAAACCAGGATTAAATCTAATTCCATTTCTTGCAATCTGTGTGTCTGTGCACACCTGTGTATGGATAGTGATGAGTGGCTCAGCATCAGTTCTGAAAGAAAAATATTTAAAAAACATGGACAAAGCACAGACAAGGGAAGAGACAAGACTTCATGAATCATATGTCTGCTGTTAGAATCCCCCCCCCCCGAGTACAAAACAACATCGGTGCTGTTCAGGGAAGCATACAGAAAATAGAGAGATTGTGGATGATGTAGCCACAGGGCCTTCTTGTGTGTGTGTTTGTGTGTGTGTGTTGTCCTGAGCTATGCTCTCTGAATTATGTAAGTTGTTTGGGGAAAAGGGCTAATTTCTGCACTAGGTGAAATGGAGTGGGGGTGGATGGTGCTAAAAACAAAATACAATTTACAAGGAGTTAAAATAACACATAGCAGTCTAAGTTTCAATGAAGCACACACCCACGCAAAGAACTACGTCTGCACATCCATTTAGATTCTACATACTCAGTTTTTGTATGATGCACATAACTTTTGACGTAGTAGCATAATCCTCTTTTCTCCCCTCACTTCTCTCTTGTCTGCAAATCCTCATCCGGTTCTTTTCCAACTTCATTACTCGTTTCATCCTGTCTGTCTTTAGCTGTGTGCGGGAACATACAGCACAACGGTGTATGTTGCAGTGTGACGCAAACAGCTGCTGCTAAGCCTCAAAAAAAAAAAAAAAAAAACCAAACCAAATGCCACCATCTGTGTGCGTTTGATGCCTTAGTGACTGTGTTCTGTGCTTATACGTGTCGTTTCGCACTTGAAAGGATTATCCCTACTTTAATGATTTGATACAGAGAATACTTGGGATTAAGAGAAGTTTGACATACAGCCTAGCCAAACTGCTGAGAGACTGACATTACAGCCATGTGTTTTTAGCATAAACACAAAGAATAGTAAACTGTTCTGTCCAAAGTTTTGCAATTGAGCTCTTTGAAGATTAATCAATTCCTCCTTCATCTCCTCCCAAAAAAAAAAAAAAAGAAAAAAAAAGTGGTTTTGGGCAAAATTAAATGCACGGAATAAGTCTTTCTTAACAAACAGCAACCATCCACTCAGGATTCATGTCCAATATTTTCCCTGGTTGCTTGGCAACCTCACTTTGAAGTAGTACGAAGCAGTGAGCGTTAAGCTCTCCTCAAGGTTCAGCATCAAACTTAATGCCCAGACACAAAAAGACATTGATCCATATCATCTAACTCTTGGAAAGAAAGCAACTCAGCATGCTCCCCCAAAGTATTCAATAATATTCTCCACAGTCATAACAGGTTGTTGCTGTTGGGATTGTTGTAGAGAAAGCTGACTCGATTTCTGTTTTAGCCTATTGTGCTTGGCAAGTCAAAATGGAATTAATAACTAGTGTTTCATCAGATACACCCAGACTACATGTTTTGTTCTTGCAGGCTTCTCTCTGGACTGTCAACAGATAAGTTTGCAGGGACCTGCCCAATGGATTAACTTGAGGAGCAGCTTAATGACTCTAATAACAAGATAATTCCTCTTGACTGTGTCCAAACCATCGTTGCGTGGCTGTTGTAAGTTATTCTGTTTTATACACATCAGTTCAGAGTAATTTCATCTTTAATTTTCCCTGAAGGTGTGTCTAATCAACAGGTATGGATGTATGCCAATTTCTAACCTATCTCAGGCCAGCAGTCAGAGGTAAAGCTCTGTTGATGTAGACCTAACCCTGGGACCAAAATGCTCAGTGATAATTTGCATATCTGTGACATATTTGTCTTCTAACATTAAACTCCCAGTGTCATGACTTGCGAATTACTTTGTTAATTTTCTTTCTTCTGCAACCTAGCACCACCTTACCTCACCTGGATCCCAGCATTACCTCTCAACCCCTTGACAATTCATCTCCGGCCGTCCAACCAGCCTGCTGTTGAAACCTGCCTGCTTGTCCTGCCATCTTAGTCTTCCTCACCATGTCTGGAATCTTGTACTTACCCCCTCCTGCTACTTTCATCACACATGTTTTTCAGTTTTATTTGTTGAACATGGTCATTCATGAACTGGACATTTTAATAAATGATTGAATCCACTACACATCATACGCTTAACTACATTAATTCTTGTCTTTCCCTATTCTTTGTTTTGTTGGTGGCGGGGGGGGTGGGGTCAATGTGAGACTTGTCAGCTCCTGTTAAATGTCATCTATATGCATTTTTGCCATGCTTACAACAGCTAGACATTTTTGCTTTAATATGGAGTTTTTAAATGCATCACAAACCTCAACACAGCTAGTCACTAGTGTATGTTGTATGCTTTTAGTTTTAATGCCATGATTGTCCTCTTTATGCTCAATCATCCCCTTTTATTTATTTATTTTATTCCCTAGAAAGCTATACGTGATTAGTTCCTGACTTCCTCACAAGCACACATACTTTGAAAAATAGTATCTGAGTCTTTGACTTGGCCTAATCTAATTTCATTAATATATTTTCAAAACTTACACAAAGTTGGGGAACAGGGTTTAAGTGGTGCTCTCACAAAACTGAACAATCAAACAACATACAAAGAAATGATGAATGTCTCAGGGAGCATATCCCTGAGAGTCAATTAGGTGTTTTTTCTTTTCTCTCTTTTTTTTTTTTAATATCACCATCTCTTATCAGGACTGGTGGTTTCTCAAGTGTCATTTCTGGTGCTAAGTGCTCAATTCACATGTGTATTTCAGGCGTCACTGGCCTCACCGCTCATTCACTTTCCATAAAGTGTTTTGAGACTTAATTGAATTCTGGATCTGCAGCTTTTCTCTGCTAGAATAGTTTATGGTAAACAATTACGACCAACCTTGCTGAACAAATCCTTTGTGTCATCTCTGGTTGAGACTTCAAAACACACACTGAACACTATTGCACACTTTGTGTCTACTTAGGGAGAATATTAGAACAACTTGAACAGTATGAGCTACGAGTGAGCTTAGTAATGTTGACGTTGGCGAATTAGCATTGTACTGCGGTCGAAAATGTAAAAAGTCAAAGAAGACAAAGACCTGCTTTGTGATGGAGTAAACCAAAGTTTTGAACAATAAATATTGTCCTCTGTTCATTTTTAGAACTATGTCTTCCTTGTTAGAAAATCAGCTGTTGTCGGTCCCTTCTACCTCTTGAAGCCTTAAACCTGAGCATTGTCTTTTTGGTCCCTCTTCATTTCTGTGTGTCTACATTGAAAAAAATGACAGGGAATGACACAAACAATAGCTCCAAGAACATGTATAAAAGGGGTTCAAGTAAGGCCCCTTTGGGTCTCCCTTTGAGCCAGAAAGAAGCACTTTTGGCCTGACAATTATCTTTAAACCAAACAAGGCGAAGCTCAGTGTGAGGGAGGTGTCAAGCGGAAAAATCAGGACCAACCAGCAACTTCTACTTTCAACTACAGTGTACAATAGTTTGAAAAGCCCTACAGCAGCAAACAGTGAGGTCATCTGAGGATGCTGGAATTCTTCAAAGTATCTGGGCTGAAGATAATGTGCAAAGGCAGATTGATTTTGTTTGCCGTAATGAAGATTAAATGAAGCACACACTTTTATTGTTGACCTGGCAAAGCCGGATATCTACCACTCAACTGTGCAGCAACAACACGCCTGCACGCCACCGTTAGAATCTGAGATGTTTGTTGCTTTTGTTTGTTTCAGATACACTCTATTGAGTTTTTCAATTTACTCACAGTATTACAATATAACATTTTACATTATATTTACATACATTATTCAACAAGTCAATCTTGAGTGGCATAGCAAAGGTTGCATTGCTACCACAGTTTGTCACCACAGTTCAAAACTGTGAAAACACAAAAACAGAGTAGAGATTTACTCAAATGACTTTGCTCATCTTCTTTCACTTTCTGAGATTCCTCCTCTACTGTGTTCATGTATTCAAGCAGTTTCCATTCAGAGAAGGTCCTCTGTGTTTACTGTTTTCACATACAGATGTATTTAATGGGGGCAAATTACCTCCATATAGATTTATGTTTTTATTTTTTTTTCTATTTTTAAATATGTTATTTTCTCCATTGCCACAGTTTTTATTCATGAATAACTCATTAAACAGCTTTCTATACCTGTTTACTTCAGGTCAGGGTGAATGTTTACTGAAACACACCACCCACCTGTTATCCTGAATAGGATAAAAAAGTACAAACACATTATTGACAAACATATCAATGTGTGTATGCAATTTATTTATTTATTTTTTGCTTTTGGTCTGTTTATTCACTGTACTGATGTTTGGGTGAAAAGGGGCAGATAGTATAAGACTTCACTTCTGCTGCTCCTTATTTCAACTTTAAACTTGAAAATATGTTCAGATTTTAAAATATGTTTTGATCTATTAAATGAAATGAATGAATAAAAAAAATAATTTGATGACAGTGGGGGAGCAAATACGGTAATATTAATTCACATCAGTTTGGAGCCTTGATCTCTTATGTGGTTTTATTATATCTGCTAGGACAATGGCTGCAAATATATATGCACAGAGAGTTGTCAATCACATCTGTAAACCAAACCCTCAACTGTAAAATCCATTCATAATGTCACTCTTTTTTACTCTCACACATTAAAGCTGATGGAGTGATGGTCCAATTCACTGGCAACCTGGGGCTTAGTGGTGATCTAAAGATACTTTGACATGGAAAAAGAGCAAATGAAAACTAAAAAAGGAGAACTAAACAAACAGCAAAAGATAAATGAATAGATAATAAAATCGAGGATTAAGCTGGGAAAAATCTCTCAACACACTGATAGACATGCAACTTGCATTTGAGAGTGCATATGCATGTGTGTTGCTGAGGGAGGGGGCATGTTTTTAGTGTTTTATACTAAGTGAAGTATATTAATGGAAAGATAAGCACAACTGTCTCATGTGATTTCCTTTAATTCTTGCTGCGAAGTCAGCCGGCAGCCATCTGGCTCACCCTGAAACAAACACACAATCTTTCCCTTGCACTCTGACACATACAAATGTGCATACTCATGCACAAACACACGCGCGCGCACACACACACACACACACACACAACACAACAAGCTCAGTGGGAAAGACAGCCCAAGGACATGTAGTCAGACAGATGAAGACAGGCCAAACTGGCCAAAAATTCCCAGTTGATGGACCAGTCACCCAGAACGTGTAGAAACATACATTTAACACGCCACGAAGAAAAGCGTGAATAAAAATTCTTTTTTTTGGGCTAATCCTACAGTTATTAATCATGTCCAGGTTTTTGGTCTTTCCAACATGTGTTAGTGAACTCACCTGAGGCATATAAACAACTCCCAGGGCTTGAAAGTCTACCACAACTGATTGGTTCATTTTGGCCAATTTAAAGATAAATTAAATTAACTCCCGGTCTTATTGGTGGTAGCTGTTTGGTCTCCCCCCTGCATGGTTCAAAAGATTTCATTGATAATATGGCAAAGCCCAGCACTGTGCTTCTGGTGGGAGTAAAAAAATACAGCAGCTGTTTATGTGACTCAGGCAAATAGGACAAACCTCTGTGCTGTGAAAAATTAATATTAATACCCACAATGAGAAACAGTGGCAGCAACGGCTTTGGCACATGACTAAGTGTGGTCAGCTGGCTCTCTGCTGACAGCAAGCTTAAACACTGCTGGTTTTGTTGAATTTTAGAATATTTTCCACTACACAGCTACGGTTGAGTTTCCATTTCAGATGAAGTTGTGGAAGATGTTGCAGCACTTTACAGGTCTCTGTCTCCAACAGTTTACATTTCAGGACTCTTTAATCCCGAGTGACTAATGGCCTCGACCAGGTTAAGAGCATCAGTGTGTCACCGCTGAGCGAAGCTGTGGTCTTACTGAAGTATGTAACATTAATTCTCTCATCTGTATCCTTTATATGACAACAACTTAAATCCAACAGATTATTTAAAAAGTAGTGGGTTTTAACAGGATTTCAGCATTTGATGCGATGACAGTTGTTTGAAATAACAAAGACACTTACAAAAAGAAGCCCCACAGCACTGATCATGTGAAGTCCTTGTGACTTGATTTAGTCATTAATTTAGCACAGTGTGCAAAGTTTTGTATTTGATGTGCAATAAAATCTTTCAATCTCTTTCTCGCATCCTGATAAAAGAAATTTGTTAAATATGTACACTTTGCCTAATAGATGGCACCCCTTTTCTCTGAGTGGTTTGTATTTTGTATTTTTTCCATCAATGTTATCAACAAGAAGTTGTGAATAACCCTAACCCTAACCCTCCAGTTTTGTCAGAGGGCAGAGTGATGTCACAGAGAGAAAATATGCAGGATTATGGCATGCACATGTGCTAATACAGTAAACATGTGCCATTCTCACGTGACTGCCTGAAAGAAATGTCTAAAAATGCAACACATATTTAAAAATGTCCCTTTTCACACTGTGCATGTTCTAGTGGGATAACTGTACTTGTTGCCCAGAGCTAGCTGAAGCAACGTACCTAGATGTGGAAGATGAGCATGTTGAAAAAGGCTTTAATTAGTTTTGGGAGAACTCAGCCCTGGGCTGAGGATAACACTGGGCTAAAACTTGCTGCAATAAAACCACAAAAGATGTAGTGAAGATGGCAGGAGCCATGAGGATTCTAGTTAATGCCATGTTTGGATTGCCACGAGAGCAGGCTTAGGTTTAGTGGGAATGCCAGGATGGGAGAATGGAGTTGGGAAGAGGAGAGAAGAAGAAAGATAAGGATAAGGGGTTTGGTGGGGGTGTTGCAGGAAGCAGGAAGGTAAAAAAGCAGCAATGGAGGTAGAAAAGATGTTGGGAAAGTCTGAGGGGTTACAGACAGAGAAAAGAGGGGATTTAGATAACAATGGAGGGATAGGTGGTGTGGGAAATGTCTGAAAAGTTCCTTTCATTTGTTAGCTATTGATTTATTTGCTGTCAAGTCATGTGGCTCATCCAAACCTTTAAATCCTACCACTGAACCAAGCAGCCCTGATGGGTTTAATATAAGGTTTATGTGTGTGTGTATATATATATATATATATATATATATATATATATATATATATATATATATATATATATATATATATATATATACAGTATATATATATATATATATATATATATATATATATATATATATATATATATATATATATATATATATATATATATATATATATATATATATATACATACAGTACAATTATAAATGTGTTTCTACTCTTTTTTTTCTTACTCGTTGAAGGGAAATAAATTGCCCATTAAAATAGAAAAAAAACAGGTCTTTCATAAAGTAGATGCAGTAAATGACATCACATGATGTATGATTCATGTCCAAAGGCTGATGTTTACCAGGACCCATTTTTGTAATGCAAATACGTTAATTACATTTTTGTACCCTCAGATAAATTATATTCAGTCATTTAATGAAGCCTAGTGAGGAGTCTACAAATACAGACCTCGAACTGCAGTGCATTATAAGCATGATAAGTAATCTTGTACAGAAGAAGAAGGATTCTATAGATGGACAGATCCATACAGTTAGTGGACAGTAACAAAAAAAATCTTGTCCTTAAATTCAACCTCAGTTGAACAACACATGATTTATCATTATTTATTTAGCAGAAACAAGGCCAAAAGTGCAGTGTAGAAAAGCGAATCATACCCATCAATTCAACACCTCACAGAACCTCCTTTAGCAGCAATATCTTGAAGTTTTCATTTTCTGAATGACTTTACTGCCTTTAGAAGAGAAGTTTGAGCCCAGTCTTCTTTACAACTTTAATTCTGTTAAAGGCTTTATGGGCATTTGCTCGTGCACCGCTGCTCAAGAATCTGCCACAACATTTAAACGAGGCCGAGGTCTGAAGTTTTATTTGGCCATTGCAACTCCTTGTTTCCTTATATTTCAGTATTTTTGTTCTGATTGTGCAGCTTGGGATTATCCTGTTTCATGACATAAATTCAGTCAAGTTTTTGCTGTCAAAAAATAAACTCATATTTGAGTCTAAGCTTGGTATACTGGGAAGTTTGTGGTCAATACGAAGACTACAAGGTTCATTGTGTTTGGTTGTTGGGGAAGTGTTTAATTTTCACCCAGTGTAATACAATATGGAAAAATACCTTTGGTTTTGTCTGTTAAAACACTTTTCCTTTGTAGAGGTTTTGTGGTTTGTTTAGATAGAAATCTAAGTCATGCTGCCATGCCATGCTCCACAGCAAGGTAGATGAGCCTTTTAGTGACACCTCTTCTGAATGCATCAGTAGATCCAAAAACATGGCAGGACTTCTACATTTTTTTACTTCTACTTCTACTTTTTACACCTCTGGAAATGGCCTTATAGCCCTTCTCAGAATGCTGGGAAGGTTAGTTGTAGGTTAGTTATTTTTTGTGCAATATACAATGACATGGTATATTCTATCCAAAGTTATGTTTAAGTGATTTTAGGGAAAAAAGGAAAAGGTAAGTATTTTTTCTTTCTTTTTTAAAAAAAAAAGATCTCCCAATATAGGAGATCTCTTAATTTACAGAGGGGGACGATCGCCTATCAGTGACATGGTTGGTAGTTCAAACCTCGACTGGAGCCTTTCTGTGTGGAATTTATAGGTTCATCTTGTGCGTGCGTTGGATCTCTCCAGGTAGTTTGACTTCCTCCCACAGTCCAAAAAGCATACTATGTGTTTGTAACTTCTTCTTTGGAGTCATTGCTCATGTGAGTGCTTGTTTTTCTTCTCTGTGTAGGCCCTGTGATGGGCTGGTGACCAGTTCAGAGTGTACCCTGCATCTCACCTAGTAGCAGCTCTGCTCTGAAATACTCAGACCATGGACAGATGGATGCGTTAAAAAAAGGCTATTATTTATTTCTGACATGATTGTATTTAAGGTACAAAAGAACTAAACTATGCTGTACTATGCTATGTCATTATAATTTAGAAGATGGAAGTATGATACATAAGTGTTCAGTGAGTAGCACTGATTGTATTTTTTTGTCGTCTTGGCTGAGGAAAACTCTTTGATTATATAAAAAGAAAGCTGCACAGGTCACTGAACATAATGGACAATTTTTCATGCCCTTTATACCACCATCTCTTAGACTGGCGGTTGGTACCCAGACAGACCTGTGCCATTGTAAAAAACATATCAATTTATCAATTGAATGTGGTGTTTTTATTATGGTTGTCTAAAACAACAGATTAATGCTGTGTAATTAACATATTAAGTTTGAAGGCATTAATGCATAAACAACAACGTTATTACTCGTGCCATCAAAAAATCAAATTTGGCAATATCTTGGAAAGACAAGCTGA
This sequence comes from Telmatherina bonti, assembly GCF_933228915.1. NCBI lineage: Eukaryota > Metazoa > Chordata > Actinopteri > Atheriniformes > Telmatherinidae > Telmatherina > Telmatherina bonti. The sequence goes on along the minus strand of NC_136627.1, from coordinate 18,949,664 downwards.
TTTTGAACATGTAGGTGTCTCATCACAGCTGAGAACCAAATCCACCAAAAACCACTTTATCCTTCATATTTATCAAGATTCTGGCAGTCTTACATTTGGAGCAAGGGTGCCTATGAAGTTATGCTAAATGACTCTTTCATTTAAATCAGGTGTGTTGGAGCAGCAATGTCTGGAAAACCTGCAGGATTTTGACCCTTGATGACCAAAACTGGATACCTAGGACTTAGGGCAACAGGATGATCCATCTTATATATCACACAAATAACTACTAAGTCATTGCATGTGAGGGATTATGAACAGGTATATGCTGTTTTGGCAGTCATAGCTCAAATGGTAGATAATCCCTGCTCTACACAACACAGTGAGGAAACAGGTGTGTGCTTAGGGGAGGTTTCTTCAGGTCCACTGCAACACACACCTGTACAGGAGGTCATTCTTTCCGACAGCTATGGGTATGTAGACGCAATGACTTGAAAATAAATTAAGTATACTTTATTACCAAGACTTACAAATGATGACTTATCAATGAAAACAAATAGATAAAATCCCCAACTCTTCTACATCATTATTTTTCCCTAGGAGATTGATTAGGAATTTTTTTTAATTAATTCAATTATGTAATTCAATCCAATAAAATGTCCTTGTTTTTGTAGCAATATAGACATCATATTGCATTTCTTTGCTCAATATAATTTGTGGATAAGACAGCAGGGCAGACATACTGTATTTGTGGTAACAATATATTTGACCACACCAATGGAAGCAGAAAGGAGGCCGAGCAGATGTCAGATCACAACATGGCAAAGCTAAAATTTTGGCCCTGGGACATTGGACAAAAAAAAAAAAAAGACAATAAATATAAAAATGTTGATCATCTAAACAATGTAATGTAAAAAATATTTTTCTGGAAACAATCCCAGAGGAGAAACAAATAAATGAAGTTATTAGCCCAGACTTCCCCCTCCTCAGCCACATTTGCCAACTCTGCAGGGGAGATCCGGAGGCGTTCCCAGGCCAGCCGAGAGATATAATGCCTCCAGCGTGTCCTGGGTCTTCCCCGGGGTCTCCTCCCAGAGGGACGTGCCTGGAACACCTCACCAGGGAGGCGTCCAGGAGGCATCCTGACCAGATGGCCGAGCCACCTCAACTGGTTCCTCTCGATGCGGAGGAGCAGCGGCTCTTCTCTGAGCTCCTCCCGGATGACCGAGCTCCTCACCCTATCTCTAAGGGTGAGCCGGCCACCCTGCGGAGGAAACTCATTTCAGACGCTTGTATACGAGATCTCGTTCTTTCGGTCACGACCCACAGCTCATGACCATAGGTGAGGGTAGGAACGTAGATCGACTGGTAAATTGAGAGCTTCGTCTTCTGGCTCATTACTGCACAGGTAATGAGCGGCGTCTGCAGTAATGCGGACTCTGCGCCGGTCTGTCGTGGTGAAGAAGGAGCTGAATTCTTATCTATGGGGAAATACGTATGATTTTGCTATTAGAGCTTTTACCTAAAAAATAAAACTGATGGCCGCAATCACTGACAAATGATGACAATGACTATGTTCGGATAGAGCTCTTTTCTCGCTTTTTGTGTGTCTTTAGTTGCTATATTGTTGTATAAGAAAACAGAAAAAGTCATAGTCAAAGACATTAACCAACAGATTGCCTCAGGTTATGAATTTATGTAACTTCCATCAAATTTTGTAGGTTTGAAAAGAATTTTATTTTTACTAATCTGGAATTGCTGAGTCCCTGATGTGTCATCTTTTATGATGTTGAGCTATAACCTGCTTTAGGCAACTGAAACTATTCAGTTAATCAGTCTATTTCAGAAATAAAGCTCATGAATGCTTCAATATAGAAGGAAGATTGCAGTGAGTTTTGTAGTTCCCTGCGGCACAACAGAGCACTTAGCAACCTTTACCTTATTCTTCAAAAAGGGCTCTAATAAATCCATTATATGCCAAGCACTAAGGGGTAGACAGAAAAGTGGGGAGTGAGTAGAGTTGAGCATTTAGCAGCTACAGAGCCAGGTATTTCCCTTAGGAGTCGGTAGAAACAGAGCTGTTGGGAGTGTGAGAATATAAGACCTAAATGCCTCGAGAGACATAACTCCAAAAGAATGATAATTTTGTTGTTTGATCAGAGCAAATGGCAGGACAATTTGGCTTTGCCAGGTTTGCTCAAATGTCAACATTAAATTTATGCAAAGCATTTTTAGAAATAGGAAATTATGGGGGGAAAACACAAAACATAACAATAAAAAATAAATAACACCCTGCTGCTGACTTTACAAGTAAGAGATCATAATCATCAGAAGTGTGGTCTGGAACTGGTGATGAGGTTCTCATAAGTGCTCATCTGAGCAGGTGGCAAAGAGTCACAGAATTGAGAAATTCAGAGAACAACTCTGAAAACCTTTATTTCCCTTTCTGTCATCCACTCTTTCTGTGCATTCTCAGGTGTTTTTCACTCATTGTGTGGCTAAGTTTAAGTCACAACTTGCCTGTAGTTGCTAAAGCTTCTTTCTATGCTTTGGAAAACAAACGATGTGAAAACTGATGCCGAAATCCCTCTTTATGGATATGTAACACCAGGGACTGCTGATAAAATGGCAGCATAACATGCATTCAACCGCTTCCAGACCAGAAGCGTTATAGCAGCTGCACAGCATGAAAGAACCTCCTCCATGTTTTACAGGAGGCTGGCTTTTCTTTTCTTCATGAGCTTCCTTCAAATAAACCAGTGGCCAGCACTTTGAAAGAACTCAACTTGGTTTTGGTTCCTAAAACATTATCTCTGACAGTCGTTGACTTCGATTCAAAGACGACAAATAAGAGAGGGAATTTTTCAGCAACAGCTTAAGAAATAACCGATAATGTAAGAAACTACTGTATGATGTCATCATTCCCATTTTTAATGATAAATTCTCTTCCTTTGCTCTTATTGTTTCTCACTGTTACAAAGAATAAAACTTGGGTTAAATAGGGAAAGTTAAATGCATCACTTATCCACTTGATGATCTCTGCCTCCAAAAGCATCTGCAGTACTGTAAACAGCGAGGTCAGTGGTGCTGGATCCCTGCTGCAAAGCAGGTGATAAAACATTTTAAGTTCATCCGTTGATCAAAGTACACTAAACTTGAAATCATGTGTAACGATATTTTGTGAATCATTACCTCTAATTTACACAGACTGGATGACATCAAGTTTCTTGCACAACCGCATGCACTTACAGCATGCTCAGATTGATGGAATTAATTTAATTCTTTGTTTTACCCACAATTCACACCAACAATTACAGATCTCTTTCTAGTGTATAATGTTCAATTGCTCACTCATGTTAATATGGCATTTCCAGTGTGCAAACTGCTTTATAATAGTTTATTGATTTGTTTATTTTAGTGTGATGCACATGAATGTGCCCAGCCCTCACGGTCTTACAAGACACGATACAATATAAATCTATACAATTCAAAGATGGCAAAAAAAGAAGAAGGAAAAAAAGAAAATGTCCATGAAGTTGTATAACTTGATGGATTCATAAAGTTGTATAAAGGTGAATAGGTTGTATACAACACTCATTTTATTGAGGGTTGCTTCAGCTTTATGAAGGACAGAAGTCAAAGTGTACAAACTAAAGAGCTATGTACTTATGTAGGATGCAGCATTTTCTGTCTTCATGTCCATGCGTTTTCAATAAGTCTTGCTAAAACATAAAGCCCCTCCTTAAAAAAACCAACTCGACATATCATACTCACAGATCCAACATAAATCTGGTTTCTTCACCTTTTTCAAACAGAGATTCTTCAGTTTGTTATCAGCGGCCATTTGAACAAAAAGTGGTGTTCATCTTCAGCAACATCAAGATCACAGAAACCATGTATACACTGCTCTACCGGTATACCTTTTCCCTTATACCTGCCCACTTCAGTCGCTAGGGGCAAAGTATCAGATCTTTATTGTGCACCCAACGACCTCAGACCTCTCCCTAAGTACAGCGTTAGACATGATTCTGGATAATAATCTTTAATTTGGACATAGCTTTTAAGTTTAAGTTTTCCCCCAAATTGCCTGCCATTGTTTGACATGAAGATAAAGTACTTTTTGTCTTACAGTATCTCGTTCGGTACATTGTGAGTATTTAAATGTCATTCTGACAGTCTCAGGTTAACAATAAGTCCCTCCTGGACTACAGTGCACTGATATGATGCTTGTCAGAAAATAGAAAGAGAAGCTGTACGCTTTGTTTAGTTGCTTGAAGATTTTATTCTCCTCATTAGATCACATGTCCATGTGCCCTTTTCCCCTTCTTCAAAATATAAGCCTCACATTCAGCTGCTGCTTGTGATTTATTACTTGTTACCAACCTGACACTGTGCATGCAGAAGAAGTGAGAAAATATGTGAGAAATAAGGTGCTAGTGTGTTCTGTTGGGACAAGATGCAGCCAATTCCCTTGCAGCCTGCTACAAGTAGGCTGAATGTTTTGGTTTTTTTTTTTTTATTATTGTGCCAAAATTACACACAAACGCAGTCAAGGAGAACGAGCAGAGAATGTTTATGTGTTTGTCACGGCAGCAAAGTAAACAGAATTCAACAAGGTGATAAACCCAAAGAAAAACATCCAGGCAATTTTACAAAGTGTCTGATCTGAGCTATATGCAAGTGAAAAGTAGTAATTTTGTCACAAAATAAAAACAACAGCTAATGTCAGTAGACGCCCAAGCTGCATTTGACCAAGATGCTTCAGATTCCTCTTTTTGTCCTTATGCATTAATGTCTTATTAACAACCCCCCTGTTACTCCATATGTCTGCTGCAGGCTTTTGAGCTCACAGCGATGTCTCAACACTCTCTGTTACAGCCTGTTGTAAGCTAGCATTATCACTAATAGTATGGCTCAACAGAACTGTTTACCAATCAGGCCATGGGCAGAGAGAGGATCATAAATAATTCAGTGTAGTCGGCACTTTCAAATTCCGGGAAGTATCAAAGACTGGTGGATCAGGCTGGCTATAAATGTCAGTAAACACTCCAAGTTTTGAACAGGGGGGGTCTAATCAGGTTCTGATGTAATCAGCTTGAAGAGCTGACATCAGAGTAACACACTGGGTGACTCAATCAGCTCAAGCGTGACATGCTTTCTTTCCCCTGCACAGATTTGCTGGATCACAATAAGAGCATTTCTTTTCATGGTCACTAAACTTTTAAATTGATGTCAAGGGAATTTTTTTCTCTGGCTGTTTTCTTGACCTTTTCTGATTTAAGGACCTTGATTAGACCTTACAGTGGGACACTCAATACAAATGCTGAGTCCAGTAGTGATATTGATCCCACTGAGCTGTAAAGTTAAAGCGCATCTCACACTCGGTCTGGCCTTTTATTGCCTGATCAGAACGTGATACATCTCATTGCTTTGCACTTTCAACACATTTGATTTGGACTCACAAGGGATTAAATGGGCTCTAATTTTACTCTTACGTAACAAATAAATCAGTATTTAATGAGGGAGAGCCTGTTCGGGGTCACATTAATGGGTCGCTTCAGCTTTTGAAAGGGGTTTCATATGAACAGAGATGCTCACTCGCTTTGCTCATCATTGTCATCTTATTTACAGAAGCAGCTCTGTTCTTTGTGTTTGAGTACAAACTGGAACAACAGGAATTTCCTCTCTCATAAAAACAAGCTTCAGTGCATTTTATTGCAGAGCTGTGGTAACCATGCACTGCTCCTGCTTCTTATTGTTCTTCGTTGTGGTGGACAGCCTTTGATTGTTGTTGGAGCACGAAAAGGTCAAATTTCAGCTTTTTTCCAGTTGGACAAACCCAGCAGCTATTCAGAAACATTATTAGCATTGACCTCAGTAAGTTTGTGTTTGAGTGTAATGCAGAACGTACCAGCAAAAAACATAAAATATTTCTGTACTAAAAACTCAAAAAGCTACATCATAAATGTTCCTTCCAACTGGTGGTGTGTCCACTGAAGACATTTCTTTGGCCAGCCACCTAGTAAACAGTTTGAACAGGGGGCCTCAGGCACAAACACGCACAAATGCATGTTAAGACCCAGCTGAGGGTCATAGATGTGTATGCCAACACACCAGATGTGACCAAATGTGCACTTAGATTCATACAAAGTCAAAAATGACTTGCTGGTAATGGTCTCGGTCTCCATCATTCTGCAGCAGCCCTTTTCTTTTCCTGTTGGGTCTACATTTCTCTTCCACCTCACACCCTCTGTCACATCCTCTCATTCACTTGCTTTTGTTCTCTCTTTTCAATTGCCCTGAGATGCCAGTCTTAAAATTGGAAAGCTTCTCCGATACATCACATAGTCGCTTTATTTCTGAATCACTATCAAACTGGGAGCCACATGTCCCTGATAATGGGAAACAATATTGTCCTCAGATGTCTAGGAAAGGAGGTTTTTTTTTTTATTGCAATATGTTCGTCTGTTATTTTTAAAGACAATTTCCATCTACAACACAAAAATCATGAAGACGTAGTGGGATAGATTTGCACAGGCATTACAGTGCTGATTTTTGGATCTCCTCTGGTCTTCCTCTGTTACAGCAAGATAGTCTGGCTTAAGTCAGATTTTATCTGTTTAGACAGTGATATGGAGATCATCCATGCACCACAAATGGGAAATAAACAGTTTCTGTTGGGGTCTAAATGCAGCCAAAGAAGGTCTGCAACTAGAACACAGTGAGGTCATGTCCCCCTTTTTTTTGTTGTATTCTTATGTCTGTCAAGTTACATTCAAATGAATGAGGGTTGACATAGTCAAATCTAATTTGTTCAATCATGCTGCACCTTGATCTTTGCTTTTTGTGAAAGACCGCACTGATTCATATTGAATAATGGATCCACTGACATTTACAAGCATTAAAATTTCCATCGATGTCAGCACATTATAAATAATTCACAAAACAACTGATAAGGTCCATTTCCATACCCCCCACTTTATATTTTAGGAATGAGGAGACCTTTTAGGAACTTTCTGTGATAGTGTATCACAAATGTGCAAACTGAAGTGCAGCACTGTAGCGGCTGCAGTGTATTTACATTCATGTTACACAACATGTCTGAACATATTAAAATCACTAATGTGACTGATAAGATAAATATAGTAATAGTTATATTTTATCTGAGGTCAATAGTCCCACTTTTGTGCAGGTAGAGTAAGCAACATATCGTAAAGAGGCACCACAGAGGACGAACTAACAATGTTTCATTGATGTCTGTTCTTGCTGCAGTGACAGCTAGAACTGTTTGACTTATCAGAGAGTAGCTTTTCCTAATCTTGTTCTAGTGAAAGAGTTGGAAAAGTACCAGTGTGGAGACCAAAACTTCTAGAAATTTATTAGAGACTACATCAATGTAAAAACAGAACAAAACATAACATTGGCTGCTGGCAGCCCATAAAGAAAAAGAAGTTATGGAAACCCTGCATTCATTGAACAGGTGTTAGCGGTTATGGCTGATCAGACCTTTAATCGGGCGAGCGGTGAAGGGGACTCCTGAGGTCACTAAACTCATGAACTAATAATAATGCTAGAAATGACAATGATGAACCGAAACATGTGCAGCCAATCAAACAGAAATGACAAAGTGTTTTAATCTACCAGTTTGTATGCACACACACTAGAGTCCAGTGACTAGACTATGGTGGAGCGCCAATCAGAAAGGAAGCTGCTGGAAGCTTAATTATAATGTCAAATAATACTTTTCTTTTAAGTTGCCTTTAGCAAAAACAATCTTGCCTAAACCATTACCATGTAAAATAGCTTACATCTGAAAAGGACTAGAAGGTGGAGAAACACGTTCAACTTTCCTGTTTCACTTTACAGTGTGCATGTTGTGAATCCCTACTGGAAAGGCCATATATGGCAGAGTATATGTTGTGGACCTTGAGACCTACACTGCCCCGTGACAGACACTCTGGAGTGGTTTGAAATGAAAGCCTGTTGGCTTGAGCCGATAAGATCTCTGTCAGAAGGGGGAGAAGAATCAATTTCAGGTTTTGTCCTGTCACAGAGCTAGTCTGTATGAAATTCAGCGGGCACCAAGAAGGGCGCGAGGAGAAGTGTGAGGAGACACCGTGAAAGTTGAATATTCACTTCACAACTTTCATTACCACGGATGGATAAGTCGGTGCGCGTGGAGAAGCGGAAAATGGCTTAGGGAGGGAGGGAGGGAGGGGGACTGTTTTTCGGAGCACGCGGACCAGTGACGTGTATCAGCTTCCAGTTTGACTGACGCTTCTTTGACTGTTGGTGCGTCCATGTGAAGCTGAGCGTGAAAACACCGGGCGAGCTCTCTTTCTGCCTCTCTCAGTCTCTTTGCTCAGCTGTTATATCCTTGATCGCCACAGCTCGGATATCAGTTACCGGGTCCCGACCAATCCCCGCGCACTGTCAGAGCTGACTGGACGAGAGGCAGGCAGGCAGACTGAGGAGAAAGCGAGAGAAGCACACACCCAGCTATCTATCCATCCATAACCTTATCCTTTACCCCCTCCCGGCCCGACAGATCGACACCCCTTCCCTTTGCCCGCCAGGTTCCCCTGACTGCAGCTGTTTGGTTTAACAAGAAGGCGCGAGGCAGGATGCGCGATGGGACAAGCGTGCGGACACGCGCTCCTCTGCCGTAGCCAACCACCGTCCTCTGACATGTAAGTCCAAGCGTGTCTTCCAACTATGTATGCCGGCTCTAGTGCTCGCATCCTCAAGCTTTCTGCTACTTCTCCTGTAGCTGTAGAGGCACATGGCGTCTATACAGAGTATGTGTGTGTGTGTGTGTGTGTGTGTGTGTGTGTGTGTGTGTGTGTGAGTGTGTGTGTGTGAGTGAGTGTGTGTGTAGTAGTGTGAGTGTGACCTGCTGGGTGTCATTTCTCCCACTGACAGTGAAGACCCTGCACGTGAACTGTCAGTAAAATGACTAAAACGTTCTGTTGGTGATCTTGTCTGCCACACAGATAATTTAGTGATCTTATCGTATCTTTTTATCTTTACATGAGCGTCATAACACTTTAACAGGCTCCTCTTCCCCGAATATTCCTACAGGAGCATATCCATTTGCTGGAATATCACACCTGATTGAATTCTGTGAAAATCGTCATGTTAAAACGTATTTTAAGCAAACCACATGATCCTGAACAAATACTAAGCTCGTCAATATAGAACAGCCTATTTCAAATGCAGCACCCTTATTAAATGGTCCATAAGCTATCAGTGTTTTTAGGAGTCATATAGTAATCTTTTATGAATGAACACGTAAGTTTTTAAATGAGCTAATTTGATGTGTTTTACCTGAAAAGGAGTTGCCAAGGTAAGCATTTATTGTTCATTTAGTACTAACATGTGGCATACACTGGATACTAATTATGTTTTTTTTATCACCAAAAAGGCAAGTTTCTTTCAATGAAAAGCCTGTCTATATTCCCTAAGTTTTGAGATTTTTTTACTCTCTAGATATATTATTATAGATTCAAAGCATGGTTTATCCCTGAATTTCCATGTGGATCCTGAGGCTGTTTTTCTATGTTCAGACGGATAGCAAATATGTGCTGTGGATCAAAGGAGGCTGTCATGATCATTATAATAATTGGCTTCTTTATTAGATCTAACAAAAGCAGCTTAGTGTTACATCCCAACTTAGCATGTTTGTTATGTCTTGAGGACATGTCAAAGAGACATTCATTAAACTCTGCTGTATTCACTGAGACGGTGTTACGGTAGTTATAGACAGCACGTCACAGTTTTATTGTATTCCATGGTGTAGGTTGTGCTTGTCTCCTATGTTTTGGTCATTATTCTTCAGAGGGGTGTGTCTCGGGGGGCAAAAAGCAGGAATCTCTAAATGTCAGGGTCATGCTCAGTAATAAAAGTCTAAATGTTAGTTAATATGTACAGCACTCCTGAGATTGATCTCAAATTTAAGTGCTGCTTCTGCTGCTGATGGAGCGGAATGATTGTGATCAAGCCTAATGCTGATCCAATAACATGTACTTTACATGAGAGCTTCCCTTAGGAATTACTCACTGAATTTTTATAAAGCCTGGAGTTATCCCTCCTCTCTTAACCCTGCATGGCATCATTTTTGGATAATAAGATTGTAATGGAATTATACTCAGATTATGCAAAAAGTAGCAACATATGTATGTCAAGTTTTAACATCTTTTTGTCTCAAAGTGGAGTTTGATTTTAATTCTATACTATTCAATAGAGGAATTCATGGGAATCATGGGAATGGACTTTATTCATCTGCCCACAGAGAAAAATAAGCTTCTTACACTGAACATTTGTTGGCCAGTTCCTGAAGAAAATAACTAGAACTGTGAGAGAATAATGAATCTGCCACATAGGTGTCAGCCATCTCTGAAATACAATTAGATCCAGGAGCTGGGCTCACCTGCTTCCTTTAGGCAGGAGCCACTTTGACTTGAGACAGCACCAGTGATCAGTGAAGGTCATGAAATAAAGTGTGATGCTTGTACAAAATACATAAGGGCAGATGCCTGCCATGCACCCAACAGCCAGACAGACCTGGGCTGGAGAAAAAATGGTAAGAGGAACACCCGAAAGCTTTTACTGACTTCTGGAGGTATCTGGATTATTATATCGAGAATAAGTTATTCATCATCAACAATATTCAAAGGATGTTTACATCAATTACTCACATGCACCGTCTCTCAGCTTATAGCCTCTTGTAGGCCAAAACCAGAAAAAAGAGGAGGAAAAGTCCTTTTTTTTTTCAATCTGAAGCTTTTGTTTGGCCCATTATAAATGTAAAATTAATAAATAAAATATTTTTCTATTAACTGTTTAATTCTGTGTGAAATATCAAAATTATTTGAGTGCATTATTGTATCCACAAGGGGGCAAAGACAATTATCAGGTGTATAAGCCCAGTTTTTACATAAGGTCATGCAAAAGGTCTGAAAAAATGTATACAGTATATCAACTATGATAGATATGGCATTAAATGGTTAATGTCTGACAGCATGAGGTGTAGTTGTGTTCTTGTTTGTGTTTTTTAAATGCCTTATAAGGCAACCCTGTTGATATTCACTGCTATCACTGTGCATCATTTTAACATCCACCTCATCACTCCCCCTCCCCCAGTCTGTGTATTTGCGTGTTAGTGGGTGTGCACGTGAGTGATTTTTCAGCTTGAAAAATATTGCAATTCATTGGACTGATGCCAGGAAGTGAGATTCCCCAGCCTCCTGCTGAGCACATAGACACACAGTCACACAGAAATGCACACAAGTACTTTGCAGCAGGAGAGTTGTAACCCGACCCCTGATTAGTGAGTGTGTGTGTGTACATGTGAAAGATAGAGGAGGAGAGAGACAGACAGAAGGAAAGACAGAAAAAGAGGGAAGATGCTGATGGTGCACTGTATTATCATCAGTAATGGGCTCATCAATACTAAAATATTCAGAGAAAGAGAGAGAAAATACATAGAGGGAAGAGGCAGATATACTGAAGGTAAAAAGAAAGCATGGAGAATCTGTTGTGTTGCATTTGCATGCTTTTAGCCATAGTATGCACCTTTTAAAATGTGTGTGCTTCAGCAAAATATTTGGCTTATAATCGTTTAATTCACAGATTTATCCATATTTTGAGTACAAAAGTTTCACTACAATGCTCTGTTTGAAATATGTTATTCAGTAAAATGAAACTGTTGATACAAATCTGGAGCCCTGCTTTCCATAGTTGATTACATTATAAAATATATTAATGAAATTATTACCTACTATGATTGACTAGTGACCTATCCAGGGGGCCTCTCACCTCTGAGCCTAGACCTCTGAGTGCTGGAATCAGCTCTAAGCTGCAAAGACAATGAATGAATGAAAATATTACCCATTCTGCATCAAAGCGAACATATTAGAATAGTTGAGTCCGAAAAACTGTGCATATGCCAAGCAAAACGTTCTTCCTGTCACTCAAAGTCTGAAGCTTATTAAGTTCTTTTGAAAATTTGAACCGGATCGATACCTGGTTGCTCTTATTGTCTGTGTGAATATGAGCTGACTTGCAAAGCTTAGTTGGCATGAAACCCTCACAGCTGAATCATTGAGACAGAAGATGAGCAACCATGAAGAAAAATCTCTGTAATAAAAAATCCAAAAGTCAAGCGTGCGCCAAAACAGACTCAACAATAACTCACAAGCAGATTTGTGGCAGCAAACATCCAATAGAACCCGCTTAGATTATTTGCTTTATTCTCACCAGTGTATCAATGGCATGGTCATGTAGTTTTAGTTGATAATTGTTTTATGAGTATTATACTCTTATTTGGAATGGTGTCATCCTGAAACAGCTTAGTTACACAGATACACTGCAAGAAAATGTTGTCAGCCTAAAGGTTGGATTTCTATTTGTTGTTGTAAAGTGAATCTTAAATAATTTTTGTAAAGTTTAATTTTCATTTAAAATTTATATTTATTTATTTTGTAAGAATTACTCCCATCTGGCAGTTAGCTAATTTGATGTAAACAACCGAGTAATGCTCTTTGGTGCCTTGTTGTTTAAGCACGCTATTACTCCTGTCGAAGTTGCGGATAATCACATATGTGAAAATGTCAACATCTTGCACAAGTTGGAGTTTTGCACCTCATCAGGTGAGGTAAAGAACAATATACATATGTTGTTATTGTCATTATAAGTTACATGCACGCCATCCATGTATTTGGTACCAAGCTACTGCTAAAATTGTGTGACTAGAGGGTGTACGTAAACCCCCACTCCCCTTGACACATCAGCTGCAATAAATTATGAAACATGAGGAAAAACTAAAAAAATACGGTTGAAAGAAGTGAATGGTCGTATGACTTATGTGAAGAGTGAAAACTGTTGCCTTTTTTAGCTAATTAGCCGTCTGCTGTTTTATATAGCAAGTAACAGTAAAGTATTGGACTCAAATGAGAGGATAAAGTAATTGCTTGACTAATTGGCCTGTTTCTAAAATAGCACTAAAATGACTTCATTGTTAGATTTGTCTCCATCTTTAAAACTCTACACTCTACACTCTCCCAGTTACATTTTTTTCTTCTCGGCTATTTTCTCCTCCCTCTTATAAGGGCAAAGAGTATGGGGAGTCCTCCATTTCAAAAGAATACAACAAGTTGAAATGTCAGTGGTCATCTATCCTTGTTTTTCCTCCTCCCCTGACGACACACTGGAATTCACAGCTAAAACATGTAAGGCTACTAAGGTTGTCTCCTTTTGGCTGCCGTATTTACAGATGGCGATGCAACATGGCAGTCTTCTATTGGGTGTGTCACCACCTATGTATTTTTAAACAACAAATTTTAAACTCCAAAAACGGTTTCATTTAGATGTTACTGTGATTAGACTTTGGTAAAATACGTCTTTCTAAAACGATACTTGATTTTTTGCGAATAAAAAGACAAATGATAACACACTGTACTTTTAAAGAAACATTACGTGACTTTCTGACTTTAAAACTTCCCAGACTTGTTTGATGACACAGGGACATCTATCATGTGCATTTCTAGAGCTGCTTCTACCCAGCATCGTCCTAAGGCTGAGAAGCTGCACTATACAAATTTTATATTCGGGATGTGACGTTATGTTGCAGCACAGTTTTGCTTCACCATATAATAAGAATGGTTGTTTTGAACATGCAATGTGGCGGATTCAGAAAATGAATGCAAGAAGATTAAAAGTGGGAAAGGGACAATACTAGAGTCATTGTAAGATTGTGTTTTGCTGGCTGGAGAGAGCTAACAGGTCAGGCAGGATGGAAGATGGATGCTGAATTAGCCGTCGATAGTGGGTACGTGACTGGGAAAATGACAAAAGTTTTGCAGTATGACTTGAAAGAGCAAAATCAACATAAAACACTTTCTTGATACATTTCACAGTTAAAAGCACGCAGAAAGAAACAACAAATAATACTGAAACAGTAATAGTTAAACAATCAAAACATCTCAGCTTCTCCCCTCAGAGCCTCATCATAAAGGTAGGCTTTGAGGCCTGTTTTAAACCCACTGAGTGTGTCTGCCCCCCACACCCAAGCTGAAAGATGGTTCCGTAAGAGGGGAGCCTGATGGCAGTAGGATTTACCACCCATTTTGCTTCTGAAGACTTTTGGAAACATCAGTGAGCTTTCACTCTGGGAGCACAGTGTTCTGGAGGGGCAGTGAGGTACAATGAGCTCTTTAAGATACAATGGTGCCTGACGATGAAGGGCTTTTTTAGGTTAGAAGGAGAGTTGTAAACTTTAATCTGACATTTACAGGAAGCAAGTAGCCATAGGTGATATATTGCACTGTAGTATTATTACTATCCAAATCTTTATCCATTCAATTCAATTCAATTCAATTCAATTCAATTCAATTCAATTCAATTCAATTCAATTCAGTTCAATTCAATTCAATTCAATTCACTTCAATTCAATTCAATTCAATTCAACTTTATTTATTCTTTATTTATTCTATTATTGATATAGCGTCAAATTACAGCAATGCCATCTCAAGATGCTTTACAGACAGAGAAAAAAAAACATAATGAAAGCCAATTCATAATAGCCTACATAAGGAAACCAACAGATTGAGTTGATTGAGTTGGAGGATCCAACCATTTTGCCGTGTCTCTTATCCTGTGTATGGTAGCTGAACTCAATCCCAACCCACATTAGAGAAGTGGGAGATGTAGGGGGCACCCCGGACAGGATTGACACATTTATGAACAAATTACTCTGTGACCACTTTATATGGTTTTAAAACATTTGTTTACATTCATTCACTGCACTGGTGAAGATGGTTTTCAAAAAACTAATTACTGAAGAGTGAAAATGGAGGGCTATGACATAAATGAAGGGAGGAAAACAACAAACAACCTAAATGTTAGCTTCCACAGAGACTGTCACCTGAGTAACCATTTGGTTTTATTTGTTTTATTTTTGAACTAAACTAGTTTATTGATTCTGTATTAGACTGATTCATCTCAATGCGCCCTACCAGGGCCAGAAAAAGCCACTGGATCCTACTGTATGTCTCCGCTAGGAAATAGGAGATGGACGTGTCAGTTTAGTTACATGCTATTTCACAGTGATGTTACACAGTGAAATCTGTGTAATTAGATGAAATACAACTGTCTGTCAGTTGAATAGAAAGCCATTTCATACAGTCTTAGACTATATAAATCTCTGGTTGTCAAGCATTCACTATGATTCTTTTCTCCTCTTTTTTTTAATAGATGCTGACAGAACATAGTCATGGTTAGTTATTGTAGAATGAAAAGGACCAAACTGAAACAAGAAAAGCAGATGATTTGATTAGGAATCATTGATCATATTGATCTTTGGTGTATGTTCAATCTATGGTCATTTCTTTTTTTTTTTACACGAAATGCTGTTATTTTTCCAGCCAGTATCCCCTCACTGAACACTGGACAAAGCTGGCACAGGCTTGGTGTCTTTCCTATTAAACAAACAGCAAAAAATCCCCAAAAAACATGTCATGAGTAGTAGGTTTGTGCTTTTCAACAAAAGTGAAAATGCCATCCACATCTGTGTTGTTGGTTCCACACAAGAATAGAAATCATGGCCAGCTGCTCTCTTGTGATCACTGACTTTGACACCTTATTAGGAGGCGTTATTTAAAGGCACAAGCTAGAATTAGATGGGGTTTGAGGTGAAATTTGTTGTTAAGATTAATGCAAAAATGGTCCTGTTAAGAAAACTCAAGAGGAAGAGCGCAAGTGAAAATGATGATACTGTTAGAATACAGCCAGAAAATGGATTTAAGTAAGCATTGTCATCAAAGGTGTGTGTGTTTGTGTGTGTGTGTGTGTGAGCGTGAAAGTGTCACAGTGAAATGAGTCTGACAGCTCCCATGGTTCCTGGCTTTGGCTCCAGCAGCTCTTGTCAGCCTTCTTATCTCTACGGATTGTTGCCACAGACAGGTGTTTCTCTGTGTGTGTGCGTGTGTGGATGTGTGTGTTTACATTTGTGCATGCAAACATGTTAGAAATGTATAATTTATGGGTACTGCTGGGTCACTTGGCAGTAATAAGATAGGCAAACAGCTATGTGTGTGTGTGTTTGTGTGGTTTTTTTTCCCCCCAAAATTGTAATGTGAATGTTTTCCTTTTGACAAATAAGGTGGAAAGTGAGGCAGCTGTGTTTGCGACATGGAGCTTTGGTCTAATTAGAAACAGTATCATGTCTCCTCTGTGTGTGGCAACAGGCAGTGGAGGTGTGCAGATGTAGTCTTTGAAAAGTTTGTGTTGTGCAACACCACGGTGCGTGAAAGCATGTTTAAGTGTGAAGAATTGCGTACTTGCATCTTGTGCATTGCAGACCTTCATGGATTATGAATTACATTATGACATTTTCTAGAGATACTTTCTCACATTTATCATGTTTAAGTTATACAGTTTAAAGCGTAAAAATGATCCAGCATATGGTCTCATAAATCTTTTACACATGCAAGGTAGTTGTTAGAATTAATCCTCTGGTGAAAAGAGTGTGTGGGATGAATGTGACAATTTGAAGCTACAGCTGAGAAGGAGAGTAAGCTTTAAATGACAGAAAATGACTTCTGTAAATAATACATGAACCTCAAATTCACAGACACAAAAATCCCATTCGCAAAGCCCAGTTTTTTGCAGATAACAGGACTGAAAAGGCACTGTGGTTAAACTTATAACTCTGTTCAGCTGAGCTAATTTAGTTTTGTTGTCATTTGCAGTGCACGCCAGCACGTTTGCCATTGTAGGTGTTAGAATCCATTCCGCTGTTTTTGCTGCAGATATTAAACATATCTGTCATGCATTGCTTTTGTAAACTTGTTCATGTTGCTTTAGCAGATGTTTTTGCAGTTTCTTTTTTAAAATTTTAAAGATCTTTTTTAGGTTTTACTAATTTAGATATGCATATTTTCCTTTGATTAACCTTTTGCTGCTGTGTCTTTAGCTGTTTGCTGGAGCTCTAACTTACATTGATTGTATGACAGTGGCTGTCATTGATGCAGTTATTGTTGCCGTTGTCGTGTTCGGTCTGTACAGTAGAGCTGCAGATTGAGCTTGTGTTATGCTCCACCACTTCATGACCTGGCTTTAGGGCTCTTTTTTAAAAAAAAATTATTGATCAGCTCTATTGATCAGCCCACACAGAGATAACGCTACAAGTGCTACAGTTTGGGGATTCATAGTCTTGTTATAGCTTGCAGTGTTGAATTATATTTTTAATCAACTTCATGCAAAAACAAGCACACTATAACAATGCATCTTAATTTGCACACAAGTTGTAATGATTTGCATGTAAAATGTGATTGTATTATCAGCTGATTGCAGTCCTTTCTAGCATTTTGCATATATTCACAAGCGCCAACTTTTTTTTTTTTTTGAAGCGGATTGACTTATGGAAACAGCTTATTGATTGTGTATCTGTCCTTGTCACGCTATCTTCATACTGCACAGCCCCTGTTGCTAACCAAGCAGCACTGGGTACCATGTCTGTGTTCGCTTAATTTTCTGTTATCTTGATAAAATTGTCTGGGTTAATAAATGCATCAACATTTTCAATGTCATCGTTGTACATTTTCTCACTTCATGTGGTAACTTTGCCAATGTAAACTTTTGAAACCCCTGCTGGCAGATAAACAAAGATGGGAAGAGGTGTGTTGGAGTCAGGAAAAAGCTACTCAGCTGCTTTGAAAGATTAAGGCTTCATGCAAGAAGTTGCTCCGCTGTTTGGCAACAAATGGGGTCACAGTTCACTTCTTCATTTTAAGTGTGTTTTGGTATCTTATAGTGTTTCTATCCTTTAACCCTTTAAATTTTCACTGTTTACATACATTAGTGTATATACAGATGTTTTTACAGAGCCTTTGAGTTTCATCAAAAAGATTTTTGGCAAGCGTGTGACAAGTGGGACAAGGCTGCCGTCATAGTTATTCTTCTTTCCTTTCATCTTGAAGACAAGGTTGCGCCTTGATTTACTGACAGCTGAATGCTTAGATCCCAACAAATTTAATAAAAAAAAAGTGTGATACTTTTGCATGTGTCACATGTTCCATTGCTTGCATGACTTGTGTTCTCTGTCTCGGCCCTGTGATGGACTGACAACTTGTCCAAGGTGTACCATGCCTCATGTCTGCTAATTGTTGGGATAGACTTCAGCGACCTGCTGGGAGACCACTGAGACAACAGAAGTTCAGCTAAACATTAACAACAGGACCAGAAACACTGTTTATGAGCCTGTAACCATAAGCAATCCACACTTAACCATAAACCTCTGTTAGATTTTAAAAAATGGAGTTGCACATCTGAGGATTCAAACTGGTTTATTTGACCAAAGAGAAATATAAAGTAATAAAAATGGAAATAATGACCTTCTTAGATTGGAAATAATAAATATTTTTACTGATTAGACTCACGAAGAAAAGATGAAAGTCAACAATCCACCAGTCTCAGAGGTGCCCTTGATTCGTGCAAGAATCTAAGATTGTCTGAGAAGTGAAATGTTTTTAATCTGTGCAGCTGTAGTTATGTAAGAATACACAAAGAACAGTATCAGCCGGTCTCTGTTGGCTTTGCAGATATTGGAGGGATAATGATCTGTGTTTTCCGACTTAAAGATTCTTGTCGTTATTCAACACTGGTATGAAAACCGACTTTCTAAGTAAAAGCCCAGTTTTCTCAAGATAAAACAAATTCAACAATTTATCAGCAGATATGTCCAAACATGCAATAAATGAGCAGATAAAACTGATCAATTCTGAATAGAAATAAAGTCCAAAATGTAGAAAACAGCAACTTCAGTAGATCATATGAGCTGACAGACTTCTAAGCCAGGGACCTAAATGTGAAAACACTAAATGTTTGTAGACCAAAAGAAGCAGACTTTTACCCCCTTATTTAATGTAAGACAGTCCTCTTAGTGAATTTAAAATGAAAGCAAAGACATTATGTAAACTCTTAAGCAGCTATCTATATCACAATATCACAAAGTGCTCCTGTGTTCACTCACTTTCAAAACAGTTTACAAGCAGGCAAACACGAATAGTAAGTGTTAGCTGTAAATTGCAGAGTAAAGTGGAATAAATCAGGTTGTAAATTAGGCTGTGTAAGAAGGCTGAAGACATTAACTTTAGACACAGGGTTAATGGTGTATTTTAGCTTTCCTTCTCAAGTTTTATTTGGCTTTCAAAGTATATTTTTACAATCCTATTCGACATTCATTATGTCTGCAGCCGCACAGTGTGCAACTTCTCCTATAGCTGTTATACATGTGTATATACTATATACATTATATATATATATATATATATATATATATATATATATATATATATATATATATATATATATATATATAAAATACAGTATGTATATACACACACTGCTTAAAAAAATAAAGGGAACACTAAAGTAACACTTTGAAGATCTGAATGAATGAAATGTTTTTATTAGATACTTTGTTCTTTCCATAGTTGAATGTGGTGACAACAAAATCACACAAAAATGATCAATGAAAATCAATGTATCAACCTATGGAGGTCTGAATTTGGAGTTATACTTGAAATTAAAGTGGAAAAACACACTACAGGCTGATCCAACTTTGATGTAATGTCCTTTAAACACGTCAAAATGAGGTTCAGTAGTGTATGTGGCCTCCACGTGTCTGTATGACCTCCCTACAATGCCTGGGCATCCTCCTGATGAGGCGGCAGATGTTCTCCTGTGGGATATCCTCCCAGACCTGGACTAAAGCATCCTCCAACTCCTGGACAGTCTGTGGTGCAACTTGGCGTTGGTGGATGGAGCGAGACATGATGTCCCAGATGTGCTCAACTGGATTCAGGTCTGGGGAACGGGCGGGCCAGTCCATAACATCAATGTCTTCATGTTGCAGGAACTGCTGACACACTCCAGCCACATGAGGTCTAGCATTGTCTTGCATTAGGAGGAACTCAAGGCCAACCGCACCAGCATATGGTCCCACAAGGGGTCTGAAGATCTCATCTCGGTACCTAATGGCAGTCAGGCTACCACTGGCGAGCACATGGAGGGCTGTGCATCCCTCCAAAGAAATGCCACCCCACACCATTACTGACTCATTGCCAAACCGGTCATGCTGGAGGATGTTGCAGGCAGCAGAATGTTCTCCACGGCGTCTCCAGACTATGTCACATCTGTCACGTGTGCTCAGTGTGAACATGCTTTCATCTGTGAAGAGCACAGGGCGCCAGTAGCCAATCTTGGTGTTCTCTGGCAAATGCCAGGGCCGTACTGCCCTCCTAAGAAATGCCACCCCACACCATTACTGACCCACTGCCAAACCGGTCGTGCTGGAGGATGTTGCCAGTTGCCTATAATTTCCACCTGTTGTCTATTCCATTTGCACAACAGCATGTGGAATTGATTGTCAATCCGTGTTGCTTCCTAAGTGGAAAATTTGATTTCATAGAAGTGTGGTTGACTTGGAGTTACATTGTGTTGTTTAAGTGTTCCCTTTATTTTTTGGGCATCGTAAATACAGGTCTATCTCAGAAAATTAGAATATTATGAAAAAGTTCAATTTTTTTGTCACTCATTTCAGAATGTGAAACCTTTATATTTTAACCTATATATTTTTTCAATCCTTGAAATGTTGATAATTGTGGCTTATAGATAATGAAAACCCAAAATGCAGTGTCAGAAAATTGGAATATTGTGAAAAACCTAAATCTTAGAAAGTCATGGTGTCACACCCTGATCAACTAGTTATCTCAAAATACCTGCAAAGGTTTCCTAAACCTTTAAATGGTCTCTCAGTCTGGGTCAGATGGCTACACAATCATGGGGAAAACTGCTGACTTGACAGATGTCCAGAAGATGATCAATGACCCTCCACAAGGAGGAAAAGCTATAAAAAGTCCTTTTGAAAGCAGTTGATTGTTCACAGAGTGCTGTATCCAAGCATTTTAATGGAAAGTTGAGTGGAAGGAAAAGGTGCACCAGCAAAAGGCATAACCGCAGCCTTGAAAGCATTGTCAAGCAACATCCATTCAAGAATTTGAAAGAAGTGGCAGAACTTGGCACCTGCCTACACTGCCAAAGGTACCAAAAGCTGCTTCAATGACCACGGTGTTACTGTGCTTGATTGGCCAACAAACTTACCTGAATCGAACCCCATAGAGAATCTGTGGGGTATTGTCAAGAGGAAGATGAGAGACACCAGACCCAACTATGTAGATGACCTGAAGGCTGCTATCAAAGCAAACTTTGGCGTCCATTACACCTGAGCAGTACCACACCCTGATCGCTTCCATTGCCACGCTGCACTGATGCAGTAATTCATGGAAAAAGAAGGCGCAACCAAGTACGGAGTGCATGGAAATGAACATAGTTTTCAGAAGCGTGACATTTCTGTTTAAAATGTCATTTTTTTCATTGATCATATGTAATATTCTAATTTTCTGAGACACAGCATTTTGGGTTTTCATTATCTATAAGCCACAGTCATCAACATTTCAAGAAATAAATGTTTGAAATGTTTCACTCTATGTGTAATGAATCTATATAATATATGGGTTTTACATTCTGAAATGAGTGACAAAAAATGTTGAACTTTTTCTTAATATTCTAATTTTCTGAGATGTGGTGGCGCCTCGCTGTGGTCAAGGTTTAACTGGCTCCTGGTGTGGATCCCCAAGATATTTTTTCCTCACAGCAGCATCAAGCCAGGTGCTTGTTTTTTTCATATTATTTTTTTTATTGAAATTCAAATAAGAGACAGAAATTCAGTGCTAGGGTTCATGTTGGTGTAGAATAGCCAGGGGAAGGAGGGAGAGATGAGGTGGTAGGAAAGGCACATGATCTTTGTGTTAATGTGTGCACATGGTTGTAACTATGTGAAAAAGGCACAAGATCCAGATTTGTATTTTTAAACTGCTATTTTGTAAGTGACAAGTAGGAGGGTCCTGCAGTGTTTTTGAACTTGGACAGGTCAAAAAGACAACATTTGCATATGGGAAATCAAACTACAAATCTGTGTCCATAATTATCTTTAAAGAATCAAGATCAAGAAGGCTGATTCTGTGCTGGGAACTAATCTGGAGCCAGTGAAGCCGATTGACTAAAAAAAAAAAATTTCTGCATACGCTGTTGAACATGGCTGACATCTCTAACCTGCTCTCCAAAAGACAGTGAGGACACAACAGTGTGTTCAGTCAGAGGCTTCTTCAAGTAGCTGCAACACAGAAAGGAGACAGCCATTGCCCTTAGAACAATCTTGGCAATTACATCTGAAAATACTAAATAAAAAATAGATAAAAAAAACAAAAAAACAATGAAAGAACCAACCAAAGCTTCATAGTTTCCCATTTGGAGGTTAACCTCCTAAATGCCAAAACTGCAGAAAGTAGCAGGTCATGTCTCTGGAAAAATCTTAAATTTCTTACTACTTTCCACTAGTGATGGATATGCTCACCGACTGTCAACAGTTGCAGACGTTCATCAACAATCTGCCAAGTTTGAATACAGGAGGAAATGCTGATGTAAATTAGGGCTGGAAGTCATTCAGAATATGTAATTTAGATTAATTGTATTAGAGTTTTAAGTTAATTCACAATTAATCATATATTAATCACAGTTTTTTTTTAAATTTGTAACTAAATCTACCATGACATGATATTTTATCATATTTTTAATACTTCTGTAAATAGTTCTGTTCCAGCAGTTTTAGTTTAAGTTACTTTGTTACTTGATTTACTCCCTCATGGTTGAATAATTATATACATACTTGCTGACACAAATTCTTTCTTATTCTACGTCTGACAGCTTAAGCTTCACGTAGAATCGAACACTATGTGCAGGAGTAAACTGCCTGTATGCCCGAGCACAGTTTCCAAATTCTTTATTTTATCCAGATCCGCCGCTGAAAGGTAGCTTCCTTTTAAAATTTTCAGGACGTCTCCCTGCTGGAAGCTATCCAGCACAGACTGTCTTTGGAGGAGGAGGGCTCTTTGAATCAGCTGTTTGCTCGCATAGCAGGTGGTATTTGAGATGTGTCGTACTATGGTGGAAACTCAGCTCCCATTTGTTTGACAAAGCACCTTTTAAAAAAACACTCTCTTTTACACAAAAATAAACACTGTAGTTAGAGTTTATCACAGTCTACCAATTCATTACATGCCAGCCCAGTAAGGTGATAGTTTATATCTTCAAATGTACAAATTTATAATCTTCTTTTTTTTGTTTGCTTTCTCTATAACACTGAGCCAAGTTCAGGGTCTCCGGGGGCTGGTGTCAGCAATTAGCAGGCGAGAGGCAGGGTACACCTTGGACAGGTTGTCAGTCCATTGCAAGGCCAACACAGAATAACAAAAAACTACTTACACTCCTAGGGAGAATTTAGTGTTTGGTGAGCCTTCCACGGTTGCATGCTAGTGTGATGGTTAGTACCCAGTCTCACAGCCAGAACATTGCTGGTTCAGTCCTAAGCTGGGGAGGGTTTTAACACCGGGCTTTCTGCATTGAGTCTGCAGTGCTCTGGCTTCCTCCCACTCTCCAAAGAGATGCATGTTTGGTTTCATTGGTCAAATTAGAAAATAAATTATTTAATCTTAAAAACAGACTGTGCTTCTGGTGTTGATGTTTTGAAAAATAAGCAGTACAATATACAGCTATGGAATAAAAGTCATACTGTTAATAATACTCCAGCAATTGAAGAGTAGCATGCAGCCTGAGAGCTTTTGGTTAAAGCTTTTCCCAACACAGAGGCATAAGAGTTATGATCTTCTGGTTTGAAGAGAGAGTTTGTTTGACCTTTGTGTCATAGTTTAGAACACGTCTGTAACACAGTGGCAAAGAGACCAGAAATTACCCCCAGAAAAATACAAAAGTTGTCCTTGACTACTGCTTGTATTCAAGTAGGAACACACTCTGCTCCTGGCAAAAGCTGTGGGTCTAAGAAGAGATTACACACAAACTTATGCTCAAACACTCGTGCTTTCATGTACAGTCACATGTTTTATTTTTTTAAGTCTTGCTTAAGTGTTTGGTGAGACAGGGTGAAATTAATTTGCATTCAGTAATTGTTTTCATGGTTTGATTGGCTGTTAAAGCTACACCATTATGATATGCTAATTATATGCTGTGGAGCGACCCTGCTGACAAATTCCACAGCTGAAGCTCTCATAACCTCTAAATGATAGCTCACTGAGAGACACCAGTAAACATACACACTGACACTGAAGTAAATGCTGTACTTAATAAATGTTAAATTTCTAATTGAAGTTAAGGCTCATTTTAGCTTTTCTGCTGTCCAGAGGTCAGCAAAGTGTCTTAAATTGCATTTTGTCTGTATGTGTTAAGCTCTGTATGTCTTCATTATTTTACTCAAATCTGTCAGCATGTCTCTTTTCATTTTCATTTCTCTGTCATCAGGGACCCCAACTGGTCCCCTTTGACACTTGTTCTGTCACACTTCTAGTTTATGGATGCACGCAATCACACATCACTCATGCACGTACTCACACACAAGCACACAAAGACACAGAGACACAGGCAAACAGTAGATTGTTGTGACTGCCAAGAGGCCTTTTTCTCTGTCTCTGTCATTCTGTTTCCTGATCTTTTTACATTGCCTTCTTAAAAATTTCCCTCTCAAACCAACTCATGCAAAAATGAACATTTTTATGTTGCCAACAGTGTGTCTGAAGGGGGTTTATGTGCTCTTACATGTGCATATTCATGCATCTCTGCACAAATGTTCTGTACATGCACATTTTGCCATTTGCCCACAGCTAATGCTACTTAGGATATTGTATGTGTCCAGATGTTCTTATCACTTGAAGCGAACAGGTGCAAATGCTTGTCATGGTTTTTGGTGATGTCTCCAGGTGCAGGCGCTCTCTCAACATCAAAGTGGTTATGGGTAGAGTTTGTACAGCTTTGATAGCTAAAACCTTTGTCCATTGTCGTGAGGAGGGAGAGTTAAAGTCTTTGATGGGTCCATTGCACCTTTTTAAAGTCTTCTTTGAGAAGCTTCCTCATGGCGGAGTGGATTGATGTCTCAGAGAGGTCATCCTCGCTTTCATCTTGTTTGTCTTTTTCTGTCTCACTTAAAACTGCCTTTGCGGTAATCTATGTCTGCTTGTTTTTGTCTATGTGCCGAGATTGCATGGGTCTGGTCCTTAACTAGGCAGCCTGGGTAGCTACTTTGATGTCACCAACAATTTAAAGTGACTAATGAGGAGGTAGATAAAGTTTTGATTTGAGCTGGCATTTCTTGAGTCTCATAATCCTTCCTCGTGTGTGTTGACGGTGTTTGTCCTTTGCTCACTTCTAATTTTCTTCCACTTGGTTAATCAGACCACTTGTTTGTTTCGCAACATAAATTGGATCAGATTGGCTTTCATGAATGAAGTCATGCAAGACATTTAAATCTCACAGGTTAGATGTTGTACATTGCTCATGCTGTTGATTTTGAATTGTGTATCAAGGAGATGTATTTCTTCATGCATAACACACATTAAAGCCCACTTTCTGCAGATATTTCATCAAGGAAACACCATGTGACTTGATCTTTCCTCATACTTATGATGGCAACGTAACTTGTGGGCCAAACATGACATCTGACTTGCAAAAGACGTCTAAAGACAAAGAGTTGCCAGATATAATCACAAGAAGTTCATATCAAGACCCAACATATTACATAGTAAATTAAACAATAAACCATTGTAATTGCCATCTCCTTCACAATTGAAATTGGGTCTTCAGAAAAAAATATCTGGTGTCCTCTGGAAAGGTAATTATATTGCTGAATGATTGAAATGGCTTTGATGTATAAAACTGTCACTGTTTTAGTTATTTCATTGATGGCACAATAGAGCATTTGTGTATGAGTCACACACAAGCAATCTTAAACAATGTTTTTAGGAATGGGATGTTAACCTTAATTTCTTGCAACATGGATTCAGGTTTTCATACATTTTTTGCCGGTGGTAATAGCTGTCATCTGCTATTAAACAATAAGAGAAAATTGTGAGAAATTCTAAATTTGATGCTTTTTAATACACACATCTAATTAGACTGTGAACAATATGCATTTATCCTGATTCAATTCTGATTTGTTTTGGGTGCTGATTCGATTTAAATTGCGATTCTTACAATTCTTCTATATTGCTGATTTTTGTAGAGTAAAAACAAAAAAATATATATAAAAAAAATTTTTTTTGCTAGTCATTTTTAAAAAAAAATTTCAATTAGGAAAAAACAACACAGTGGTCAGATCATTATTTTGCTGGTCTAATGACCAAGAAGACAAGTAAAAAGATCAATAAAAAAAATAAAAATGACTAAAAATATATAATAGATTATTTTTATTTATTTGACAAAAAAGGGTATTTTAACAAGAAAATTGATTTTAAAATTGTGAAGCAAAAAATCTTGATTTTTTGATTTTTTGATTATTTGATTTTTTCGATTCGATTTTCCAATCCCTACTATTGAGACTGTTTTTAACTTATCAACGTTGGAACAGTGATATGAATGCTGCTTTAAAATATTTTTTTTCTCAAGATTTTTTTGTGTTAAGTTGTATCACTACAGAAAATTTAACCACAACTGCATAAAATTTTGCAGATTTACAAATACAAATATCCAATTTTCTATTCTAGACTATTTCACTTTTTCAGCTGAGATGCAGCTTTCATGTTGCCAACTGAATGTGCTGCTCTTATACATTGCTCTTTATTTATGACATTTACCTCAAAGTTGTTGGTACATGGTGACATTTATGTGTGAGGTGTAAGAGAGACCTCACTCTTGACAGGGAATGTGAGTAGATAACTTTGCATATAAACCAGGGGAAAAACACAGTTTAAAATGAACTAAATAAACATAGCTAAACATAGCGACAGTCCAAGACCTACACAGTCATGGTATAATAAAGGAAAAAGTCCAAAAACCCAGAAGTACAGCTCCACTGTCTTTTTTAGATAATATGAAGCCATTTTGTTCCCATTTTACACTCAAAATCTTTGCAATGACACTCAGCTATATTATGCATTCTAATTCTAACCCGAGCATAACATTAACCCTAAAATCAAATCTCACTTTAAGTCTTTAAGTGTGGATTACATTTACTACAGAGATTTCAAACTTAAATTTGGATTTTGAAACTGTAGACATGCAGCACAAGTACACATATACACAGTGGAGCATGTGTGAAAACTCTACACCTCACAGGCTTCTTCCTCCTGGTCTCCGTGTTCTGATACATAATACATTACAGGCGAGACCAAATAAGCCCCTGTCTGGTTTCTCTTTCTCTTTTCCTCTATCTCACTTTCTCATTCCATGTTCTCACCTCCTTTATCAATCTCCAAGCGATGATAATTTCCCTCCACTCCCCTCTGGTCTTTCAGCATTTTTCTTCTTGTTTTCTTCTGTCTTCTTCTTGTTATGTGTTATTGCTGTTATGCGTTGTTTGGTCCCAGCAGTGATTTATTCATAAACGTACACTGGCTGGCCTTTCCCAAAATAAAGGGACAGATGGTTTACAACAGCAAGCTGACAAGAAGTGTGGACAAAGATGGATCACCAAAGGAGAGGAATATTATGGATTTAGAAGGATTTTAGATTTTATCAACTTAGCCTGTGTGTGAAATGAAATCACAGGTATGCCGTTTACCTGGTGCCCGAAACCAAAGACAAAGTTTTCACATTTTCCTTCTCTCACCTCATCAGGTTTCCATCCAAATGCCAGAAATTTACTGGCATTCATAAAAGTCTAACTGATTCTGTATATCTTCAGAAAACTATGGAGACAATTATTTATTTATTCATTTTTCTTTGTAGAATTAAATTGTTTCAACATGGAAAGGTGATTGTAGCACAGTCTCTCAAAAAAATTTATTTTCTTCAACATTAATGTGAACCACCAGTGAAAATGAAACTGAAAACATTTAGCTGCTGTTAGTTGATTATTATAGGGTAATAATTAACAACTAAGTATGGATGAGTCTTATTTATTTGATAGACTAATTCTAGACTTGCTAGCCATAATTATGTCCTGTGTGTTTTATTTCTTCACTATATGTAATTTTTTTTCTATATTTAATGCCAAAATAAAAAGGTTTCAACTTTTTTTCAGTTCTGGAGATATTATAATTCGCTCCTTAAAATTCAGGGATACCAATTACTTTTGACACCCCTGAACTGTGAAGCCTCACATATATTCTGGCTTGTCTTTTCCAGTGAGGTATTACAAATGAGGTTTCAGTAATGGTCACCACTTTCTAATGCTCTGTGTGCATGTATATACATGGCATCCTTTGGAGAATGTATGTAAATGATCTTTTCATGTAATGCTGCTGTGTCTTTCTAAAATGCTGAAAGTTGCTGAAGGGCATTCGCTTGACTTTTACTCCAAGGAACAATGTGCAGAGTTGAACACGTGAAAGCTGTTTCACATTCATCTGCTAGCGAGGCTCTGAGTTTCAGACATGTACACAGAGTACTTTAAATAAATTAAAACATGCCTGATTGAGGTTCGCTCTCCTTGGCTTTGTGGAAGAGTAAGAGAAGATCATACTGGTATTCTCATTTATTCATTTTATCTATTTCTTGTGTTTTTGTCTCCTCACCTATTGCACCAACATAGGTTAAATTAATTTTGAGTTTATATTAAGAGTTGATCTGTTTTTTTTAAGTTGACCACAGAGCTATTAAGGAACATACTTATGTGCCTGTAAAATACTGAGTATTCTTCATACTGACTGACTTATGTAAATTCTTTAAATGTTCATGTAAAGCAAGGAGAGACAATAATATAGGATGCTTTTTTGATTTATGGTTGAAATTCATCAGCAGATTTAGTCCCAGTGATTCTTCCATTCATTTCCCAACATGATTATTTGTAACTGAATTTCAATAAAACCAGTGTTCCCACCCCACAAATACTAAATAATTGCTATTGTAACCTCTTTCCAGAGCCACAGCGCTTACTTTCATCGGAAACTAATGGCCACCTTGAGTTTACATCCCTCTTGTCAGGAATGAGATGTCAGATAAGGTGTTTGTGAAAGCCCATCATGCTTTCTTTTCTGCTTTTTTTCTCTCTCTGACATTGTTTACAATGCTGAAGGCTGTCTGACAGGTACATAAGTGCTGATTCAGGGGTAACCTGGAACTGCATGTTTTGGCACTTGGATGCAACATCATATTCTTTGACAGCCCTAAACCTTTTCCTTTTTGCTTTCCTGAAAATAGTTTTGACACTGATTCCGACTTGAGGCTGAACAAGCACCGCTTTCTGTCTTCAACACGGAGAATGTTGAGGTCTCATAATTATGATTCTGTGATAAGGCAGGCAGCCTCATCTGTAAAACATGACGTAATTTCCTAAAGAAGCATGTTTATGGACAGTCAGTTGGTGCATAAAGTCACACACACACTGCCTGTTTTCTCTGCAGTGAAAAACTGATATTTTATTTCTTAGTTTGCACATGAAGAGCATTACACAGCCTGTAGTTTCAGTCAGAAGCCTGCCTCTACTTGTTGGTGTCTTTTAGACTAAATGTATCTTTGATAATGGTTATATAATGGTGAAACTGTTGCACAGAAGTCTACTTGATGTGTCCTTATGCACAGCCAGACTACAGAGTGCATTGTTTCTTCATGTCTTAAAATACAATAGATGCTAGAGTTTGCAGTGGAGGATGGAGATATTTGATGGCCATTACAGTAAGCTGTATTGCCCAATAAACACCAGTGAGCTGCCAAACAGTTTCCTGTTAGTGTGTGTTAGTTTGTGTCCATATATACAGTATCTGTGTGTGAATGACAGCTGTGTTGATCTTATGAAAACAGCTGCTAGGTGTGTCTTCCATCAGCTTTCCATCAGGAAGGATACACAGACCCATTAGAGAAGAGAAGGGAGAAACCTAATTGACCGACAACAGGACATCAGAGTTGACACACAGTGGTTTCCATCCTGAACTAGTCTCCCAACCAGCCCTGCACTTTGTGCTCCAGTCATAATCTTTGCAAACACAGAAATAGTTTATCACATGTTCCATATGTCATCCTGTCATGCATTGTGTGACTAGCCTCGTCTGATAGCTGACTGCTCCTTGTGATGAGGTTTGACTACATTTATTTTGCATGCCACACAGCTGTAGCGTCTCCTGATGGCTGAAGATGCTAAAAAAAAAATGCTACAAATTGCCTGAAAAATATCATAAGCAGCGCTTAGATTTGGATTTCTTCTTGATGTCATGCCTGATTTATGACACCCCTCCTCTCACTGCCTCCATCCTCTCTCTTTTTTCTTTTTTCCCTCCCCACGTCCGTAGTTCCATGACAGCTATTAATAATAGATGATACTGACTGTGTAAAATGTCAGTTGCTTGCATATCAGTAAGTTGTCCTTTTTAGAAAGCTAATCCTGACAAATGACTTTGGAGCATAAGGCATTTAAACCCACCATTAAACTCTGAAATGTTTTTTTTTTCTTGTCTCGCTCTGTGTATAAGTTAATTTGACTGTTTGAGTGTGTGTGTATGTGTGTATGCCTGCTTGTTATTTATTTGCTTTTAACCTTCATTAACCTTCTTCTTTTAGTTTTGTTGTTCTCATAGCTTTTTCTTCAAATATCGCAACATGAATCACACATAATGTCAGACACTTTAGCTTTATAGCTTGCACTAAACTACATTCCTTCTTACATGCTGCCATGCAGCAACTCAAGCTGGAAGGTAAAGGCAATTTGCAACACACAGTTCAAGGATTAATATATGTAACTGGTTGCCTAACTACAGATTTTTTTAGATGCAATCCACATGCGCACACACAGAATTGGCGCCCTGGGGTGAGTATGGTCTTTCGTCACTGTTAATGAATTGAATAGTAGTAAGGAGACTTTGTAAACTGGACTCATTAAATTGAGCCTTTGTGTTTTCTATGTGAGTGATTCTGAAAGAAACCTGTGAGATGTGTGTGATTGGGTAAAGAAGAAAAAAAAAGAGTCTACAGGTTGCTGAGCTCCTTAATTACCTTGCCATGGAAAATCATGTTAGCGCTGTAAAAGGTACAGGATTAAATGTCAGCGTATCATTGCTTATAATCAGCAAGGGGATAAAAGTGCATCTAGGGTTATTGGTATATATGTGTGTGTGCGTGTGTGCACAATGCAAATGTGTTGTGTGTTGTGTGTCCTCTGCCAATGCTGCTAGCCCACATCTTACACTCTCTGTCATGCAGTCTCTTTGGGAGTTCTCTTCATCGCTCCATTTACTTTGCTATGCCATCTGAGTTTGTCTGTGTTTGTGTGTTTTGGATGATTAAGTGGATGTGTTATCATCTTCTTTTATTGCTCTGCAGTTCCTTATTAAACTTAGTTGTGACCTTCTCCTCCTCCAGTGGTATTTCTCTCACCTTCCCTTGTGTAGTTTCTTACTTCTTTACCCCATGATGATTTAGTCTCTTCTTCTCTTTGTTTCTACGCTGTGAATGTAATTTTGTTCTGCTATGAATTTCATTTTTTTTAAAGATACTTTTTCATTTACTTTGTCATTTATTATAATATTGTGTTGTTTTTCCTGTTAGCCTCGTCCTGCCTCATAGATAAAAACTGCACCTTATTCTTAATTAAATATGAGGTCTTTGTGCTCAGAAATAATAAGAATTAAACATGTTATTTATTCTTATGACAAAAATAAAACAAGTTCAGGGTTTACCAACCACACACTGAGGCACTTATGGGTTCAACCTCAGGGAATATGGATGGAAACGTAACCAAGTAAAACATTACTCTTGTCAGCAGGTGTTATTCATGTTTTATAATCATCCTGTGGACCGCCGTCATCATCTAAATTTCTTGTGTTTACATCTTTGTGACAAAGAATGATTGGTTTTCTTCCTAAAGACCACAGCAGTTAATTAATTTAAGTTAATTAGCAGTTGAGCTTTTACCTCTTTTGTAAATAGCAGGCACTGACTCAGTGGAACCATGAGTGGAACTAATTAACCATATTTCCCTTCATTACTTCACACTCCACTGCATCGTTATTATGTAGTGGACAGTTTGCTGTTGTCTGAAGCTTTGGAAGGAGAGCATACACGGTGCTGAACCATTTAGCATTTCTTTACTTTTTCTGAACTTTTTTATACCTCAAGGAACTGTTTTTAGCCATTTCATTGTGTTCTCAGTCAGGAAAAAAGGTTATTCTGTGAAACTGTTTATTGTGTTAATATTTAGTGCAAAGATACTGTATTCATTGTGTGTTCTGTTTAGCTATGACAGGAAGCTAGTCTTTTCTGTTCTGTACATGTCATTTATTCTCTTAGATATGAATGCCATCAATGTAAAGAGGCTTTACTCTTTCTCAGAATATTATGAGCCAGGTCAGTGTGTATAGGAACAATACATTCTGATAGGGGTGGGAAAATCAAATCGAAAAATTGAATGTCGGGATTTTTTGATTCACAATTTTAAAATGGAATTTTTTCTTAAAAATCTTTTTTTTTCTCAAATAAATAAAAACAATCCATTGTACACAACAATTGTTGTCATTTAAAAAATTTTTTTTTTTTACTTGTCTTCTTGGGTATTATAACAGCAGAATGATGGTCTGGCAAGTTTTGTACATTTTTGTCGTTTTTAGTCTATAAAAATCAGTGAATTGAGGAATCATGAGAATGACATTTTAAATCGAATGTCGCCCAAAAAATTGGAATCGAATCAAATCGGCACGAAAGCATATCATCACAGCTCTAGCTAATAGTATATTAAATGCTAGCTTTTTATGGATATTGAAACATACATTCAATAATTTATGTAACACAGAGACGATTCTTTAAGTGTGTATTGAAAAGCACCCTGTGTTGTCATACTGCCTGATTTGTTGACTTAATAAATCCCAGAAAGACCTTTTCTTTTGACTTGAGACTCTATCATCAATTACCTATTTGCAAATAATGAATATCTTACTCTACATTATTTATGTATTTTGTTAATGCTAATATGTTTTTTATGTTTTACTTTATGCTTAATTTAGATTATTATAAAAGCATTTTCTTGTTAAAGTTGTTGTCCACTTCTGTAAATTGGCTGAGTCAGGTTGCAGCCAACAATGTTCTGCCACTAGTTTGTAAAAAATTGGAACTAATTTGGGAATAATAACTTTGCTGAACAGCTTGGGAGTCTATTTGACACACAGTTAAACTACACTGATTGTCAGAGTTGAGTGGTGTTATAGAATTTTGCTATTATCACTGTGCTTACCGGCTTATAAGAGAGCTAAACGCAAATAGTAGCTTTTCAGATTGCTTTTGTATCATAGCAAATAAGAAGAGTGAATTTACACAGACTTATGAGGTCTGAAGTCGAGTTGTTTTCCAGAAATTCTTGAAAATTGACATTTTGTTGTCTATTACCCATTTTTGGAAATGGCTTACAAAAGAATTCAGTCCTTGGAAAGTGTTTGATTAGAGACTCAAAAAACCCATGGTTTGATATCGAACTGGCACAAAACAACATCTGTTTAAAAAGCACGGCTGAAAACTACAAAGGACTCGGGGCCAATTTATAAACATTAGATCTTTGATAGGCACAAAAACAGTATTTTTCTTTGATGTGAAGTCATACAATTGGTGATAATGCTTGTAATCTTTGAATTGTCAGGGTTTGAACTTTGAAGCTTTAAATAAAATTTATTAGTGAGGGTCATTTTGAGGTACGGCAGCACATCAGTGCCATAAATTCCTCACATTTTTTGCATGCACGTGCATATCTTTTCTAATAAGTTGTCATTAAATACTCACTTAGATTTTTTTCATTGACCTTTTTCCATGTGTGCAGGATTCATGTTCTGAGCTGCCTTTTGTCTGAAGTCACTTCCAGACAGGATATTGGCCACACATTCACTGATGTGTAAGTTTGTGAACATCTGAGGGTTCTGTTTTGCTCATTGTTTGTTTTTGTGTGTATATAGCAGCCACAAAGATTACAGGGTTGTAGGATCAGGTTTAGGTTTAAACTGTTTTTCTACTCCGTGTTTGTGTCTCCAAGTGTGATGCATCACACTGTATGTTGTAAATTTACGCATGTGTGTATGCACACTGTCTTATCACCAGCGTCATACAGGAACTAAACCAATACAGGACCGGAAGCCTTATCACTGCGAACACCACCACTATGTTTACACAGACAAACGGAGCCTCAAACACACCTTTACTTTCCTTTGTGATACATTCATTCGGTGCAATGAGAGGAAGCTTGGTGTTTACTGTATGATGTGTGTGTTTTAGTGTGTCTGCATTCACTAATGTGTCTGCATTGTCAACAAAGTAAGACCATTCATTCATTTATTCATTATCTAAACCGCTTAGTCTGATAAAGGGTAGCGAGGAAGCTGGAGCCTATCCCGGTAGTCTTTGGGCGAAAGGCGGGGTACACCCTGGACAGCTCGCCAGTCTATTGCTGGGCACAAAGTAAGAACAGTTTTAATGATAATACAATATGCACAGACATGTAATTGGTTTAAGGTCAGATTTAATATGAAGTCATAATTGTGGCTTTGAGGCTGCAAGGATGGCATGTCTACAAATTCTGGCTCAAAAAATTTGTGTTAAGATGATGGAACAGAGCAGAGCCAGTGACCAGAACAGAAAAGAAGATGACATTTACTGAAATTGATGTGGAGTGGCAGCATGATGTGAGTTTAAATCTGTAGCCTTGAGAAACCTGAATTCAGATGGATGTTTTACCAGTAAGAGAAATGAGAAGCATATGTTCCAAGTGCAATTTAACAGTTTTTCACTGGATTGCAACACAGTATGATACAGGTATGGATTTCATTGTAAATTACACTCCTTAAAACTTACAACCACCAGTGACATTTGAATTGAAGTCAACCTGTCCTTTCCTTTCACATGATGGTTTCCACTGAAGTCGCATACTGACCTAAATATGTTTATTTTAGCCAATGGGTGGAACATGGTGTACAGCAGAAATCTGTTCAACAGTTTGACCCAAATTATTTAACCTGTGAGAGACTCATGCAATATTACCCTAACCCGCTCCAAAAGCCTATAATAGTAACTCATAGCTGTATGTCACATACAGATGCTGCATTGCCATTTTATTAATGCTATCTTGCAGCTGTCCTCTCATCTGTAGATCTAGTGTATCAAATTCAAGTGAAGCAGACAATTTAATTGTCTGAGTCATACATTTTGTAATTAAGCTTTCAAAACTAATAGTGCTCTTGTGATGGTTATGTCATTTGGAGACAGATTACTCAGGCATAATGTCTTTCTGTTAATTTACAGGATGAGCTGTAGCATGTGTATATATATATATATATATATATATATGTGTGTGTGTGTGTGTGTGTGTGTGTGTGTATTTCAATTTTGGGTTGTTGTAAAATGTAAACCCCCGCCCCTCAAAAAAAACAGCAGGGAATATAGACAGCACTAACTGTATGCACTTTGAAGCCCTGGCTCATTTACTGTAGTAGTTGCATTACTAATGAATACACATGTTTGACTATTGGTGATGAGTATTGATTGTTTTACTAAACTATTCATTGCAATAATCATTCTCATCCCTCATAAAGTGAATCATTTTACATGGAAATATTTGTTATCTTAATGGACAGCAATAAACACACAGGAAATGTGTGTTTCTGTTCATAATATTACTGTTGCATGTAATAGTAGCATGAACGAATGACATCTTACCCACATCATGGTGATACTGTCTATAGTGGACAGGTCAATTATACTGTGTTGTATATGTAGAAATGCATAAAAATGCAATAAAATGCTATATGTACTGATTCACAACAGAGGTCTCAGAGAAGGCTAAGTATCATGGCGTCGCTACCATTTTGGCAATCTGAATAATGCTGGACTTTGAAATTTGCTGGCATTAGCATTAGAAATCCACAGTTCATGTGTCCTGCTTCCCCCTACAAAACAATAATTCTAAAAGTATATTTTATTTTGACGAGTTTTACCTTC
This sequence comes from Telmatherina bonti, assembly GCF_933228915.1. NCBI lineage: Eukaryota > Metazoa > Chordata > Actinopteri > Atheriniformes > Telmatherinidae > Telmatherina > Telmatherina bonti. The sequence goes on along the minus strand of NC_136627.1, from coordinate 18,913,664 downwards.
TTCGTAGGTACAAAACATTTTGGCCTCAGTTTCACATAAAAAAAAAAAACAAAACCCAACTTTCCATCAAGTATTTCCACATTGAATGAGAAACTTTATAACGCTTTCTAAGTTATGACCAGTGATTAATTTTGAATTAAATTTGCCACGCAGGCTGATGGCATGAGAATGTGACATTACTGAGTCAGGCACGAAAAAGTGACTCATTTGCTATTAAGGCACACACATAGCTTGAATTACAGTATAGGCCTAGTACATGTGCCTCACATTCCCCACCTACCACATGAAACACGGCCCACCAATCAGAACATCACAGTTTGATTCCTGGCTTCCACATTTCACTGTGTCCTCGGGCAAGATACTGACTCCAACATCAGCCCTCATCTGCTCACGTGTTGACTGTACAAATATGTTTATTGATGAGTCACTGAGCTTGTACTTTTAAAGACATTGGGGGGGGGGGGGGGGGGGGGGGGGGTGTCTCGCAACAAAATTATTCATAAACACAAACATAATGCAACTTCTTGCGAGGTAATCATGCTACTCTTTTGATGAAACTAATCGTCAGTCCTTAATAAGAATGTGTATAGAGGAAGACAGGCACTGAATTCAAGATGAGTGTTTTACTAATCTGGTCATGTTTTGTGTTTTGAATGTTGAACTTCATCCGTAGCGGGTGCAGTCAGGAGGTGTACAGGAGTGTGTCAAAGCTGTCGCTTGATGTTTGCAGATAAGCTTTTGGTTCCTCTTCCACTGCTTGCATTAATGGAAGTCGCTCTTGTCAGAAATGTCAGCTAAATAATTAAACAAAAAATGTACATTTGGGAGGTAAGAGGGTGAAGGATTAAGCGAGGGGATTGATGGGAAGAGGTGGAGAGCCAAGGAAGTCTAAAGCAGACAAGGGAAGGGGGGAGGGAAGAGAAAAGATAAGCTGAGAGAGAAAGTTTGTTTGGCTTGAAGAGTTTGAGGAGAACGCTGTGTAAGCACGTTCATTTACATGTAATTCTACACAGTCCTCCCATACAGGGAGATTTCAAAACTCATTTCCACTCTTTTGCACATCAGTGTGGCAGTTTAATCATATTTTACTCTTACTCTTTGTCTTCATCTGCCTCTGTGAATATCTACCTCTGAGCGTGATAATTGAAAACAACTCGTGTGCAAAGATGTGTCATCCCCGGTTGAGTGTTAGTCGCACAAAGTTGAACACATCTATATGCACAGCAGAGTTTATTTGGTGATGGTGTTACAAACAGGTGATCTGAAGTTAAACAAGGAATATTTATGGGTGGGAATTAATATAACCTAAAGAATTCTTGGTTAGTTTATCAGTGACAGCCATATATCATCTTAGTATTTATAGTTAAATTTTACTTTCAGCTGTTTTTAATAAGCTGAAAGCTGCAAGAGGTAGACGTAGCATCAGAACGGTGCAACACACACCAATTGCAGAACCACTGGATTATTTATGCCCTAAAATGGTTTCTGAAAATCCTTTAGAACTCTGTTTCTGAAGAAGTTGTAAAATATAGAGAAAATAAATGCAGCGCTTTGTTAATTATTTAACCACTATTCTAATCTGAATGTAATACAAAGACATGTTTCAAAAGCAGAAACTCAAAAAACTTTGTTTTTGAAAAAGTATACACTAATTTTATATGAGGAAGAAGAAAAAGAGAAACTGTGCAAGAGCAAAATAAGCATGAGAGGATGTCAGCCTGCAAGACAAGCCTTAAAAGTACAAAGACATCAAAAACAAGCTCTGTGAGCCAGCAAGGCCGTGAAGCTGTGATTGTTTTGAATGTGCACGATCAGCAGGGTTTCCCTTTGTTATCTGCAAGACTGCACAATCTCAGATTTCTGCAAATCAAACCGAGCTGAGCAAAACCCTTTGGATTCGATATGTCATGAAGTGTTTGTCTGTCGACTTTTCCTTCTGTCAGGCTACTTCCTACTGTCATAGAGGAGCGTTTGGTGCTACACTGATCCAAAGCGATGTGTCAACCTAATGTTGTTCACTAAATAGTTCTATTTACTTCTACAAGAACATGCTTGAAGAAATCATACCAGTAAAATGATGGAGCTTTTAATGTTTTCTTGAATGTCATTTTATGCAGGTTTTTCTCTTGTTTTCTTCAGTTTTGCACCTTTATTCAGCAGTCTTACTCTCTTCCAATCAGTCATCCCTTGAGACACACACAGAGTATTATTGAGTATCACAGTCGTTTATGTTTGCCTTATTAAAAAATAACAAGATTAAATATAAATAAATCCATTTGACTGCACCAAAGGACAGCGATCGTTCGTTGGAGATCAAGCGCTGAATGCAACAGAAAGCTGAGTGTGTATTAGACTGAAAGTAAGGACAGAAGCAGGGAAAGGAAGATGATGACAGCGGGAGGAAGAAAAGGATGGAAAGAGAGAATGAAAGTATTTAGGAAAAAATTGAGCTTTTCAGCAGCAGGAAGAGAGGAGATTGTTATGACCATGTTACCATGGTGATAGCAGGTTTTCCTTGATGACTTACTTTGAAGATATGTGCTTGTGTGTGTATTTCGTGAGTTTATAGGAGGTTTGTGCGTGTAGATGTGTGTGTATGTGTGCTCTCATATAAAGTATTTATGTTTCTCATATGTGTGTGTATATACTTTAACACAATCAGGTAGGGAACTAATAATGTTTGACCTTTGTGACATATTGATGTGTTCTGTAAATTGTTATTGTTTCCATCAGTGAATCCTCTTGTGTGTGAGTGCCTATATGGTTCCAGTGTGATTGCCTTTTCAGCCTGAACATACAGTTTGTGTATCAGTTTTATTGACTGATAATGGCACTTCATCCACACATAGTCAGCATGTATATGAGAATATATAGGGCTGCCTGGTTACATGTACTTTCTGTTCTCTGTGTTTGTGTGCGTACCTGTGTGTAGTTGGACAGTGTCCCACTCTGAAAACAGGTGCTCGGACCAAGATCTTGTAGATGATCACAACAGGCTGAAACAAATAATTTCTAGCACTCTGATCCAGTGCAGAGGTACAATCTAAGTGCAAACCATATTAACGCTAGAAAAGAACAGGCACTCAAGACACTAGTGAGATTGTAAAGAGAAAAAGAGTGTGTGATGGAGATGCATAGAGAAAAAAAAGAAAGGGGAAAGATGACAGATGGGGAAAATTGGGAGACAATGATTTCCGATTTCCTCTTAGAGGTGAGGAGATTGGATGGCAGTACTGATGCCCACATACAGAGCTTCACAGACATGCATACACACGGGGATGCACACAATCCTCCATGCTCACATCCTCCTTTTTTGACAGAGCTTCGATGTTGAGTGCTGTGAGCAAAGCCTGTTGCAGTAATCATGAGATAAAGTGTTGTAATCACTTCTCTCATCCTTTTAAGCTCTCTGATGTGCAGGATTGTGCAGAATATTGCTCTCCGAATGCAATGTTAAAAAAAAAGAAAGCTACTAGCTATACTAACTCATATGTTATAGTTTCAGTTACTTCTGGCTAAGGCATGCAGGCCGACTGTGCACAAATCATTTGTCTGCGTAAACATTTCAGAAAAGTGTCAAATGATAAGATAACATCCATCTGAGTGCCAGGAAGCCAGTTTTCCCAGCATAGCTACATTATAGGACGATAAGTAGTGTTACTCTGTACTTTTCAGTGGCTTTATTGTTGTAACCGACTGGTATGTGTGTTAGTGTGTTGGACTAGCGTACCGCTGCCTGGGAGTCTAGGTCTACTGGATGGCTGTGGACATGCATTTAACCAAAACACGGGAAGGTAAATTGCGAGCCTCTAGGTTCATTCTTCAGCTGAGCTGAGCTGCTGAGATGCTGTCAGCAGTGGCAACAAGCAGCAGAATAACTTTTGGGTTTGCAGGCGAAGAGCAAAACAACGAGGAAAAAGTAACTGACGGCTTTCCCCTGTGATTAATAGCAATGTCATTTTTGCAGCAGATGCGACTACAGCTTTAAAGCCTCTCGGACTTGATCTGTTTTATTTGATCCTATGAAATTTTAAAAACATAATAATTTTATGTTAATAATTGCTTTGTCATTGGTACATAAAACGCATTTACTGCAGTGATGTCTAAGTAGTATCCCCCTCGGTCAAACTCACTCAGACAAATGGATGTGTGGACGATATGATCTGGTCTTGCTCTCGGTACCAACCTCATGTCACTGTGAATTATCTGCTGGAGCGAGTTCGTGGTATGACACCATCATTCCTTTGTAAGGGACACACACAAAACAAATTTACTAGTATATAAGCACAAATGTGTGCACTCGTGGGTTTTTCTCATACATGCCAGGGTACAAATGTCATATTGAGTCAGTCACCCAAAAGAAAATGCTTCCAAGAGGGAGAAGAGATTGAAGATATGTAAGAAATGAGGAAAAAGGAGGATTTACTTGGCACTATGTCGTCTCAATGGACTAGTTGCCCTTCTTTCATGTTTTCTGTCTTATCTATTATATTTTTTGGGGAAAGACTTGATGTTTATATTCTTACCCTTTGTAAGCCTGATGCTCTTTGAAAAGGAAACAATGAGCTCATTGGTATTCCTTATGGAGATATATAAGTGTGTGTAGGAGAAGGAGGGAGAGGGAAAACACTTGTAAGTCTTTGAGGTTTGTGTTTGGGAGGTGGAGCAATGTCTTAATTGATGTGGGGTATTCAAATGAAGCCTGCAGAGAAGTTGCTCTTCATTTCCACTCTGCAGCTACCACTATGTGATTACACTGTCTCTGAGAGCAACTGTCACAAACTGGTTTCCATTTTGGTCTCCACTGTAAAGTAAAGGGGGGAGTGTTGACATACCTGGCAAAGAGAAAGAAAGCACCAATGTGTTTACAGTAATGAAAAGCACTCAAAGTTAGAGTTTTACTGCTATGCATTATGTTGAGTACATTCATAGCATATGTGTACAAAATACGAGATTAAAGGAAGCAAACTGACAGGAAACGGGAGTGAATACAAATCGATTCCACTTATTTAGTAAATTCAGGGACAGCCGAAGAATTTTCTAGTCAGACATGCCAGTGACTTGAATACCACCCATTTTCAGGAAGGCATTGACAACTTGGAATGCCAAGTGTTGTTAAATTGTTTGTACACTTGGGGGCACTCTGACAGCAGGGCTGATTTGTTCAGCTTTGCAAATCTGCTGCAGGAACAAAGGGAAAAGGACTTGAAGAGAGGAAGAGGGATGGCAAAAGAGAAGAGAAGGAAACTAATTTTTAGGAAAAAAAGATTGTGAAAGAAGAAAAGACGGAAGGAAAAAGGGGCGAGTGAGAAAATGTGAGGGAAGTGGAAAGAAGAAGCCACAGATGAGCAAGGTCAACCATGTGAGATTAGGTCTGTTTATGTAGGTGATGATGAAAATGTGTGTTGAGGGAGTGTGTGTACTTTCGAAGTGCACAATAATTGCATGAATGTGTGGCATTGCTGCAATTGTTGTTGTGGATTCAGACCTGAAAACAGTGTCTTTGTGTTGACCTGTTGACTGCATCGCTGCTTCAGGGGACTTGACTCCATTTCTTCATGTTTAAGCTGGTATGAAGATCTTTCTCCCAACAAAACAGCGATAGATCTCTCAGCTATTCTGCCAGCCCTCCAAGTCCTGCTGATGCAAAGGGTTATATGATCAAAGGAAGATTAGATGACCCATGATTTGATAATCAAATTCTAAATGAGCTGCAGATAATAGCTAATTTAATATGAAATGATTTTTAATATGTTTACCATGAACAATCATTTGAGAAACTGTCACACTTATTTTTGTTTAATAAGTTTAATATAACTGTGGTGAAAATAGTGGAAAAGCTGCTTTTTGATGAGCTGATTTGTCTTCTCTTAACTTGTGAAAATGTTCAAATACCACAATAATGAAATCTGATCAGTGTGATGCATTGCTATATGGCTGCTACCTAAAACTGCTGCTTATCTATGATTACAGGTGGATAACACACACAACATCCCGGTTTCATTCTCTACTTTCCTCTGCTTCCATTTGTACCTTTATTTTACATGCAATGAGAGCTGTGAGCAGAATCCTATTTTATATTCCTACCTTGATTCTGCAACCTAAATAATTCCATCCTTAAGGTATGAATCAAACATGAATGTGCAATCAATAGCTAAGTTGTAGCTCTGTTGTTTCTCCAAAGTTTTTTTCTTCAGAGTTTGGTCTTCACAATTTGAAAAGTATTTTACTGATTGTGTCTCTCCTGAAAATGCAGCAATTGTCTTTGCTTTCCTCCCCGATTTATTGGTGGTGCATGAAAGATTTCATGCACAGCTAGCAGTGGCACATTCCCTGCTTCATTATTGAGAGTAAATTGTTGTTATAGATTGTTCTCTGATTTTTGCACCTCAGGAAGAGGGGGTGCCATAGCAACAAATCGTAGCCTGTGTGGCTATTTCACGCACACACATACATGAGCACACATTGTCATCATCATTACCACTTGTAGTATCTATTCAGTCTGCTCAACACCAGATAGTCTGATTGCTGTCATTTGTTGAGCTGAGGAACCAATTAAATTAGAGAAATGAAAAGACAAAGAGGGCATGCATTCATCTGATCTGGGTTTTTCCTCTCAGCGCTTGTACCTTACTAATACTCCAATAAAACACACGTCCACTGTTTCCTTTTTGAAACACACATCACAAACACGTATTCATGGTGTGTGATTTCATTGATGTTTTTTTTTTCTTTAGTTTCTTTCAGCAGAAGCTGTTGATGCTTCAGTATTTTCTTTTTCTTCATCCCCCCTTTGGGCTGCTGTATCTTTGTTTTCTGTTCCTTAATTTTTTAAATTGCTCCATTATACCTGGCTCTGCACTGATACTGATGCCGGTATCAAAATAAGGCTGATACTTTATGGATACTCTGTATCCAAAAAGGTGTTCTGGTACTGCAGACCTGAAACCAACATGAAAAACTATAGCTATTAAACTTAGTGCAAAGAAATAAATCTGTGCACTTAAGATTTTTTTTCTTAGTTCAATAACACATAAACAACAAAGTTCTATTCTGGTGCACGCATGGTGTAGAGGTCGATCAGATTTGGTGCTCCTTCTGCAACTACCTTCCTAAAGTACTTCTAAAATAAAAGGTTTCTTCCTTGCAGAATTAATCTTTTAATGTCTTGTTTGGTCTAATCATTTAAGCCATTAAGATTTTGGTTTACTGCCTGGGATGCTTTTGAAAACCTCTAAACCACGTGAAAAATCTATGGCTGTGTCTTTAATTTCGAATCTAAGCGCTTTGGAGCCACGTAGACCTCACAGCTGGCTATGTAGTTCAGACAGCTTTCCTAGCTATACCTTTGTGCTTCAGTCCTGTGTTGCCCGGCCCCTGAAGATGTGACCACTGTCAAAAGTTTAACAATCAAAGTATTTCTAATTTTTCCTGGGATCTCTCTTAGTCAATTCACAGTTTGAAACCCAAATGGAGCTCAGAGTCATCCTTTTTTTCATTTACATATACCTTGAAAATGAAAACATTTTTTCTAACCAGTAGACACTTCATTGGCCACTTAAAAATCCATGAATATCAAATATTACACTATTTCAATGTCATTAATGTCATTCTTCTTTTCTTTTCTTTGTCTACTTTACTTATTTATTTATTTAATTTAAAAAGTTATTATTTATGCCATGTCAAAAATCTGAGTTCAGTATGATCTCAGCTAAGGCACCTTGTATTGGGCATGTACTTGCTTTTTCACAATGTTGAACTGAATCCACCAAAAACTACTTTATCCTCCTTACTTTCAAAGCCTCACATTTAGGGGATGGCTATAGGATTGCCCATTTTCTGGCTACATCTACAAGAAAGGTCAGAGCAGAGTGTACTTCTTAAGGACGCTAAGATCTTTAAACGTCTGCACCAAGTTGTTGCATATCTTCTATAAGTCTGTTGTGGAGAGTGCAATCAGCTTTGCAGCCATATGCTGGGGTCGTAGCATCAGAACCAGAGACTTGAAGAGAATCAATAAACTGATCAAGAAAGCTGCTTCTGTGCTTGGAGTAACTCTGGAGCCGCTGGAGCTGATTGTCCAAAGAAGAATGCTGCACAAGCTGATGAAGATGATGGAGGACAGTGATGAAACAACAAAGTGTATTCAGTGAGAGGCTTCTTCAGGTCCGATGTAAGACTGAAAGATACAGAAGATCATTCCTGCCATCAGCCTCCGGAACAAGACCTCCTCTAGTTAATTATACCACAATATTGAATTTCCCTTTGGCAATTAATAAAGTATTTTTCATTTTTTATTTTCATTTGCACCTCGGTTGGTTTTTGATTCATTCGATGATACTAAACCTTATTTTTGGTATCGGTATCAGCAGTGTAAGAAGTGGATCGGTTCATCCCTTTCTTGCTCACTGTTGGGGAATTTTGATGTGTTCACTCACTTTCCACTTGGTCTGTGTGTGTGCGTGTGTGTGTGTGTGTGTGTGTGTGTATATGTACATTTCTTTTTATGCCTTGTAGCATGTGTCAACATGCATGTGTTCATGTAACGACAACTATGTGTCAACTGTGACACCTTTTAGCTTTCCTGCTGGTCGTGACATTACCAGAGACTACACTGACAATGACTGACAAGGTTGCTGCCTTTCAGTTCTTAACTTCCTGTTGGGAAGCAGCTTTTGCTGCCTTCCTTCTAACTCATTGCTTCCCTCTTCATCTGCCTGAGTAATATCTCCTCTCACACTATCCTCTTTGTCATCCCTTTTCCTTACACAGCTCACTGTTTAACCTTTGACCTAAGCTGAGCAGAAAGTACTAACTACTAAAGGAAGGAAATGGGTGTGTGGGTCCGTGTGTCTGTGTGAGTGCATGAACACTGCTGAGCAGCACACTGGGGAGGAAACCTCCTTGACAAGATAAATACAGGCACAAATGCACATTTTAAACAATTTAAACACTGTACCTGTATAGAATATTTACTGGGAGTGTGCTCATATTAGGGAAAAAAACATTTGAAGAGCACATCACCTCTAGCAGCTTTGAATTAGGGCTCTACAGGTATGGAGGAAATGTAATTACCTGATGGCCAACTGACAAGAAGAAAGAGGCTGTTTTCCATTTGTTTTGTTTCTACATACTGCATTGAACTTGTAATCCATCGGCAGCACTTCCACATAGCTACATGATCAGGTTTGGCCTGAATCCTAACAAACTGGGTTTGAATGCAGAATGCACCCTAAGCGTCACTTGTAGATTTACATGTTTTCCAGCGTCAGTAATATGAGTGGTCTGATGCATTGCCATGGCAACATGGAAAGTGGCTGCAAAGCTTTCCACTAAAAACCCTCATTTTATTGTTTGTGTTAAAAGCAAACTATGACTTCTACTTAACCTTAACTAAGTACTTTTATTTAAAAAAAATCACTATAGTAGAGAAAAGTAAGTCTAAATAAAGACAAAGGAATGAATAAATAGAGTTTGAAGGATAGAATCAAAATGCAATTCCCATATTTGGGAGCTGGGAATGAATTCCCTCTTTCTTCTTCAGCCTCCAAAAGGTCTAGAAATACCTCTGGGTTCTGACTCCCACAGATTAGTTTTAGATAATGGACACAATTTAGTGCAGCTGTTGCCAATATCTTGTCCCATTCTTTGTTGCTATTTATCATTTTCGGTGCTTTGTCTTCTTTGTTATGAAATAATTTGTTATGGAAGCACCCCTGTTGTGATGATTTCTATCTGGAATGCAATATCATTACAATGCAGACAGGAGCAATGCACCCAACAGGGCTTTTTCATCCATTTTCAAGCAGATTGTACAATTAATAAAATAAGTTTAAGTAATGCGATCACTGCATTTTGAAAGAAGTTCTCAGATTTTCTACCAAAAGTGCCAGGAACAACTTGATCCACCAGATGATTTGTTATCGGCCTGAAGCATCATCTCGAGACTCCTCTGCTCATATAAACAAAGCACTTTTGAAAGATTTTAACCACTGAATCAAAAACAACCTGAGCAAATCAGTGAACAGCAGCTGCCATTGTTGATTTTATTCTCACCTTAAACCCACCCCTGGCAGGCAGGATAGGATTATGATTAATCAATTTGTTTTGGCCGGATATGGAGTGTTTGGAGTCTGGTCAGGTGAAGTCTGTCCTGATGTGACCTTATGAAAAAAATTCAGCCTGCTTTACAACATATGGTCAGAGCAGCTACATAAAAATGGTGAAATATTCTTTGTAATACTTCTTATCTGGGTTGCTGCATGCTGGTATATGATTCCTAATCAAAATAAAAAAGTCTTTTGAAACAACCCTTGTGTATATTCTTAGTTTATAATCGCCATTGTTGCAATTGTAGCCTGCTTGGGCGGCTGCTGACAGAAAGGTAATCACAATGGCCATTGATTTTTCACTTCATACAGCTGCTTCTTTGTAACCTTCACGATAAATTTGTTGTATATTATGGAGTCGCCCAAATTCTAAAAAGATGAGAACATATCGAGTTAAAACGTGATAGTTTTATTGTAAAAAAAAAAACATAGCACGTTATAATGTGATCAGTTTTATCGCTAGGCCATGAATTAGTCCTGTATGCATATGTTGTAACCTAGAAATATTAGCACAAAATATAATTTATGGGAAATATTCTCATTAAGAGTAAATATTTCAGTTGTTTTTGTCAAGGACTAAAGCTGGATTTATACTCACCAAGTTGGCGTCATAGAGCCCGCATAGCTGATGCAGATGGATTTGTGTTTATACTCGAACGTGCCGATGGCAGTAGAGCTGGTTGCAACCGGTAAAGTTTTTTTTTTTAATTTTTTTTTTTTATTATATAGTTTGCTTCAGCTCTGAGAAGTATTTCCTGATTTAGAACGACAATAGCTACTAATGGTAATCATTCGGCCGTAGACTTATTTACATACGAACACACAGTATATGTTATGCATTCAGCTGCATGACCCGAACATCCAGAAACACTTACACTCTGACCAAGCACAAAGGAGTACTTCCATGTAGCTGTGCTTGCGTAGCGAGGATGCAAGTCAGATGTGAAGAGGAGTGTGTTGAGCCTCTGCGGGCCTACACAGTAACCAACCTTAAGCAGGCGCTGTGTGTATAAACCAGCCCTAATTGTTCTACTCTGATTTATTGTTATACACAGTGGTGGGGCAGTCATAAGCAACACACGTCATATGCCTGCGTGCAGTTGGGTGGTGCGTGCATGTGCCTGGGTGTGTGTGTGCTGTGGCAGTGTGTGTTGGCTATACGCACCGCTGGGACTGGGACAAATAAGTCATCGACACAAAGACGTAGTCCTGTCTGGTTTGTCACAGTGTCCTCCAAGCATCACTATTCCAGTCTCTTCTACGAAGCTTAATCCTGTTGGGTGAATGAGACATTTCTCTGATCTGCTTCATATACAGTTTCCTTATTCAAAGACTAATATGGTTTATATTCCTTATTTTCACTACAAAACACATCATGTTATGGTGTGATATGTTTCATGTTTTTGCAATAAAACTATCACGTTATAATGGAAAATGGTCCCAATATTTTCTTTATCTGGGTGACAGCTTTATGCCTCCGTAGTATATCAAATAAACTTGGATTAAATCATTTTGCCAGATAATTCTGTTCTCTTACATTCATCAGTGAAAGAGAAGACTAATTTTTCCTTCATTTATAATGCAATTCAATTGTCAGTAACATTTTGGATTAAACTGAAGCATTTTATTAGTTTAATAATGAAGCAATCTTGAAGAAGGCAATTTGAGCAGTTTTGTAAGTGGTGTTGTTTCAACATACAGGCTGGGAGAACAAAGGTTAGTGAAAATCATTTAACAGCATGTATTGATTCTTGATGTCTATGCTGGTTTATCTTATTATTGGAAATATGAAATGTTTTAGCAAGCAAAGCATTAACACATGTCCATGTAAGAAAAAATGCAGACTTTTACCATTTCTGTCATTTGATCTGTTATGTCATCATTGATGTCGTTGTTATGCAATAAATATTACTTTGAACTCTGAACTCAATACTTGTATTAAAATTTTCCTCATCTAAATTGGCTGAAATGCAATAAAAATACAGATAAATAGTTTTGCCTTCTTCAGAAAAAGTTGCCTTCAGCCCGAGCTTACTCGTTCAGGTGAGATGCTGTTGTCTCCATTGTTGTAAATTCACCTGCAGTCTCTGTACATCATCGCTGACTGATGTTGACCCTCATATTGATCAAAGGATCAGTCCAAGAAACAATTACAGTCACACAGTCAGTTCTCAGTTTAGGGTCAGACCAACTCTTATATAAAGGTCACTGACATGATTACGACCTGATCAAAGACCAAAGAACAAAGCAAAGCATGTGTCCAGTTTGTTGCTCGAGGCCTAGAAACTGTCTGGCCCATATTCTGCACATGTCTCATGTTCAAATATCTCCCTGACAGTTTTGTCGTTAATCCACATGCTCAGCAAACTGACAGCCTTGTAGCATTGCAGAGCCCTGACGTTTTTATACCCTGAAATATTTCCCTTTGAGTGTTTAGGTTCTTACAAATGACAAACCCATTTTTCACGAAGTTCTTACAGCAGCTGGAGTGGAAGAAAAATAGAGGAAAGGCACGATGGAATGAAAAGCAGGATATAGCTGAATAACACTCAGTTTCATCAGCAGTGAAGAATCTAGAGTAGCTCAAAGGCAAACTTAGTACTTATGTATTCCTGCAGTGCTGTTTATGCATTTTTAAGGCAACATGTGTCTCACATTAATATGCCACAAATCCAAAATTCATATTTAAACATGTAAACCTAGTGATGAAAGGTCTTAGTCTTGCGCACATATATGAATATACATGGCAAAGAAGTGGCATTTGTTAACTGAGCTCTATGGAGCTTTCTATAGGGTTTTCTCTCCTTTTCTGTATTTTCTCTCATCTGCCTGTTAGTTAGGAGACGGCACATGTTGGTATGGAAACTGGCTTATAAACCTTTCAGGTTGCCAACGTACTAACTCACATAGCAACCACCAGAATGTTCCTCCATGATTTCTGATGAATAGAACTCTGAAAGGTTTATTATTTTTGGTACATGGCTGCTCTACAGGTCAGCACACAATGCTGAAGCAGTGGGGTACAGAAGCCAGTGAGTTTATACTGATGGAGCTAGATTATTGAGGCAGCCTTTCAGCCATTTCAAGGAAAAAAAAAACTCCCACACACGTACCTTGACATTCCATAAGCACACTCATGAGGTGCTTGAAATGTGAGTCATCGTGATGTTTGCCCACAGAACGCTTGAATATTCAGATAATTCGATCAGCTGCCTAAAAGGCATCATAGTCATGCCACATGATGATAAATCTTAGTGTTTTTAATTAAGTATTTAGAAAAGGAACCTTTTGTGAAATTATTTATTTGTGCTGTACATGTGATATATGCAATGCGTGAGTTTTCTAAGAAACTCTGCTTATATCCCGTTTTCAGCATTATTGATGCCCGTTAGATTCAAGTCATTGTATCAAAGTTGACAGAGTTGAAGCAGGTAACAAATGCATCGCTATGCTGAAGCAGGTTATCGTTACAAACAGTGCTGCTTTGCTGTTAAGAACATGTGAGATTGCGTACCAAGTTTCCAAGACAGGGTGTGTCATTGTCGCTTTCCTGCTGTTGTTTTACTACTTGTGTTGTTTAAGGAAATTAGTTATAAGTAACAATAAGGTCAAGTCATTTTTACACACCCTCACATAAGGTCACACATTATTGTCTCAGGCGTTAGTCAAACACCATGTGGAGCGGTACTTTTAATCAGGGTGCCCTACTGTTCTGTGTCAGCAGAGCTTCTGAGAACTCAGGCTTTCAACAAAAATCACACCACTCGCCTTCTTTCCTTTTTTTTTTTTTCCATTTCTTTTTGATTCTCCAAGTTCTACGCCTTTCTGTAGACACAATCAGATTATACAATGCTCTCTGGGTGAACTCTTAATCAATTGAATTAATCGTGATTTGATTTTATCATTAGTCTGTAATGAATGTTGACTAATTGCTTCAGGACTTGTTTCATGCGCAAAGCGAAGGTATGTAGCAGACAAACAGCATCTGATTAAACCATTTTGCCTGAAAATGGCATGAATGTTGATTTTCACAGTAATGCCGGTGCGCTCCAACAGCAAACGTACCTTGTTGACATGTCTGCTTTTCCCTTGAAGCTCCTTGAAACATAATTCAAACTGAGCGTAATAACTAAGAGGCCATCTGAAGAAGAGAAACACTATTTAAACCGCAGACAAGGATGTGGCTTGATTTACAGATCCTGTTAAAGCCAGAACAGACATGAATTGCAAACGGTTTCACAGAAAAGAAAGAGTGTAAACATGTTTTCTTAACTTAAGTTTTGCTTAACTTATTCTTTAATTTGTTTATATTGGCATGAGGTAATTAGACTTTTGAAAAGCTTTCATTCATTTACATTAACACTGAGATTACACTAAAAAAAGAGAGTTAGTCAGACCAAAACAGTACCTTTCAAGTGCATGTCAAGACGTTCGTGCAACAAGAGGTCTGATTCAGAATGCAGGTTATGGTGAAACTCTTGAGTATGTTAACCCAGAGCTGGAGAAAACTTTGGCTTTTACATTCCAAAAAGCAAGGGAAGTCTTACCCCAGTTACCATAGTAACCGAGTCTGTTCTGTTCCCTCCTCGAAGGTTCACCATAAAGAAAAGAAAGCGCTTTTACCCGTCTCCTCCCACCTGAAGCAGCTGTCAAACATTTGGCGTCCACACCAACTTGACTCCAGAGATTTGGAAGCTGAATTAATACACAATTAGTTACATAGATAGATTTTTCAGAACTCGAACATTTGTAAAAGTATAACGTCTTTATCAATGGCCTTATCAAACAGGACCATTTTGCAGTAATTCTGGTTCTTCTGCTGTAGATATCTGACATGACACACCGCATATATAAGATGGCGTCAAAGCAAGATTTGTACTTTTTGCTCTGATACTTTTTTTATACATTTTGGAAAATGGCTTTTTCTTTATAACATCAGTAACACAGAACATTTAAGAAGGAAAAAGGTATCTTGAGTCATCAGGAAAGTTCTCACGCATGTCTGCAACCATCATTTTTCTAGTGTGATGGTAGAAATGTACTGTTTGTCTCTCCGGATCCCAGCAGACAGTGTCTCCTCACCATTCTCTTCGTAGAGCGATGAAAGTGATAATTCTACTTACTCACTCCTTACAGCAGTACTATTGGTTCTGTGGTTGGCGACTTAATGCTTTCCTCAATCATAATCTTTCATGGAAATAACCTGCAACAGTTACTGGTCAAATTTAATGGTGGGACAGTGGAGCCATGGTTTAACTCAGCTAAGGACTTCCAAATAGAACCCACCTAATGGTCTGAACCAGCTGCCTCAAAACAAATCAATTCAATTCAACTTTATTTATATAGCGTCAAATCACGGCAATGCCATCTCAAGACACTTTACAGACAGAGGGGAGAACATAATGAAGGCCAATTCATAATAGCCTATATAAGGAAACCAACAGATTGAGTTGAGTCCAACTCAATCTCCCATCCTGAGCAAGCACACTGGCAACAGTGGGAAGGAAAAAACTCCCTTTTAGCAGGAAGGAAACCTCCGGCAGAACCCGGCTCAGGACAGGCAGCCATCTGCCTCTGCTGTGTGGGGGGAAGAGGACAGAAAGACAACAGACAACAGGAACTGCTACTCCCGGCCAGGGAGACCTGCTGAGACAGGAGACATACATGTTAATGATGCAACACTGTTATGGGGGGGTGTAAAAGAAAGAGATAAAGAGAAAAAGAAAGAAGCTCAGTGTATCAGGAAATGTCCCTCAGCAGTCTAAACCTATAGCAGCATAACTAAGGGATGCTAACCATCCCTAGCTATAGGACTTATCAAAAAGATAAGTCTTCAGCCTAGTCTTAAAGGTGGGGAGGGTGTCTGCTTCCCTAACACTAACTGGGAGCTTATTCCATAAGTTGAATTGAACCAGCTGCCTCAAAACAAATCAGACAATAAAATACAAAATAACAACAAACATGTTTGGTAAATTTAGTAAACAACAACAACAACAACAACAACAACAAAAAAACAAGAAAGAAAGAAATAGAAACCAATTCTTTCTTCTAAAAGAAACATGTTTTTTGTTTTTCCTGGAAATTTGAAAGTAAAATGTTTTCCTAATTTAATGTAAACTATGTACTTAACTGATCTATATTTCAAAGTTTTGGTGTATTTTCAGTTTTGTTTTGTGCAGTGTTTTCTTTGCAGAGTGGCTTTGCTTCTCTGTGGTTAGATTAACTGGGAAAGATTCTCAGAATGAAACTGTGACCAGATTGTAGTCAGATTAGGACTTGGACGCTTGTCTATCAAGCTGCGGTAAAATTAGAAAGACCATTTCTGGTATGACTCCATTTTGACCTCTTTTAACATTTGATAAGCCTTATTAAACTTTTTCTATTACATAATTACCTTTTTTTGGCACCATGTCAAGAGACATAACAATGCACTCATAGAAAAAGGAATATCTCTAAAGGTCTATAGACTGTCTGTTTGTCAAGTTCACTTGTTTAATATCCTTTAATCTTAAGGTAAAGGCTCCCAGACACAATTCACCCAATACAACTTAACTGCAACTAATAAAAATAATTTATTCTGTGTATTTATAAAGTGAAATCTGCTCTAAAAGGAACGCCTTGAACAGTTTGATATGAAACATGCCAGTAGCTTGTCTCTTTATAAAATGAAAAAAAATAAATGTTTCAGAAAACAATGTGTTTTTGAGGAATGACATTAAAGCAAGTTGCTAAACTATTGTCTTGATTTTGCAAATCCTGAAATGTTTATAAGTCTGTCAAATCAGCCTTCAACTTATGAACATTTACACGATGACCAAGTGTGTATTATCACAAGCTGTTAAATACAGTTAGAATACAGTAATGTAATTATAGCCTTGTGTTATTTATGGTTGAATCATTCACAAAAGCAGGACAAAAACTGTTTGTGTGAGTGATGAGAGACTTCTATTCAGTTGAAGCAGTGTGTTTAGGTCTGTGTGCGTGCGCGTGTGCACATCAGTATAATGTTAATATGGTTCCACCATTATGTAGATTAGCCCTATTCCCCTGAGTGCACCTGTACCATTTACAGCTTTCAATCACTTGACAGTTTTATGGGAGTCAGGGCAAACACACAAGCGTGTGTACACACACACACAAGCATGCACACACATAAGTACATATGCATCGTCAATCAGTGTTTTTTATGTACATGGTGTACACAAATAACTCCTCATCATATATAGTCAACCTTTCACGCACACACACACACATACACACATCCAACCAAGGTTACTGGCTGGATCCTAATCACAGTCCAGGTCCACTGAATGCTTGTTACATTCCTCTGCAGTATATTTATTCACACTAATACACTTTGTGTGTGTGATGTATAAATGCACATGAAGGAATAATTGAGTGAGTGAGTGATTATATTTCAGGTTTGTGTGTTGATTGCATTTGAGCAATAACAACAGCCCTTGTTTTAATCACAAAGTTGAGATCGATATTCTTTTCGGCTTTACAGCAGCAGCACTAATGTGTGAGTGTGTGCTTGTGTGTGTGCTTGTGTCTGTGTGAGCAAAAGGTAATTTAGACCACTGAGTCCACAGCGGTTGAGGACAAAGTCTTTGAGGAGAGTTTCCTTTGAACTAACCTATTTTAAGGTGTTTGTATGTTTGTGTTGTCGTAGCATGTCACGTGGGTGCCTGACCTCCTTCATCTGTGTATGTTTTTGTGCTCATATGAAGTCTGTCTGCAGCCCATACAGTATAGAATTTATATTATGAGCTGTGTGCAGCTGTGATTATCTCTCCCAGTATCTTGAAGCTGTTAGCAAACACTGGTCAATGTACAAAACACGCAGCATCAGGGTTTACTGGGATATTACAGCATTTTACAGCAGAGCACTCTCACCTGAACACGACTGCATCTTTTGTCAGCCAGACACATTTTCAGTATTTAAATTGATGGAGATTACTTTAGTCAAGGTAGAATGTACAGAATTGCTACCTCTGACTATTAAATAGCTTTTGTATTTATACAGCAAATACTCTTAGCATATATATATATATATATATATATATACATATATATATATACTGTTTTCTGACTTGGCATGACTTTGTATCTAAGCATGTAGCTGATGGCATGCCTGTTTTAGTAAATGACCCTGGGCTGTGCTGTCAGATCGATGGAAAATCATTAGTCAGTCCTAATCAACCTGTCGTACAGCATCAAGCTAATTGTCCCGTCTCCACCAATGTCACCTCACCTCAAAGAGTCGGCTGTGAACCACATGGGACTGTCATCCTGCAGCTGTTTGTGGTGACATGATAAATCTGCCAGCTGATTAAATGTATAGAGTATCTGTAATGAACATGTGAGTTATGTGGCCAGGTGCCTGATATTCTGACTAAAAAGTCATTTATAGGTTTTTTTTTTGCCAGGGATTTATTCTCTCTTAGGTTGTATCAAAATTTGTGAGACTTAAGCAATGTCTGAAATATCCATCTGTTATCAGTTTGCTGTGCTAGATCTTCATTTAGAACATGCTCTTTGATGACGAGAAGCCAGTTTAATCAGGGCCTGCATGTAATCCTGCAACAACTTATAGCCCATGTTTACAAAACAAAGCATTAGTGTAACATTGCACGAAATAACAGTCTTCAGTGTCACATCATGTAAAATTAGGAAAGCTCTGTCTCCTCTAGAACTATGATCAATGGGGAATTTATCCAAATGCCAAATTTATTATCTTTTGTGGAGCTTTTGACCATGATGAATTTTAAAGCCAAAAACTTGAAGAATTTAAAATTAATGACATAGAAGGTAGCAGTACATGTTGTATGTTTGATGCTTGACAATTTTTTTCTGACAGCACAGAGTCATCAAATTATGTTATTTCTATACCTTGGAGACAGTAAAGATTGTATGATTATGGCAGTTTCCAAATTAAAATACCCAGAAAGCGAACATGAAGAAAGAACAACATACTGCCAGACGTTACTAAATTAGTACGTACTAATGAGCAGCCCCAATTAACCCCACACGTTGCAACAATTTAAGCCTGGCAAAGATAAGAGTAAAGTAAAAAACAGAGTGGAAGGGGGGAAGGAGGAGAGAGAGAGAGCGAGAGAGAGAGAGAGAAAAGAGCTATTCATCAACCCAAATTGGTTTTTAAAGTTATTAAAGTGAAACAAACTTAAACAGAACACTATTAACCAGAAACATACCTTAAGCTCCGTCATGGGGTATTGATTAAAACTCCTGCTAAACTACTTCCATGCTTGTTAGAATTACATACTTTTTCATTGAAAATTAGCCCTTTGCCATAAAAAAAAATGGTTAAAATCTAGCCTAACAACTTTGCTTAATTTAGCGAATGAAGCAAAGAGAATGAAAAAGCCTGTTTACCTAAGTCACATAATTCACCTGTCCCTCTGACCATCTCTGCAGAGAGAAGGAAGTCGGATCCAGTGCTTTGCCGTCTTTCAAAAAATGAAGAAATGTGGTTTTATTTCTGAGCACAGAAGAAAACCTGTGTTGAATTTCAAAATCAGAGGGACACTACTCTTGTAATAACTACCATGTAACTCAAAGTCAGCCACACTTCTGAGATATTTTTCTGTCCAGTTAAGAAGTAACACTGACATAAAATCAGTTTCACCTCCTGTTGTAGAAAGGAATAGGTCAGGAAATGAGAGACAGATAGCAAGACAACTGCTATAAAGGCATTGCTCTGCAGAACAGTTCCCTGTCTTTGTCCTTCCTGGCATATTTGGCTACGTCTGCATTTAGTAAGTGCCCTCACCAGTAGAGTTAACATGAGGTGGTGTCTGCAGCTCATGCAAGGTGGCACATCAATGCGAGCTGTCTCAGGAAGGTTTGCTGTGTCTCCCAGCACAGTGTCGAGAGCAGGAAGGACATATCAGGAGAAAGGCCAGTATACCAGGATGTTTGGAGGGGGTGGTAGGAAGAACACAACCCAGCAGCAGGACCACTATCTTCTCCTTTATGCAAGGGGGAAAAAAGGAAAGCACTGTCAGAGACCTATTAAATTATCTCCAGTTGGCCATTAATTTGCATTTTTCTGCTCAAACTATCAGAAACAGACTCTATGAAGGTGTTATGAGGAACCAGTGTTCAAAAGTAGGGCCTGTACACACAGCCCAAAACTTTGCAACCTTCTTAGCAAGTTCACACTGAGCACATGGGACAGATGTGAGGATCTGCAGCTAAACATTGTGCTGCTTCCAACATTCTCCAACATGAGTTTGGCAGTAGATCAGTGATGATCTAGGAAGACAGTAGGAAGCGCTGTCCAGAGGTATCCTGACTGCCATAGTGTGCAAGTATAGAATACTAATTACTGGTAGGGATGGGCGATTAATCGGATTTTAATCTCAATTATGATCTGAGTTTTCAACGATTATGAAAATAAAAGGGTGCGATTATTTTTCACTTTGCAGTTTCCTCTCCTGCTGTCTTCAGTTGCTAATCAAGCGTCACTGGCATTGCAGCGCTGTGCTGTAAACTCCTCCCACAGCTGCTTTGGTTTCATTCAGACACTGTTCTTATTAAATTTGGCAACTTTTATTGTTAAAAGCGACTAGCGACAAATCTAGCAACTTTTTCTGGGGTTTTGGCGAATGACTTGAAGCAGCGAATGAGCAGCGGGAGTCTCCCCCTGTCCTAAAGCACTCCCAGGTGGCCAGTCTCAGTCGGCTCCGGCTGCAGGTGAATGTAGAATAACTGCAGTAGGTTGTGCAAGTTCACAACAACATCGTCTATACCATTGTCAGTGAGAACTGGCTGCATTATTTTCGTGTAAACGCACACATAGTTCGGCGAATTAAAGACTAATATCCCTCTATTACGGGGCGTTACTGTAGCTACGCGTCAGTCAGCTGGTTCAGATCAGTTGTCTTTTACAGGTGAATGAGAGAAATGCGGGGTAGCCTGACAGCGGTTGTTTTGCATAAAACTTACATCGAGGCCAACATAAAATAGTTCCTATATAAGCTGTAAAAGCAGATTAAACCACTCGGAACCGTTCATTAGATGGTTATAATGCGCAACACGAAGTTGAGAGCACCACGATGTGCAGCATTGTTTAAAAATACAGGATAATTGGGTTAAATAATCGAGATCTCAATTTCAGTCAAAATAATCGTTATTAGAAATTTTGCCATAATCGAGCAGCCCTACTTACTGGACTAAGACCCGTTGTCAGACCATGTGCTGCTGCAGTGAGACTTGGGCTCCTTCTGAGGCATGACAATGCTCAGCCCCGTGTGGCTGGAGCATTTCAGCTGTTCCTGCACAACAAAGGCATTAATGGTTCACCAGACCTGAATCCAATTCAGCACCTCTGGGACATCACACCCTGTTCCATCCACCACCACCAAGTCATAGACAGACTGTCAAGGGGTTGATTGAGTGTTTAAGTCTTCCCTTTAAATTTTTTGAGCAGGTGGTGGGATGTTTTTGTTGTGTTTACAGTAATAGAAGGATTGGTCTCTTGTTTGTCAGTCTGTCTGCACCATCCTGTATGACATGTTGTACGGTTTAAACAGAACTGGTAATATTTTTCTCAGTAATAATCTCAATTAGACCTTACTTAAGCTTTGACCAGTTAGTTCCAACCCACAAGGCAGAGGGACTTCTTGCTTAAATTACTTATGGATAAAGCCCTGGAGGTTTGAGATGTTCAATCAGTCAACCAAGACTTTAATTATATAGCACTTTTCATACCATTAAATTCAGCACAAAGTGCTGCACAAATTTGAAATAGGAGAATGAAGTTTGTATTCGACATACAGATGTATGTTCATGCTCATTTGAAAAACACACATCTTCATACATGCATACAATACCAGTCCGAAGTGTGTACATACCTCCCCATTGAATATAATGGAAATGTACATCAAACCACTGTCTGCCTCTGTATGCACATATAAAAGCAGTGACATGAGAGTGAGAGAGGGTAAGTGCTATCCAACTTTAAGCACTGGAGAAAACACTGGAGACTGGATAAAGATTAAAAGGATCTCACTTAAAATGAAGATAAGAATGACAAGTGAAGACCACATACATTACTAGAATAAATTAAGTGTAAATATAATCAAGAAAATGAAAAGTTTAAACTGTCCAATTCAGAAAAAATAAATAAATAAATAAATAAAAAAAAAAAAAAAATAAAAAATATATATATATATATATATATATATATATATATATATATATATATATATATATTGTGATGGCCTGCCATCTCAGTTTGTTTGTATTAGGTGTGATTAGGAGAGAATGTAATGCACCTGCAGAGGTGGGAGTGGCTTAACTTATAAAGCCTGCTTTTGCCAGACTCACTCCCTGGGTTTTTCTCCTCTGGCTGGGCAGCATTTTTCTCTTACCATCACGGTAATTATAATTTGTTAAGCTTTGGGTTGCATTTTTGAACAGCATTGCACACATGTTCACACAACCATTCACAGCATTTCACTACTGATATTTTACACACTCAGACCCCATTATGAGTTTGTTTTGAATAAGTTCGGTAAATAAAGAGAATGGGAATACTTCATCCTGTATTTGACTCCCTCTTTTGTTACCACTGTGAGCCCAGTTGGTAACAAGTGGGGGCTCGTCCGGGATCATGGAATTCATTTAGGTTTTTTTGTTGTTGGTCTGCCATGGGGCTGTTGCTGTTGGTGGAGATCCACAGACAGTGTTCGGTGGGATAAGCTTTCCCAATAGGATTTAGAATGTGGTCTGGGTGACTTGACTGCCTTTTTTTTGTTTTAGTTTGTTATTTTTGCACCGCGGTCAGAGCAGTTGTCTCGGGTACATTTCCGTGACTATGGATGAGTCACCAGTTTTCTGGTTGCTTAGCCTAGTCATCGGGTTTTGTGTTTAAAACACCCACCGCATTTTCGAAGACTAGGGTTGAGTTTATGTAGTAAGCGTTTTGGGGTAGGCAGATAGCTAGGGGAAAGTTTGCTCCCACAGTGTATGTGGTCTCTGTCAGCAGCATGGGGTTAGCCTGTTATTTGTGACAACTTGTGTGAAAGTTTATTTAAACCCAGTAAAGAAACTCTTGGTAGTGTGATGGATAATGTGCAGAGGTTTATTGAAAACCCAAGTGGGGATTTGTTGAAGGCTCTAAAAAAAGAACAGTTACTTGTATTGGCTGAACATTACAAGATTGATTGTTCGAAACTGTCTCGTAAGGAAAAAATCTTTTGCCATATTAAAACAAACTTAATGAAACATGGTGTGTTGTTGGTTGAAGATGTTTCTGATGTCATGGCTTCGGAGGAAACAGAACCCCATGACTCTACCGATAAGATAGCTCCTCCGTTAGGGGGTAATCTAACATTTGAGCAGCAAAAGGAACTTTTGACATTACAGCACCATCACGCTATGGAGCTTGAAGGACGACGAAAAGAGATGGAGCTTGAACTGGAAAGGTTAAGGTCACAGACCCGTCTGCGTGAGGCAGAGTTAAAGCAAAAGGAAGGACACTTTTATGGATCTGCGTCCAGTAAGTCCCAAGGGGTTAGCGACTTTTTTGATGTTTCGGAAAGTTTAAAGCTCATGCCGAAATTTTCTGAGGATCCAGACATATTTTTCCTGCTTTTTGAGAGGTTGGCTAAAATGAGGCAATGGTCAGATTCAGAACAGACTTTACTCTTGCAGTGTGTTCTAACTGGAAAAGCTCAGGAGGCTTTTGCTGCTTTAAAAATGAAGGACAGTGAAAGTTATAAAAAAGTTAAGGCTGCTGTCTTAAGAGCGTATGAACTGGTCCCAGAAGCTTATCGACAAAGATTTAGAAACTCCAGGAAACACGAGAATCAAACCTATGCCGAGTTTGTTCGTGAGCTGACTACTTTGTTTAGCCGTTGGCAAGTTGCTTCTGAGGTGGAGACTTTTTCACAGCTTTGTGAGTTACTGTTGCTGGAACAATTTAAGGCCACTCTTCCCGAACGTGTGGCCATTTATGTAAATGAACATAAGGTAACGAGTGCCGCTGATGCAGCCGTTTTGGCTGATGATTTTGTGTTGACACTCAAAAGTAATGATCATTGGAGAACTTATTGCAGCCCCCGGAGAGGAGTTGTGACAGACCCAGAGAATTTGTGCTCCAAGTGTAATTCTGGGCCTTCCCAAAAGGAGAAAAGTGGGACATGTAATTATTGTTTAGAAAAAGGTCATTGGAAAAAGGATTGTCCATTGTTAAAGGCTAGGAATAAATTCTCGTCTGGATTCCATTCTATGAAGCCTGTAGCCCTAGCTGTTCCTCCCTCTCCCACTGAGAGAACTGCCGCGATAGCCGCAGTGAAGTGTCACACTAAACTCTCTCTTACTCCAGAACCCGAAGTAAATTCAATGGATTTCGAGTTGATCGACTCTGGGTATAGGCCATACGTTTCAAGGGAATTTGTCTCTTTGGTGGGAAGTAACCAGACAGTACCTGTGAATATTCTGAGGGATTCAGGTGCTTTGGACTCTTTCATTGTGGGATCTGTCCTGCCATTTACATCTGATATCCATACTGGGAGTTTTACTAAAGTACAAGGAATGGGGTTGAATGTTTTGACTGTACCCTTACATCGTCTTTTTTTGTCCTCGGATCTAGTACAGGGGGAGGTTGCTCTTGGAGTTTGTCCTGGTTTGCCTGTGCGTGGAATTCAGGTAATTTTGGGAAATGATTTGGCCGGTTCTAGAATATGGGGAGAAGCTCCCACTTCAGTCGTGGAAAAAGAAGAGGCTAAGCAGATGAAAAGTCCTTCTGTTGCATGTGTGGTCACACGGGCGCAGAGCCGAATAGCTACTTCAGGAACTTTGTTGACTGACAATCCTTCGAAAATGGGCAATGTGTCTTTCCCTTTGCCAGATCATTTACCAACCCTAACCCGTGCTGAAGTAGCCAGTGAGCAGAAAAATGATCCATCTTTATATGAGCTGTTTCAGCAGGTGCGTTCAGCAAGGGAGCTGAAGTTGACTGACCGGGGGTATTTTTTAGAAGACGGATTGCTGATTAGAAAGTGGGTTCAACAGGGAGGTGATCTTATGACTGATGCCATTTTTCAGATTGTTGCTCCGGCAACATTACGGACTAACATTCTGGAGACTGCTCATGGTTCCACGGCAGGACATCTCGGTGTTCAGAAAACACATGATCGGATTTTGCGCCATTTTTATTGGCCAAAACTCAAAAAGGACATTTCGGCATATGTAAAGACTTGCCCCACCTGTCAACTGGTTGGAAAACCTAATCAGCCGTTGAAGCCTGTACCTTTGTGTCCACTTTCTGTTGTGGAACAACCTTTTGAACATTTACTCATTGATTGTGTAGGCCCATTGCCCAAGTCAAAATCTGGTTGTCTATATTTGCTAACTGTGATGTGTTTGACAACTCGCTACCCAGCAGCTTACCCCCTGCGAAATGTAACCACAAAATCTGTGGTAAAGGCATTGTCTCAATTTATCTCTGTTTTTGGTATTCCAAAGGTCATTCAAAGTGATATGGGAACAAACTTTACGTCAAACATGTTTGCGGAGGTTTTGAACCAACTTAATGTGAAACATGCCACGTCCACACCATATCATCCACAGAGTCAGGGAGCTTTAGAACGATTTCACCAAACCCTAAAAAGGTTGTTGCGTGCTTATTGCACTGAACTGGATCGGGACTGGGAAGATGGTTTGCCCTGGCTCATGTTGGCAGCACGAGAGGTTACGCAGGCGAGTACAGGATATAGCCCAAATGATCTGGTCTTTGGTCATACGGTTCGTGGTCCTTTGGCTGTTTTACAGGATGACTGGAAGAAAACTTCGCCCCCTACTACGCTAACCCATTATGTGAACGGTTTTCGGCTGAGATTGTATGAGGCTGGGAAGCAAGCAAAACTAACCCTGGGCAAATCTCAGGAGAAGATGAAAAGGTTTTTTGACCGTGGAGCCGAACAGCGCAAGTTTAATCCAGGTGACCAAGTGTTGGCGCTACTTCCTGTGGTTACCTCTCCGTTCCAAGCACGTTTTTCTGGTCCATATTCCGTTGTCCGGCGGGTTTCAGATCAGAATTATGTGGTTGCTACTCCTGACCGAAGACGGAAGTCCCAACTTTTCCATGTAAATCTGTTGAAGTCTTATCATGTCCGTCCGAGTAGTCCGAATGATGTTCATCCAGCTGCTGTTGCAGCTCATGACGGGATCGTGCAATCTGTTTCCTCACTTGGTGAGTCGGAGGATATTTGTGGGCCTGATGATGGTATTTTGCAGTGTCGCCTTAAGAATTCTGAAGCGCTGAGTAATCTGGATGCTTCTTTGGGGCACTTACCTGGACCTAAAAGGGAGGAGTTGAAGGGGTTGATCTTCTCATTTCCCTCTTTGTTTTCAGATACCCCTTCTGTTACTCATGTAATCGAGCATGATATTGATGTCGGAGATGCTGTTCCAATACGGCAAAGTTTTTATCGCACATCACCAGAGAAACAGGAGCAGTTGGAGGTTGAAATACGTTACATGTTGGAAAACAACATTGCTGTTCCTTCGTGTTCAAGTTGGTCTTCTCCTTGTGTGCTTGTGAGGAAACCCGACCATACTTTTCGGCCATGCGCTGACTTTCGTAAGGTAAATAAAGTCACAAAGCCTGATAGTTTCCCTTTGCCGCGTGTGGATGACTGTGTGGATAGAGTAGGGGGGGCAAAATTTGTGAGTAAGTTTGACCTACTGAAGGGTTATTGGCAGGTACCCCTGTCAAAACGTGCTCAGGAGATAGCCTCATTTGTCACCTCATCTGGTTTATATTCTTATACGGTCATGCCATTTGGCCTGAAAAATGCACCTGCTACTTTTCAGAGGTTGATGAACCGGGTGGTAGATGGCCTGAAAGGTTGTGCAGTATATTTAGATGATGTTGTCATCTACAGTGACACCTGGGAAGAACATATACAGAGAGTGCAGGCACTGTTTCGGCGTCTTGCGTGGGCTCGACTGACAGTAAATCTTGCAAAATGTGAGTTTGCTAGGGCCACGGTCACTTACTTGGGTAAAGTTGTCGGTCGGGGCCAGGTTCGTCCCGTGCGGGCTAAGGTCCAGGCTATTGACCAGTTTCCTCCTCCCTCTACTAGGAAAGAACTTATGTGCTTCCTGGGGATGGTTGGCTACTACCGGCAATTCTGTAAGGCTTTTTCGACTGTGGCTGCCCCTTTAACCAGTCTCCTTAGTTCCAAGGTTAAGTTTGAGTGGACACCTGTGTGTCAGAAGGCCTTTCAGGATGTTAAATGTTTGCTCTCGTCTGCCCCGGTATTGGCTGCTCCCAAAATGGGTGAGCCTTTTCAGTTGCAAGTGGATGCTAGTCATGTAGGAGCTGGTGCTGTTTTGCTACAAAGGGGGCAGGACGGTTTTCTGCATCCTATTAGTTTTTTTTCCCGGAAGTTCAGTGTTTGTCAGCGGAACTATTCCATCGTGGAGAAAGAGGCTTTGGCTCTGATTTGGGGACTACAGCATTTTGAGGTTTATGTGGGTGGTGGTTTGCCTATTACGGTGTACACCGATCATAATCCCCTTACTTTCCTCCATTCCTTGCAAAACCCTAATCAGCGTTTGATGAGGTGGTGTATGTTTCTTCAGCCATATGCCTTGGATGTTCGTCACATCAAGGGGTCGGAGAATGTTGTGGCTGATGCCCTGTCGAGGGTTTTGCCCCGGTAGTTTGCTGTTTGTCTTCTACTAACCTTGTCTTTTGTCTCTTACAGGTTGTTGGAAGGCTTGTACGGCAAGGGTCACTTCTGCCCTTGTTTTGTGGGGGGGAGTGTGATGGCCTGCCATCTCAGTTTGTTTGTATTAGGTGTGATTAGGAGAGAATGTAATGCACCTGCAGAGGTGGGAGTGGCTTAACTTATAAAGCCTGCTTTTGCCAGACTCACTCCCTGGGTTTTTCTCCTCTGGCTGGGCAGCATTTTTCTCTTACCATCACGGTAATTATAATTTGTTAAGCTTTGGGTTGCATTTTTGAACAGCATTGCACACATGTTCACACAACCATTCACAGCATTTCACTACTGATATTTTACACACTCAGACCCCATTATGAGTTTGTTTTGAATAAGTTCGGTAAATAAAGAGAATGGGAATACTTCATCCTGTATTTGACTCCCTCTTTTGTTACCACTGTGAGCCCAGTTGGTAACAATATATATACAATATGTGTGTGTGTGTGTGTGTGTGCGTGCGTGCGTGCGTGCGTGTGTGTGAATAAAACCACTTCTTAAGACTGTCTTGCAGCTTGGGCTCTGAGTATGTCCACCTTTGAGTCCACTACTACGTTGATGTCTCCTCCTATGCTGACCATGTTGTCGAGGGTAAGGCCTGAAAGAGCAATAAAAACAAACCAAATGAAAAGGATGCTGGAGACAGAATGAAGCTGTAAACATTTTTACTATCAAGCATTAAACAGGCTTTTTCCTTTCTAACTAAATTTGGGTTGCTTCCTTTTCTCTTATTAGTTTTACACTAATAAACCTGGGAGACAGTTGTCCCACCTTTGCAAGACAAGGAGCTTGTCTCTACACATCAAAAAAGTAATTTTGAATGAAAAATGCTGACCAAGTCTTTGGGTCATGAACCACATACTGTAAGCTCAAATACACTCAAGCAGTGTTTAAATCTCAGCAGAGGGAGGCTATTTTACACAATTTTTCCCTGTCTCCACTGTAACTATTACAGTGACTTTGTGAAAGCTTATAGTTTCTCAAATATGGTAAAAAAAAAATTTAAAGTGAAAAAGAAAATTTAAAGTGAATGGATAATATATTGTAGCCCACCATCAGTATTGTGTTATCTGGTTGTTCTTCAGTTTCCAGTCGCACTGACGGTAGCGAGGTGAAAACATGGGGAGGGCTGAGGGAGGCAGTAAGACCCAGAGGAGGAACAGAAAGAGAGAGAGAGAGAGAGAGAGAGAGAGAGAGGTGGGAGGAGAGAGAAGGAGGGACTGTGCTCACTCTCAGTTCTATGTGTTGCTGCTCGTGGTGTCAGCGCACCAGTGTGTGTCTCTGCCTGCCAGTGCGAGTGAGTGCACTGGTGTGCCGCTGTGTGTGTGAATGTGTGTGTGACTCCAGCGCTCTCTTTGCAAACGACAGGTGGAGATGACATGACTGCGCTCGAAAGGAAGAAAGCAAAGGACCTGTAAGGACTTCACTCACGTTAATACACCCACCTTTCTATCATCATTCCCTCACACACGTTGAAATTCCTGCACTGTTCAGTTCTGGGATAAGATAATGTCTTGAATGTGTGTGTGTGAAAATGCTCTTTTTCCAGCAGCTTATCTCTAAGACTTTCCCCAGCTGACTTTATGTGTACATGGCAGATAACTCCAACACTCAAACACAAAGAAATCCTTACTTTTTGTTTTTGATGCCCACAGACGTGGTCAGCAAGTGTTTCTGCGTCCTGAAGAGAGTTCAGCTCCAGCTCTGAGTGCCAGACAGTCCGCCACGTTGTCCGAACAGCTCCAGGTAGGACCTTCTCTTCTCTTCTCTTCTCTTCTCTTCTCTTCTCTTCTCTTCTCTTCTCTTCTCTGTCTTTAAACAGGATGCTGTATGTTGTGTGCTCTCAGCCCTCTCCTCTGTACTCCCTTCTTTTTCTTTTACATCTTCCAAAGTTCTGTCTGCGGCATCGTTTACAGTACCAGTAACTAGACCAGTATACTTTGCTTTTTCCTTCAAGGAAATAAGGCCATAAATGACCCTCTGAATAAGGGATTTTCTTGTATTAATGTCCTGCTTTTTTCCTCTCTGTCCACTGGGTAGCTGTATTAACAGCATCCTCATGTACACACCACAAAAAAAAAAAAAAAAACACCCACACACTGTTGTTTTCATGTTCACCTTTCTCAAACTCTCTCCATTCTGCATTGTAAAAATGTAACTTTTATTTGGAGAGGTAAGTTTTAGTTCATTTTGCTGCACCTATCTCTGTTTTTCTGATAATCCAGTCAGTGAGAGACCTTTTTTTTTTAGCAAATGTATGTGTGTGTGTGTGTGTGTGTGTGAGAGAGAGAGAGAGAGAGAGAGGTCAAACAATAGACGGAAAGATAAAACATAAAGCAGCAATTAAAATGAAAGGAAGGAAATTAAAGACAGTAATTTTTTGTTTCTTGTTTTAATTGCGGATGAGTGCTAACGCCCATCATCTCGCTGTACGTTTCAAGCTACTTACTTATTCAATTAAATTAATTGAGTTCTTTTAAATGCTGTCCATGGATGAGTAAAATGCCTTTTTAACATATTTTTTAGTTACACACCTCTCCCACTTGCGTTTGTATGATTTATTACAAGCTGACGCCGAAAATTAAAATTGCTGCTCTCTTGTATCCTTAAATGTACTATTGAGCAGCACATGTTGGTATATGTGCGTGCGACTTGCGTGTGTGTGTGTGTGTGTGTGTGTGTGTGTGTGTGTGTGTGTCTGCGGGTGCAGTGTGAGCTTTTGATTTATATTGCAGAGGGATTTAATGTTGGCAGGGAAATAGAAAAAAAAAAGTTTGATTGGCTGCCAGTGTCGACATGTTGTGCTCAGATTCAATTACCTAGAGATGTACTGTGTATGCTCACAGAGATGCAGCCACATGTAGGCACATAACCTTCCCCAACACACAAACATGGTGTGGCATTCAGGCATTAAGGAGATAAACAGTATTCTTCCAAGAAATACCCATTAACTTATGTCATCGTGTTTTAGGGCAACAGATCAGGTCGATACTTACACTGCCATGCTTTTTGTATTGTACATCGTGTGTTTTTTTATGTTGTATGCATGTGTGGGGGTGTTTGGTTGTTCTTTGTTTGTGCCTGTACCTCAGTAAATTTGTCAACGCAGCTCCATCACCTGAAATTTCAACGACCTCTCCTATAATTAGTCCTTTGTGGGTTTAATTCCAATATTTTAGTCATACAGGCCTGTATGCAAGTGTGTGTGTCTCTAGATGTTTGTGTGTGATACAGTGCCAACATGCCTCTGCGTCAGGCCTCCGCATATGTATCTGTGCAGCCAGGTTACATAGCTGCAAGTCTTGTCCAACTTCATTCCTGTCTTACACCCTTCTGTGTTTGTGAATGGCTGATTGCTGTTGACTCATTGTTGAAGCGTCACCGACACCGTCCTGCAGTCTTATGGTTCTGAATGCTGGTGAATGTGTAGCTTGACAAGGTCTGTCAACACTTTAGTGAATTACTACTGTAAGAGTGTGACGTAAAGAAGGACATGAGTGTTTTTAATGTGTGTGTTTTTTTTTTTTTTTTGCCTTTTTATTATTCAAATCCAATTCTGAATTTAAAAGGTCAAGTTCACAGTTCTGTGCACCCTTTCTGACTTTTTCATGCTACGTTGACTCAGACTTATTCTGCATTAGATTCCATGATTTTCTATCTTCAATCTACATGTAGTTGCCTGAATCTAAAATGCTTTGGAGTGTTTAGTTGTTTATTTGTGACACCAGCTGAAATACAACAGCAGTCATAAGGTTGGACACACCTACATCAAATTTGAATGACTATGTTTGCGTTAGTTTGCCTGGTTCTGAATAGAATTTGCATGTAAAAGTGAGACTCTAATCTTTGATAAGTCACTTTGAAATCATCTTAGGAATTATGTTTCCTATTTATTTTGGCAAAAGCAATCAACTTAACCTGGCCAAATTTAAACGTCACGGACAAGTTGTTATGACTTTCCTGGAGCCACTACAATGTTTTCCTGGTAGCGAGCATCAGGTTTCTGTATTGTTTATCAGTAAAACTCCACTCCAGCCTGAGATCCTGAGCTCTTTATAATAACCTTTCACTCAGGATCAATCTGAATTTTTCTGTGTTCATATTTCCTTCTATCCTGAACTCAACATTACCATACAGCTGTTAATGATACATGTATTTAACAAGAGAGGATTCTGTGCTGAAGCTGTGATCTCACTGCTGGAAATGAAATGAGATGACATAAAGGTAAAGGACAGAAGATGCAGGAAATGATGCAAAACAAATACTGTTGACATCATGATGTATTGTTTCAACACACAGACAAAACAGGCTGAGATTTCCTTGTAAGTGTTTTTGTGTTGATCCCGGCACCACATGCGTCTGAGTGTATCCCAACTATGGAGTGAGTGGAAGTTGACCTTCAGGTCAGCAGAAAAGAGTATTTAGCAGTAGCTCACAGTTAATGCTCCAGAAGATTAACAGCTGCATTCACACATTACATCACTCAGCAGTCTTTCAGATATTTTAGAAGAAATTGTCTTGAAAAAGTTTGCAAGCAGTGAATGGTGTTAGCATTTGTGTTTCTCACATGCTGCCCTTCTTGAACAACCGTAGAAAATTTCATGGTTGCAGAGCTTGTGTTGCACAAATTGATAACAGAATTGAAAAACTGAAGAGGGTCATTCTGTTGCATTTTGGTAAACTCCCAGAAGACTGATATGGGCCTTTTAGAGAAGAATGGCTTTTCTCTGACCACTCTACCATAAAGGCCTGTTAGGTGGAGTGCTGCAGTGATGCTTGTCCTTCTCTAAGGTTCTCCCATCTCAACGAATTGTTGATTTCATTTGGAGTGACAGTTGGCTTTTTGGTAACCTGTCTGATCAGAGCCCCTTTTCAAACAGTTACTCAGTTGGGCAGAGCAGCTGGATTTTGTCTGCTGGTGGCTCCAAACCTCATTGATTTTAAAATAATGGGGGCTTCTGAACTTTGGATTCTGCAAAACACGTTTTGTTTTTCCATTTTGCTTCTTTGACGCAATTCTTTCTCACAGATCTGTATAACTTTGCTTCACATATAATAACTGCAATCATAGAAAACAGAGACCATTTCTTGAACCTTAACATAATCAGAGCCTCATCAGTTATTTTCATGTCTATTACTCAGAAATCCATATATTATTTGTTAAGGCATGCAAAAAGATTGATATCTTTTATTGCTTAACAAACACAAGTTTTAATCACAGTTCATTTTTTAGGCCAAAGTTTTTTTTAAATTTTTTTCCCAAAATAGTCACTAAATTTACACTACAGTTTACAAACTCACTGCTACTGTCTACATGCTGCAGGATGAACCGCGAGACCTCACATGGAAGCATGTGTCTCTGCCTTATTACATCTAATAAATTGAAAAAGGCTCAGGTCGACTGACAGAAGAACAGTTGCATTACTGTCGGGATGCTTATGTAGATGGATGCAGTCTCTGTTTGGTATAAATCAATACTCATTTTTGTTCTGCAATTGTGAGGAACTGTGAATAAATAACACTTGAACAGATCTGAAACCTTTCTATCAGCACAGTAGAAGGTTTGAGTCTATGATTATACAAAGGCGTCCAAAAGAAATCACACCTAAGAGATCCTCAATGATTAATCCTAAATTCCTGACTTCTGTCTTCATGACAACATGAGATGAAGCAAAATCACACATTATGTTTTAAACTGGTGTGATAACTATGGTTAGTTGCATGTCTATGTGCTGTCATTGTTAAAATAATTTGACTCTGTGATTTCTAAGTTTTCACACACAAGGACTGATCATAGAAGGCGTGTGTTGTTTCACAAACGTCAGCTTGTGAGGCAGCGCGGCAGCAGGTTAATCTCTTCTCAGTTTCCAACAGAACAGATGTGAGGATTAATTTGTCAGGAAATCAGGGCGGTTCTTATCGGAATGTGTTACTGACTGAGAGGAAGTCTAGTTGCAACAAAAAAGGGGCTTGCGTGCATCCCATGTTTGTGTTTCCTATCATTTCTCTTCTGGGAGTTTGTGTGTCAGTGTAAACATATTCACTCTGTCATAACTGCTTACATTGTTAATTCACTGGTCTTAATTTCCCTTTAGCTTTTAGTCCTCCCCTTCGCTTTGTTGTCTTTCTCTTTTTACTCTTGTGTACAAGTTGAAAAGCAAAGGAAAATTCACTTGGAATAATTCCAAGTGAATTTAACAATGAGACATGGGAGGCGTAATTATCTGTGTCTGTGTCTGTGGAGTGGGGGATGTATTTGTGCGTCCAGGAACTCCACGCTGTGGCGTCCTAGATAGCTTGACCTCAATGACATGAATGTGTTACAGCAGGATGGATCAGGTTTAGCCTACTAAAGTTTTCACTCTGTTGTGTCATAATTTTCAGCATGCAGGCAGAGGGGAAGCTGAGTGACCGCTCGGGGAATGTGAAGTCAGGATTTTTGGGATGAATTCCTGGATCAGCAGCGCTGAGCATGTTTCTGCTCGTTTTTATGCTTTTTATTAAGCTGATTGCGTTTACATTCATTTTCTTCACGCAACAAAATCTGGAGGACATGAGCAGGTACATGTAGGTGATCATCATCTTGCTTAAGTGCATAAAGCAGGACAGAGAGCCAAAGCATCGATGTAGATACTGACAGACTGTTCTGTCAATATCAGTCACTTCGTTTTACGCGCAGCCGCTGCACAAAATGATTTATTGCAGCAATTGATAAATGTAAATAGATTCTCCTGGTACAGCTGCAGGAGACTGGAAAAGATCAATTCATTAAAACTGAATTCAATAAACCATTGGAGCTCCTACTAATATGTAACATTTCAGTTGGAAGAGAGACATGCGGAAGCAACAGTTTTGCCCTTCAGATCTGACGTGGCCTTTCCAGCCTTGCACGAAACTTCTAGTGTGTATTTCCTCTGGTCTGCTTAGTTCCCATCCTTCATGGGAAGATGACATGCAACAATAAGCAGTAGATGCAGCGCTGGATATCCATCTTGGTCAGTCAAGTGCACATGGTGCTGCATACTGTTTGGTGAGTGGACAAAGCCTAACATTCAAACGAATGATATCTGACGGCAGGAAAAGACCAGCGATCTACACTGCCTGCTCAGTTAAAAGCTGTCACTTGAATTTATCTCCAGGTATGAGCCTCCTGTTAGATAATTACAGCATGAGTGATTATCTATCACCTGGCAACAAGTTGTTTAACCCAAACTGATGCAATGAATATCTTCTCATCCAGGAAGAAGAAACAATAATAAACAAAACTTCCCTTCTTGTGGAAAAGATGTTAGTCTGTTTAAGAAAGAGTCAGTACAGACAAATAGATTGTGAATCGTTTTGCACCATCAGATGACCACTAAACCTTTATGATTCAGATAGACACATTGCAGTGACAATGTGTCTTGGTTTGTATTATGTTAAATATAGATAATCACACATCACACAGATGCATGAACATGCAAGCTTCTAATCCACCCCAGTTATCAAACATAAAGCAATATTCTGCCAATGCAAATGGTTCAAACTAAAGTGAAGTACATCGGTGTGGTGAGCTCACATAATGCAGAACGACAGCCGGCGAGCAAAGTAGATCATATGTGTGTAATGACAGTAGGAAGTTAGATTTCTTGGCTCATACTGCAGCCATAAAGCTCTCTAAACAATGCCAGGCATTTAATGTCCACTAAGTATGCACTCCTGCTCTCTTCTTTTATGGCATTGATCGTTGGCAATGCTATTCTTCGATTGCAATCCTTCAGGGGCTCAATGATAACAGGTGAGATGTGACATGCATGAGCAAAGGCTGCGGCAGCAAAAAAAAAAAAAAAAAAAAAGTGCAGTGGGATGACAGTTGGAATTGATTGCCTACTTGGAGGCAGCAGGCAGCTTCGTTGCTCTTTGGCTGATCTGGCGCCACTTGTTAAGTTTGTTGTGTGAACTTCTGTGCAGACTTTTCTCTCATTTTGTATATTTTGAGGCAGGCAAGTTTTTTTTTTTATTTTTTTTTTTTTTTTTTTTTTTTTTTTTTTTATTAACTAGTTCAATGCTGTGCTATAACATAAACACATTTTTTTTGCTCAAGTGATAAGTTTGTGTTTGTACGTTTAGTTCATTCATATGGATGAAATGTGCTGGACTTGCTATGATCCTGGTAGTAAAAACAGCATTTTAAAGAAGAGGCAGTCATTGAAATACCATCCATCTGTACATTAGAAATAACAAACCCTTTTCTTTGCAGTCAAACCTCTGAGCAATGCTAAACCCTGAGGCTGTTAGCAAACATGGTGTATTAGCAGTAGAAATGAGTCTGTTATGGGTTTAACTGTTTTGAACTTCTCGTGTCCCTCAGGGCCTCAAGATCATTTCTATTTTATTGTCTTGTAAAATTCATAGTAAAAGTACTGCTTTCAGTTATCCAAATTTATAAAATAAATCAAGTAACACTGGTAAATTTCACTTATACTGAAATTCAAACTGTTTTATGTTTATTTAGTCTTTCACTGTTGCATGGGTACGATGAACAGTTTTGTAATTTTTTAACTTCATAGTAGGTTTGGGTGTGAAGTGTTTATTAGACAAGACCTCGGGCCTCCTGCAGGCTGATCATTGTTGCGGCTTGTTTGCTGATTCATAGGTCTCAAAGAGTTATGAGCATTTGAATGAAAGATATGAAAGGCAAACAGTATATTACTGCAGGGAGATACAAAACAAAAGGAGCTGGTTCATTTTGGGATTAAACTTTGTCTTTTTATAACTTTATTTATTAGTTTTACTTATTTCATTTATATGATCCACTAAAATAACTAAAACAATAAAAAAAAATTAAGAGCAGTGTTTTAGTTAATTCTGGGTTTTTACATTTAAACACATTTCTGTTTTCATTGGCAAAACTTAGCAAGAAATGCCAACACAATTTTGTTTAAGGCCTTTTTTCATTCAAAAACATTTAAATAAATTTATATAAATTTACCATGAATCTTCAATTGTGTGTAATAATTCCATGAAAACACAGGAGAATAATGCAGTTCTGCTCTGGTGCCTCTGATTTAAAATTCCATTAATGGTAAAGTTGTCTGACACCGATATTTTTGAGCATTTTCTTTTTTTCTGTGACGTCTGTTTTTAAAACTTTTTGAAAAGAATTTTTTTTTACCTGCTCCAAACTTAATGGTGTACTGGGCTAAGTTGTTGATCGTGCTATGCTGCAGAGCTTGCTGTAGCTGAATGATGCAAATCCAAACATGAAGGGGGGAGGAGTGTTTTACATTTTACATTGAGAGTTGTGTTATATTTCAGATAGTAAGGTTAAAAGTGAGGAAAGTAAATGCACACAAGTATAAAGCAGTTGGCTCAGACTGCCATGGCTCTTTGGATCACATATTCTGATGAATGATCATGGACACAAGGGCACCTTCACTTCACAGCAACCCTCAGAAGTGTGCTGTATACATACTGTACTTGTGCGCGCGTGTGTATGTCAAGGTTAGCATTTTTTTCCTTGATAAATGGACTGCATTATTTAGTGCTGCTGAATTTTATCTCAAGTGGCTCCCTGCAGGATATTGAACAAGCTCTTCCTCACACTTTCCCTGCGTGCATCAGTTAGTTTCTGTGAACATACCTACACCATGGTTTATATATTTGCTGTCAAAGCCCTTTGGAGGCTTGAATAACTCCAAAGTATATGAATTGGCATTTGAGCAGGTTTAATTTAGTCAGGTAAGTAATAATGTTGACTTATTCATTCCATGGATGACTTAATATAATGCAAGAGGACTGAATGACGAACAGGCACAGCAGAAAAACACTGAAAAATAATATTTGTAATAATAAAAAATAAACAATCTTGCTGTGGATTAAAAAAAAAAAATCAGGTTTGTGCATGGGATTTAATTGTAGCTATTTTAGTGCTTGTTGCTCAGTGAGACGCATTGGATCATTGATGCATTTTAGGATGGTTGTTTGCTCCTCAGCTGCTGCTTTTCACATACAGAGCTCTGACTCCCAATTGCTTGCACTTTGTTTAATAGCCCGTCATAAACTGTGTAAGTGTTTGAATGGATGAATGAGAGGAAAAACGTCAAGCAAAATGTGATCACTTTTTATGGCAAAACACACCGCTTTTAAGATACAAAATGATGATGAAAATATGTAGTTTCTCCTTTTTGGAAAGCATTTGCAGCTGTTTCTACCGTCAGCAAAAATACCTGACTGAACATGGTAGTTTTGTTAAATTACACACATCAGAAGCCATTATTTTTATTATTGCGATGAGGGAAAGACAAAATCTTTTGTAGTTGTTTCTGCTTCTTTTAAAGTATGAGAAACTGAGTTATATGCTTTGATAATAATAATAATACTACTGCTAATAATGATTATAATAATAATACAAATTATTATTATTTTACTGCTTAATTACCACATAACTCTAAAGTAAAATATTTTGCTTTTGTACACTCAGGATAAGCACAGAAAAAGCAAGTAAGCAGTAATCACATTGTTAGACTTTGGTGCATAATGTGATTTATTTAAAAAGCTTTAAAAGAAACAGAACAAAGTAAAGCACATATGCAATGAATTATAAAGATATGACTACAGGCTGTTTTCCTTTTAGTTTTATGTAACACTGAATACATTTGTTAGCTCACAAAGAAAATCCAAATGCAGAATAAAGGCACAGCTGTAAAAACTAAAAGACATGTAACTACGGATTTATTAAGCTGTAAAATCACATGTGAAGCAGCAGTCAGCTGAGCTTTACTAAGGACCCTGTATTTGGCCTACATGTTTACATAGACTTATAGAGAGCACACAAAATTCAGAATAAAATAAGGAAAACATTTTGAAAAGTAACTATCTTATAACCAGCAATCACTGAAACCTCCATCCATATTTTTTTTCTGAATTTTTAGTTAAACTTTCTAAGACCTGAAACTTGGGCTTAACTAAATGAATAACCTCAGCAAATCAAATCGCAGGTAAAGAAATCACAGTTTAAAAACAAAAGAATGAAGAATAGCAACATGTCTGGATCCAGAGATCATTGCCAGACATCTTCTCCTTCCTTTACACTTACTGCCGTTTGGCACCATCTCTTACGATTTTCTCTTTGTCAATTTATCTTATTTTAGAAAAAAAAAACTTTGCAAGATTTTTGTGAAATGTTTAAAATTGCCTTTGCTTTATTAACAAATGCTCTTGGTAATCTCAGATTTTATCCAGGAAATTCAGAATAACATAAGTTGTTTCAATAACATATTTTAAGAACATCTTTCACTCAAAAGATCCCAAAAAATTAACCCAAGCTAATTTTATTTTCTCCCCTTGTATTATTTCCTAGTTGTGCCTCAATGAATCAGATTTGCCGAGCACAAGATTTGACTCGTACTTTAATCTGACCGTGATTAAAGTGCACCCTGAAAACAACACTGCTGTAAATGTACAAAACATGACATCTTGTAAAACTCTGATTTTTATGTATATACTTGGGGTAGGTAATCTTGGTTAGAGACATTTTTTTTCTTTTACTCTGACAGTAGTCTATACATTTTTAAATCATGAACAATAAGAAATATAGTTAAACCATTCAGTTTACTGTAAATCTGTAAAAACTCTGACCAATCAAAACATTCGGGCCGAATTAAAGTTGTTCATTTCTTATATTTTCTAAGCTTCTTCATGGCTGAGAAAATGCAGGAAGGATTTCCCCGACCCGGCTCGGTTAATTTGCCTCCTCCCGCTAAACAGCCGGGAAAGAGAAAACTGTTGGTGGAAAAAGCTGCAAACGAGTAAAAACACTTGGAGAGCGCAAACCTCCGCCAAGGCCTTTAAAAAAAATCCCGGATCCAAACAGTGATTTGAATCACCACCAAAATCAAATCAGTTTTTACTTTTCACATTTTCAACAATTCCTAAAAATTTTATTAAAATCCGTCTATAACTTTTTGAGTTTTCTTGAACACAAACAGATAAACAAATAAACGCCAGTAAAAACAAAACATCCTTGGCGGAAAAAAACCTTGGATCATGCAAGGAGCAAAACCAGAGGGAGAGGAGCCAAGACAGGACGTTACTTTTACATCTTGCTAGCTGCCCAGCATTACCTACCCCAGCTTTAAGGTTTTGGACGGAGAAAGAGGCAGATCAAAGTAACGGTGGATCGGTCTAGAAGGCAGGCATGAAAGGGATTGAGTGTGGCTGGCAAGACGGGATTTCAGCAAGCTGCTTGCTTAAGTGCAGTGAGTGGTTTGTAAGGAGAAGAAAGGCAAATAGGGAAAGAGGGTGGTGGACCTAAGGTGCAAAGTATGCAAGATTGATCTCAAGGATAAACACACAGAG
This sequence comes from Telmatherina bonti, assembly GCF_933228915.1. Classification (NCBI taxonomy): domain Eukaryota; kingdom Metazoa; phylum Chordata; class Actinopteri; order Atheriniformes; family Telmatherinidae; genus Telmatherina; species Telmatherina bonti. The sequence continues at coordinate 18,873,454 of NC_136627.1, read as the reverse complement.
AATAAAAAAAAGCAGCATAATGCTAGGATGAGTTCACACTGTGCTGACCTAACAGTCTTGTGGACAGTGAATGAGCTGCTGGGGTGTAAATGTTGCTGTGCTGTGGGCAGATAGGAGGCAGGTGAGTAGGGTGATGATCAATCAGGGAGCTGGTAGCGATAGAGAGACTATAAACACACATACACAGGGCTTTTCTCATTCCTCTGTTTTGTGCCTGGTTGCCTTCTCTCTCCTTTGTCCTCTTGCCTGGGATCTGGAAATTGATCCCAGCGTGGCATTTTGAAAGATGTCTCAGTTTCTAAAATGCATCTGGAGGAGAGCAGAGTTCTAGTGGGAGGACCTACACGCCAGGTCGATCCGTTTCAGGTTTTTTTTTTAACACCATGATGTATAAAAGTTGACACATGTTGTAATCACACCTTATGCCTTCATGTGGTTGTATTTAAATCCAAACATAAGTTTTAGTTAATCATGCCATGTTCATCTTCAATCATAAAAAACTCGACATAGGGGACAGTTTTGATCTTTATTTGTATTCAATTGACATTGGTTTAAAAACTAATTTCTAAAAATGGTTTTACACCCTTCACGCCTCATGCCTCTTCCTGCTTCTTCCGCTCGCTTCTCAGCTGGTAGGGAAAACGACATGAGGTGTGCAGGCGAGGATACACAAACTATGAAATGAGAAGGAGAGAGGGAAAGACAAGAAAAAGGTAAAACAGCAGAAAGTTAAGGGAAAAAAGAGTGCTTTCATTTTTTTTCTGAATAGCATTGATGTGTTTTTTTTTTTTTAATTCACTTTGGAAACTGCAAAACCAACAAAAAAGGTAAAGTTGCACATTAATCCAGTTGGATGTTTGTTTAATTGGTATGTCTATCTGAAGGACAAGTCCTCCGTTCTCCTTTGTGAAGTCAAAATAACAGGAAAGGTTCAATTCACTTTACTTAGCTCTTTTATTCCTGACAACAATAAGGAAGGTAAAACTGGGAATTGGTTGTGTTTGGCAGGAGGAATGTTCACGGCCTCAGGACAAATAAGAAAAAAAAATCAGTTCATGAGTCATTATTCACCTCATGTAGGCAGACGGATTACACAGAAGTTAGTTCTTCAACTACTTCTTTAAGTGATTCTCCACCCACACCTTGTTTGACCAAGTGGAGCAAAAATCGTGCCTCGGTAGGCCGTAAAGGTGCATTTTGATTAAATGTTTTTACTCCATCTTTACAGGCTGAAATCTGGTTTTTTTTATCAGTGATATAACAGCTGTAGAGGTTATCAGCCAACAATGCATGCAAGAACATTTACTTTGCAGGCTCAGGTTATGTAATTTTTTATAACACCAGTGACATTTTTTTCATGAATATAAATCTATATCCAAAATTTCTAAAAAATATAGTTAATTGGGGGAAATAATAGACACAGAAGTAAAGCTCTACAGTCCGTACATCATACATATCCATATTATACACTGTTTCTTTCATCCAACTCCTCCTGCCTTTGCTGCAGAAAGAAAGAAAAAATCTTTGAAATGGAGAGGAGAAAAAAAAAAAAGTTGGAGCATCTCTGCTGTTTTATAAGCCTGTATATTAGAATCTATCTAAAACTCAAGGTGGGTGGCCTGCCCACGCTCCTTTTACTAAAAGAATAGTTGGTTCTTTCTTCATCTGGCATTGCTGCAGTAGCTCAACGTCAGCAAGGCCAAGTTAGATAAGAACGTGAGTGCAGAGGCAGCATAAGTAATAGCTGCTGAACTGAGAGAACAGCAACATGAGGAGGGAATAGATAGAAAGATGTGCTTGTGCGCTATTCTCTTCCCAGTGTGGTAATAGAGCATTACTTAATGAAGATTTGAATAGAGGGATGAATGAAAGATGGGGAACAAAGAAAAGAGCCATTGAGTGGCTCATAGTACAAATGAAGGTGTGTCAGTGTGTGATTTCCTCAAAGAGAGGTAAAACATGGACATGGGCGCATCCTTCTGACACCCTTTTGCTCAGTCGCTGTCCACCTGTTAGAGCAACGTGTGGTTGTGTTGATCCACGCAGCACTGTGCCACCCTGTAGTCTTGACCTTCATGCATGTAAGACAAACTTGACTCTTTAATGGAGCAGGTGTTTTAGCATACAGCACAGGTTTTTGTGCATCTTATCTTTGCGTGTGCGTCTGCTTGTGTGTTCGACGGGGTTGCGTGTGTGGCTGGCAAGCATTTGCATCTGCATGTAGGTGTGTTCACATGTGGGTGTGTTTTTATCACTTTTTAGATACTGACTGACCGCCTCACTTATTGATCCAATTCACACTAATAATGGAGATCCATCTTCTTCCTTTTCCACACATATACACCATCCAGCCATACACACACACACACACACACGCACTGATGCACAACTTACACTTAAAATTTTCCATAGGCTCAGAGGTCAGACTCCGTTGGGCTTGTGCACCTTTTACTCTAAAAGCTCGGCTGTATCAAGAGGAATACATGGAGACATGCAAGTGGCTTTTAGATATCCCTGTGGAGGAACTGACAGTTAACTGAAAGAGATGGATGAACTTCCGTGTCTCTTAGGACAGACTATGTAAAAATGAGCTGCATTCTGCGTGCAAAACAGTCTAAACACCCATGTCCACATATCATCTAAAAAAGTGCGTGCAGATTCCAACAAAAGTGTTCACTCGGCATAAGTAGTTTGTAATAACACAACCAAACGTAAATGCAGAATGCAAAGCCATCTTAAAAAGATGGTTATTCAGTTTTAGAAAACTATTTCTCTTTGTAATTAACTGATAAGCCTGGTGTTGTAAGCGTATCAGAGAAGCGCTATCCGCTGCTTCATTCCAGGCAAAGTAACTCCGCCTCTGCTATCTTGAGGATCTACAACACCCAAAGAATATGTATTTTTATTTATAGTTTTATCCATTTAATTACAGCAAGTCTTTAGTCTCAGATTCATATTGAAAGGTTTTCCTCTGAAACTTTTCTCGTTTTAAAATCACATGTAGGTGTTGTTAAAAGCCCTGGACACCTCACTGTGATTATGGCTCATGGAGGGACCTCCATTTCCTCCTTAAATCAACAGTCATATTTCCTCTGCCTCGTGTCAATCACTTGCATTTACAATAGTTTGCTATGATTAAAATTTTGTGAATCTAATTATATATCATAGCTAAAATAATTGTCTGCTGAAAGTTTTCATCATAACCTTTAATGACAGCTGAAATCTTACAGCTTAACTAATAATTCTTTCTTATTTTGGAGTTAGGCCCTTTGTAGACATGCTCACTCCTGCACAAGAAAAAAAATATTTGAAGTGAGCAGACTTTATAGATTTATTTAAAAAATGTAATAACTTTAGCACCAGTTAGTTGATAGATGTCTTGATTGAATATCATACATAATTTTCTTTAATGCGCAGAAGAAATATCTTCATAAATTAGAGCCAATCAGCTGATGTTGTTCCACTCGACTGCCAAATGCAAAATCAAGTGGAAACTTGCTGCATGTTTCATGGATGTATGTTGTTGAAGGGTAATTTGTTTGAGATGTTGGTCCGGCTCATCAGGCAAAATGCCACTGAGGAAAGGGACGGCTTCCACTCTGTGTAACCCTTTCTATGGGAGGCAGTACGACAAGTCGTTAAGTGCAACGAGGCATTGCCATTGGCATTTGAGTTGCACAAAGGTATCTGAAAATGAGCACCTGCAGCACAGCAGCCAAAATCTGTTTGATATGCAGTCAGTTCCTGAAGGTACAGCTGCTGTCTCCAGCCACACAGCACAGGCCTGAGGTCAGCGCCCATTTGTGGCTCAGATACGCAGAAGGTGAACCAATTTCGCCTCTAAATTGATTCACATAACACATCATTTTGAGTTTCACAGTGATGATTGTTGTCTCTAATAATAAATCATATACCGTTTTATAGTTATAATTCTGAAGGGACATTTATGATTTGCACCCTTCAGTTGAAGAACATTATGTTAAGTTCAATATGTGCCCTTTACCATTCTATTCATTATAATCTTGTATTAAACAACATCCATTCTGCTTGAAAAACGGAGCTGTGATTTTATTATTGCAAGGTTTTATTTCTTTATATTCTTTTTGGATTCACTTTTGAAAATCAATCTTAACTTGCAGACTTGCTTAAAATTTAATTCAAGTTCTTTCAGAGACCCTGAAGAGTCTTTGTTTGTGTAAAGAAAAGGACTCTTCAGGAGTTGTTTGCCTTATTAAAACCCTGTGGATTCTTCAAACTAACATTGGCAGTCCGAAGTGGCAAAATAACAAACAGCTTCATAAAAAAAAAAAAGTCTGTCTAAACAAACAAAAGGACTAAAGGAAATGTAGATAAAATACCTTCAATATGAGCTCTACAGATCCAGCTCTGAGCTCCAACGACTGGTGTAGTAAGATAGTCAGAACTCCTGAACAGTGATCCGATATGTGGGGAGCACCAGACTGAAAAATCATCAGAGCAAACACAAACTGCATTAACTTTCAGAAATAAAGGCTACTTGTAGGGACAAATCATGGGTGATTGATGAAAACCAGGAAGATAAATGTCACGAAGAGACCCTTGTTAGTTTTTATGTTATTTTGTCAACCTGAGTTCAACCTGCTCTTGGCCTTCGTTTAGACTTGAATGCATTTGATCCTGACTGACATGTCTCAGCTGTCTGCTCTTCCATGATGCGGCTTGGCAGCTTGTCAGCCACAGAAAATGTTAGCTAGTCTCATCTTCACATCAAATGTTATTTATGATTCTGTCCATCACATTTTAGTTTCTACACAACACATACTATTCACTACCTTTCTGACTGTTTTTTCCTTTTTTTTTTTTTACTCTGCATATATATTTCCTTGCAGATCAGATACTTTTGAACATCTAATAATTGCCTGTCTGTCCTCTAAAGAGGCTTTCCATGTCATCTATCAGGGGTTGGGCTGCTATCCACATCGGAGCGTGTAACTGCTGAACCACTCGACGGGCTTGTAGCTCAGTGTTTGTGTCTAATGTGTCATTCAGTGATGCTTGAACTCTGTTAAAATGTCAGTGTGATGTTGTCGCTCTGTCCATCTCTCCTCTTTGTGTCCTGCCGCTCCACATCGAGTTACTTATGTGTCAGTTTTTATCGGGCCTGAACCGCCCCGCTGATGTTTGCAGGTTCAAAAACATGATGTGCAAATGCATTCATACTAGATCAATACTACAGATGCTTTTAAATAAAACAGAGGCCAAACTGAGAGCAGATCTCTCCTGTTCATGACATGTAAAATAATCAGGAATTGATGTTGTGGACAGCGAATAGTGTGATAGATATTTAATCCTGTTTGACTCTGAGGAAAAACAGCAGTTTTTCTCTCTTCTACTCAGTTTCACAGCATTTTAATTTACTGAAATGCTTTTCTGAAGTCTAACACCCCCAAAAAAGAAATATAAATGGAGTAAAATATAGTAAATAGACCATTTGGATAATAAGAGAACATGTGCACTTCTCCTGACCTTTTCTTGTAGCGCATTGTGAAGACTGACATATATTTTCTGTCACTTAGTCAGGTTTTAGCACAACCCAGTTCCACTTTGTGTTCTGATTCACTTGCTTCATAGTTTTCATTAATCAGAGTGTGGATTAAAATCAGTCTCATTTGACATAAATACCTGCATATTTGTACACTGTGAAATACTAACCTGTTTCTCCAAAGTCTTCATAAGGAGAAGTAAGGAGCAAAAAATTAAATCAGTTATATAGAAATTAACCTTTTTAGTGTGCATGGTCTTTTCAGAGTCTTCTCATAGTAAAACATAGGTAAGAAGGATAAGTGCAATCTGAAAAGCATAATGCAAATGTATTGACTGACCTTGGTTTCAAGTTGCATATTTGCATTCTTAAACTTTATAAAGAAATTGAAGCTTGAATAATATTCTAAGTGTGTTAGATAATCTTGTTTGAAAAGTGATGAATGACAAAATATTAAACTTCATAACCTTGGATGCTTATAAGATTTTAAAAAGATCATGAATTCATTTGTGATGGGGTGAGGGGTAGCTTAGATTGATTAATACATCAGGTTTGCTTTATTATCAAGAGCTTGAAGAAAAAAACATTAAAAAAAAATAAAATCTTTTTTTCAAAGATTGGAAAAAATGTATTCTTTGTCACATGAATAATTCCTTTTCAATATTTTATTGAAAATAATATAAAATATGCATAACCAGTTTAGTTTAGTTTAGTTTAGTTTAGTGAAAGAAAAGACAGTGAGGTCACACACAGGTATTTGGTGCAGATGAGACAAAAGGAAAAAATTTCTCAGGAGTTTAACTGACGCAGCTAAACTCAGGAGAAACCGTGAATGTATGATACAACATGAATATCAATATGTGAACTATTGCCCCTCAAAATCACTTCTAGATCATTCTTACAGCACTAGCTGGCCTAGTAAAGACTCAGCATAAATTTTGAGTTCAAAGACCAGATAAGAAACTAAATCAAACTATCTTCAGGGCATGTAAGCAGGTTAAAAAAGAGCACGCAGATCACCGAAGGAACAATGGAGCCTTTGAAACCGAACAATGTTTCACTGTCCTCTTTGTAATGTAGAACGCTCAGCGTTGTTGTACGTTCTCGCTGCATGGTATGTATCAGAATTTTCAGTGTGTATGTCTACGTGTGCTTAGTCATCAATTATCACATAAATGAACCTGCATGAAATATAAACATCTGTATAAAACTTGCATTTGATTCCAGTTGTTTTGTTGTTTGACCATTATTTGACATAAAAACAAACAGGAAGAAGAGAAGATTCGGAAAACAAAACTGTGATGTATGTAGGAGTGTCTGCAGAGCAGCGCAGTTAAATGTTCACTTTGGGCTCAGCAGATAATCATTTTGCTGCTGCCGGTTGTTGATTGACACAACAGAGAAACTCCAGCTGCGTCAGTTTAGGGCTGCTTTTAGAGTATTTACTACACACCCACTGAGGGATTTGTTTTTTCTTGTTGGTTTTTTTTATTCTGTGGTAAGTACATTTCTTCTGCTGATGCCGCTGTGTCCTGTCTTTGATCTTACACCCAGAAAATAACATTTCCATTTCTGTAGATTAATTCTACAATTGCTGGTCTTGTAAACATTTCATCAAGCCCACCATGGGGCTGTTTAAAAAACACAGGAGAAAATAACTTATTGAAATAATTGCTGAAGGCTTTATAAAAGAAATGTGGTGCAAAGCAATCATGCAAGTGATTTCATTAATTAACAATCAAACGATGCAACATATACATTGGTCTACCTTCTGTTTGCTGAAGAAAGACCTTTTTCACTCTTGAAAAGTGTTTCATCAGTCTGTAATATTTAATTAATTCCCAAGACTGGGCTGAAATGCAGTAATTAACTTTTCCGGGCAAAACCACTTTATCTAAGAGCTTGTTATCCGTCTTCTGATTTTCATCATTTCCCTGAATGCTTTTTAGAAATGATTTTTCCTCTTCTTTTTGTGAGACTTGACTCCAGAGTTTTTCTTAACCAATGGAAGGAATTGAAAAGGCCATAAAGCTGTGGTTAATACAGCTTGCTGGATAAAGAAGTGGCTGACACATCTTCCATTCTGCTAAATGAGATTTGTCTTGCAGCTTTTATTGCATCTGGGAAAGTGGCACTTTTATCTCCTATGTTTAATCTTTCACCAAAAGATGGTTTACCTTAAAATGATGAAAAGCATTCATGTTTACTTTGACTGTACGGACAAGCTCCAAAACGTGCCCAAGAGTTCACGTCATGTCACAGTCCAGCACCACCTTCATGTCAGACACAACTGCTGTATTTTATAGGTTTTTAGGTATTATGTAGCTAAGGTAATTTCTTAATATGGATTTGCAACATTTGCCTCTGGTCTTATGCTTTTCATATACTCTGCAGTAATTACTTCTATGTTAAACCAAGATCAAACAAAGAAGATTTGTAAGATTAAAGATATTCTGTCTATTTAAAGAGTCTGATTTTTTTTTTTTCCTCTAGGAGATTCCCTTTTCCAAATTAACTTACAAGTGAGTAAAATAGCATTCAGGCTTCAGTGCCACAAGAAACCCTGGTTTATACACAGAGTGCTAAATCAATATAAATCTTTCCTAATGACAGAGTAGAGGCAGAACAAGAAAAGAAGTGCAAGTAAAAGCAGGTTAGGTGTGTTATGGTGTTAGAGGTTATAGAACAAAGTAATGTGTTTGATTAAAATTTCTCTTACGGCTGCATTAGTCAGTGAGGTGTAGCTCATCGTCAGATGGTTAAAAATGCAGCAGCCTGTCTACCAAAGACAAAGTGCAGGGAGTGTGTTGCCAGAGAGCACTGATTTCCTTTATTGTCTGCCGATGCAACATGGAATTTAACGTAAAATGTAACCGTCTGCAGCTTAACTGTAAGACTGTAAGATTATCAAAGCACAACGTCATTAATTTAAAAAAATTCTGTTTTCCTGATATAAAAGATACACACACACACACACACACACACACACACACACACACACACACACACACACACACACATATATATATATATATATATATATATATATATATATATATATATATATATATATATATATATATATAATTTTTTTTTTTTTTTTTTTTTTTAAATTTATTTATTTATTTTTTTTGTTTTTTTAAGTATGTTTGAGGGCTGCACAGTGGCATAGTGGTTAGCACTGTGGCCTCAAAGCAAGAAAGTTGTAGAATTGGCATGTTCTCTCTGTGAATGCGTGGGTTCTCTCTGGGTACTCTAGCTTCCTCCCACTGTCCAAAGACATGCATGTCATGTTGATTGGTTCCTCTAAATTGCCCCTAGGAGTGAGTGTGAGTGGTCATTTGTCTGTGTAGCCCTGCGATGGACTAGTGAGCTGTCCAGGGTGTAGGCTCCAGCTTCCCCGCAACCCTTAATCAGACTAAGCAGTTAGGATAATGAATGAATATATGTTTGAAGGATCTGGGGTTCTTCATGAGGTTTCACATGTCGGATTTTTACAAGTACGTTTGAAGCATTGAAAGAGTGCATGATCCAGCGCTCAAACACAGCAGTGGACATGCATTTATCCGAAACGTTATGTTAACAACACCTCGGTGACGGCGGACAAAGCTGCTGATTTTTCTGCAATAATTGCTTCAGGGATTGATATTTGTTCTACATGTATATGAACATATCAACCATACTGACAAGAGTGGAAATCAACACACAGGCAAGAAGAGAAGACCACAAAGCAGCCGGCATCGGTGAGCTTCCTTACCATAAAATCTATAATTAATTTACCAGCAATATTTACACATGCTCCCATTCAAACATTTTCCAGACTTTAGGCTGGGAAGCTAGCAAAGTAAAGTGTGCTCAAAACTTATATTTACATCCTTGTACAGTGCAGTCCTTCTGGATCATTCAGAAACTGCAGGCAAGCAGTGCATGTGTGACGAGAGTGAGAGACATGTTAACAATCTGGGGACGATGCCAGGGACCATGTTGTGTTTAATCGAGCATAGCTGTCGAACCATAAAAGATAGAAACTTACTTTTTCCCCCCTATTAATCGGGAGACTTTCAGACGGTAGTTCCAGCATCACTGTAGCCCATTCACAAGTGATACAGTGTTGTGTCAAAATAGGTGTTCCAATCAGAGCCTTTGTCTTTGGCGCATGACACGTGTTTGTCCAATCAGAGCCAATGATGCCTCAGGAAACGCCTCCAAACAGTGTCAATCACCATGCATCGGTGTCATTAGCAGTCGGATAGCTGCCTTCTCTATTTACAAGACTGATAAATTATGAAAACAACAGCTTGTACGCACGTATACCATGCGTAATTGCTCAAACAAACATTTGCATTACTCCAGTGGTTTATTTCAACATAAACGACAAGACGGCGTCGTAACAGATGTATAACTTGGTAACAGATACAGTGTGTGCAGCTGACAGTGATTTCGGAAAGCTGTGGTGCTTCAGTCCCCTTCAGTACCTTTGGTCATGCTTCGAAATTATAATACTTGATAATTATAATAAGCAAAGGAGCCTCATTTACATAGCAGTTTATGATATTTCAATTCAAAAGAAAAAAAAAAAAAAGGTATTGGACATTAAGGGGCATTGAAAGGTGGTGTTTATTAGCATTTAAACTAAGAAAAAAGTCAGGTTTATTTCTCTAAAATACCCTTGGTCCCCAGAGGGTTAAACAGACAAGAAGCCTGAAGACAGGAGAGCAGAGGATTTATTTGAAAAGATCAGTGACTCTCTCCCTGATCCTTTGATCTAGGATCTTTTCGGTTTAATATTTGACACCAGTCTTTCCTGTCTTTCCAGTTCCTCTTTGCTCCATTCATAGTGTGTTTCTGTCCAGTTCTCCAACCGGCTCTCTGTCCATCAGCTGTCATGCACTCCCAGTGTACTTCATTTGTCTGTCAAGCCTTTACAGTCAATTATTTGCCTTCTCCGAAGAGCTAATCTAAATATTTACTAGCATTGATTAGCCAATAGCAGACAGGTGGCCATTGATTAAACCATCAATTGTACAGCTCTTTTGGGAAATGGGCTGAAGCACAGTGGCAAGTCACATAAAATGCACACGTATACAGAAACACAGACAGACCGGCAGCAGCTGCACAGATAGATCACTATGAAAAAGGAAGGCACAGACAAAGCAAACAGAAATTCCCTGTAATATAATAATCATGATCACATTACATCGTTTTATTATGCTATTTTGCTACAATCCCTTATTACTATGCTGACAAAATTTCATTTCTGCCTCGGATCAAACGCATTTAAACTTGTGGGCACCTGGGACGGGGATGGTAAGCACACACGTGCACACACCAACATACACACACAAACATGCTTGTTTACCTCCCTCATGAAGCCTCGCACACACATATGCTTGTTTACCTCTCTATAATCCGCCCCCACACACACACATTATTTAAACTGGATCCAGTATGCTAAACAACAGGCCTGCTCTATTAAATTAAATCAGAATGAAATGCCATGATGTTTATTCTCGCCATACTCTGTGACTCCTGCATCCTTTATAATAAACAAAAAGCATAGCAGCTGATGTCCGGTATACTTCCAGGTGGTGTGCACACCAGAGGTGTGTGTGTGTGTGTGTGTGTGTGTGTGTGTGTGTGTGTGTGTGTGTGTGTGTGTGTGTGTGTGTGTGTGTGTGTGTGTGTGTGTGTGTGTGTGTGTGTGTGTGTGTGTGTGTATGACAGTTAGTAAATGGGCTTTGTCTTTTTCTGCTCCTCAGGAAATGAACCTGACATTACTCATATATCAGGACCAGTATTCCTTCGTCATCTCTTCACTCCTTTTGCCTGTGTCTCCTCTTTCTGTCACCAGAATGGCTGCACTTGTTTCTTCCTTTTCTTCGCCCGTTTGAATTTCCTTTTGTCCTCGTCCTCTGTCTGTCCCCAGTATATCTCATTGTATTTCATTTCATTTTTGTTTTTTTGTCTTTGTACAATTTGTTGCATATGTCCTTAGCTTAGCTTCTTTTTTTTTGTCCCCGCCAACCCCACCCTCCAATTTGTTTTCTAAATTACAACACATTATTCTCACTGCTTCCATCCCTCTTCCTCCCATCTGTTTTATATTCTATTCTCTCACAGCATCTGTCTCTCTTCTCAGCTATCAATCTCCAAATCTGCTCCTCTTCATCAGTCTCTCTTGCACCATTCTTCTTCTGTACTTATCTATGAAACAACCCCCTTCCCTTACAAAGCTATTCATCTTGAGTGCATTCAAGTGCATTGAACCCTTGATGGAATTAATTCACTTTTTTTTAAAAAAGCAATCCCAGTTTTTCATAAAGCCTCTTCGTTCCAGCTTGAATGTCTTCAGCATCATCTCATTCAGTTTATCCCAGCTGAATTTTACCAACAACAACTATATAAAACTACAAGTTCACACTTCAGTGAATTGAACTATTACTGCCTCCCATATTATCATGTGGTACAAAGTGTTTGCTTTAAATGAGAAACAGCATTAGCTTCTAATGATTAAAGCTGGATGTGCACATCAAACAGGTGCAGTAGCTTTTTACCAACACTGACTCATGCAACCCAGGCTATTTTGACTGATCAAGGTCATTGCCATATTCTCCTTATAGCACTGCTTTATGAATTTTACTGACGGATTTAATGATAATGACACAACAGCTGTTTTATCCTCCATTGTCAGGGGTGGAAATGGGCTGGAACACACCCCAATGCCACCAGAGTAAATGTAGTCAGAGAACAATGTTCTTGCTGATCCAGAGGCTTGTTTTATGCGAGGCTGTTCAGGTATATTCTGTTAACAGGAAATATAATAATTATAGAGTTATCTCTTGGGGATTTTTTTCCTCTTTTTTTTTTTTTTGGAATGTAGGTTTGATAAGTTAGCATTATTTTAGCATGTTTGACATAGTGTAGGTAAACTGGAAGCTGATAATATGAAGCAGAGGGTCATTTAAATCAGAATTTGTTCCCCAAGGAATTTTTGTGATAGTAGTGAAATTAAATTAGATTTGGAGAGGAAAAGGGGCTAATGACACCACTATTAAGGATTACAGATGTAGTTACAGGAGTGAATGATTATAACAAAACAAAACAAAAACTGTAATCTAAACAACCAGTATATCCAGGGGAAATGCCCAGAGTGAACGGTTGTGTGTAAAAACCCACAAAGATACTGGTTTTGTTAACAGATAAAGACAAAGAACAAATTGCAGATACCATTTCTTTTAGTCCTTCCATATTCTGTATTATTATTATGTTTAGTAGTAGTACAATAACAGGTAAATTCAAGAGGACAAAAAGCTCTTAGCAGATTTAAGGAACTCTCGTAAAAAAATATGCTAAACATGTTGAGTAAAGTCAAGTTCTATAAAAAGCAACAGGTCAGTCTAAAAAGTCTTTTAATTCCAGTAGGTGCAGCAATATTAGCTGATGATTTTCACTGAAAAAAAAACCGAGGTTATACATCAATGACAGATGATAAACATGTTCATTTCAAGTTGGGGAGGTTTAAACATGCACTTCCTGCACCGCTCTTCCATCCAGATATTTTACAGGGAGGCTCAGTTACAGATGCAGAATTGCCTCATGAAATCATTAAATCTTTTTAAATGCAACATTTGCTGACTTATGTCAAGGTCAAACTTTTTTTTTTTTTATTATTTCATTACTATGTATTACTCATAGCAACACAGTTTGACAGCAGCTTACAGTCCAATTATGTGACAACATGGGGCTAAATTTCCTACAGGCCAGAAGCACGTTTTTAAAAACTGTTAACATGAAGAGAAGCACAGATTGACACCAAAACACAAACTTGCCCCTGACTTTCAGTGGTTTTATTTGACAGCCATGTCATTGCTTTCACCCAGTCTCGTTTCTTCTTACTGCATTTATCGGAAAAAGCTGAATGATGACCTTCCATGTTTTCTGAAGCGTCCGCTGTATCATAACAAATATCTTTTCAGTTGCTTATGTACGTTGCATTGTACATTTGCTTATTGGATGAGTCACAGTGCATTTAGTATTATATGTTCATTATGGACCCTGCTGGAGAAACACCAAGCCACAGCGCACACGGACACAGTGGTTGTCCCTCTCTAATGACTAGAACCTCTGTGCAGTTGCTTCATTAGCTTCTCAGCCATGTCAAAGAAGTCATAAAAATAGCTTTGCCATTTAGCAGACATGCTGGTACATGTGCGAAAGCAAACCATTCCTTCTCTATATCATTCCCACTGACATCATAGGCACAGACTAAACAGTAAGAGAGAGATGCATCGCAGCAATAATAGAAGGAAGGTTTATAGATGCTGAAACAAAGAAACAAACAGACTGATGGACAAGGAAGGACAGAGCGGAGACAGAGTGCATTGTCCTGCTTTTATCTGTTTTTCTGTCAGATTCTTGTGCTTCCTCAGTGCTGTTTATCTCCACGGCAACTGTCACTTAAAAGTGTCGATGAGGGGGCGATAGGAAGTGAAGATGTGTTATTCAAGACAGGGATGAGAAATTGTAGGGCAGCAGCTGAATCGAGGCCACAATAATGGACGTCAGTGTTTTTTTTATAAACATCCACTATTGACTGTTGTTTGAATTTTTTCGTTCCTGCCGTTTCAGCTCGGTCCAAAAAAATGTGTTAAATGTTGAATGAGTTCAGTGTGACATATGTTGCAAGCAAAAGGTAAGTTTTTCATTGTCAGGTGTGAAAATAAAGAAAGGGGAAAAAATGAAAAAGGTTACTGTGTTTTGAGATGAGATTGATTTACATCGTTTTTGCCAGGCGCTTTACATTATTTACATTCAGAAAAACAATTATATGTAATTCAGCGGCAGTGGAAGCTGCTGTTCATTGATTGAAGTGTGGGCCTGCGAAGCACTGCTGTACACAACACAGCATCACTTGTAATAATGCAGCCTGTTTGCTTGATCCTCAGCCTGCGGCGCTTTCTCTAAACATGATTTTTCATCACTATCTCTCTTTCTATCCTCGTTTGTCAACCTATCAGTGAAGCTTTTCATGCTTGTGTGTGCGTTTTGTATGTCTGTTGAGTGTGCACTCTGTGTGGGTGTGTATGTTGAGCTTTCTGCTTCTCTCTCCTTTGCTCTTTATGAGTTAGCAAGCACTTTTTCATGATGAGAATCTTTTCAGTGCCTAATGTCAAAGATCATATACTCACCCACTCTCTTTCTCACACACACACACACACACACACACACACACACACACACACACACACACACACATATGCACACACACACATATGCACAATTTGCACAGCTACTACTGAGAGGACGGTTATGAGAGAAAATGGACTGATTGCGTGTAGGCGTGTGGTGTCCTTTTTCTGTATGAGTTCATGAAGTTCCAAAAATTCTGGACCTTTTTTCCCCCCTTTTTAGTAAGTCAGAATGGACTGCAATCCCCCCCCCCCCCCCCTCCCTTTTTTTTTTTTTTTTTAATTCAGTGTCACTGTATGTGTCTGCTGTGCGCTTCACAGTTGATGTGGCTGAAAGGCACAGCGCCATGGGATGTACAGGCAGTCAGAGCAGTGAAAGAGGTTTGACTGTAGGGTTTCTTTTCTTCCAGTATGTCACACAGCTTTTTGTTTGAACTCTATGAAAGGTGTGATAAGTTGCATGGCTCAACACCAATTGGAATGATTCTGTCCTCCACCAGAGATGGCTCCTGAACTGGCCGCAAAGTAAACAGTCAACGCTTCTTCTTCCCATACTTAACACAAACATAAAAGCCATTTGCATAATGTGTTTCTAGTTGCTGGTTTGACATAATTCAAATTGAAAATGAATCCTCTGTGTTTATTTTGGGCTTTTTTTTTCAGTCTGTTTTCCGAGCGCTTGCAGAGCAAACAGAGCAATATCATGGAAAACAGAAGGGGCAGTGTTGCCTGTGCTTAATGTACGGCCACGAAAATGAACAAATATTAAAACACGATGTATTTTACAGCAGCACCACAGACCATCGCTTTTACTTCAGTGCTTCTTTTTATGTCTCTTTTGAGATTTTGCATGTTTTTTTTCTGCTGTATTACTATTGAAATTGATGTCAGAACTCAGAGATGAATATCGAACTCAGCACTGTTCTCTAGTGCTGCTTTTACGTTGGAACCAGGAGTGTATGAAAATATTGATATATCAAAATATTGCAATATTTTGTGTCACAATATTATAGCGATATTTATAAGCACTGCATCGATTTTATCAAACAACCGATCTTTACTGATGAGGCAGATTTTCATTTCTTTATTCATCTTGCAAATATAGATCAATGTTTTATTTATTCTGCAGAGAAATGTAGATCCTCTGTTCTTATTCAGTTAGTTGATGCAACAGCATTCAATGTTTGCTACTAGTAAAGAAAAAGTGCAAGATATTGTCTTGCTTATGGTATCCTGATATATCACGATATATTGTATTGGCCAGTATTGTGATACTTATCATATCGCCAGATTCTTGCCAATACAGAGCCCATTGGGACCCTGATCTTTCATGCAGAATTTGGTACAGAATCCATTCAAACTTTTGGTTTAATTAGTATTCAATGACTAAACCAAATCCACCTCATATTTAAAGAGCTGCAAGCTTGTCCATTGATGGGCAACTCCAGTCCCGCAAATGTTGAGAGTTTCCCTGCTGCGACACATTTGACACACATCAGACTTAATTAGCAGGCTTCCAGAGAGCCTGACATTAAACGCTGCACATGTCTGCTAATTAGCCATTGATTTGAGTCAGGTGTGTTGCAGCAGAGAAACGCCCAACATTTGCAGGACAGCAGAGTTGTCAACCAGAGTTGGCCATCTTTGAGCTTGTCATATGAATGACATGATATACACGTTGGGAATCTGCATATATAAGTTCAAGACTAATGATTTATTTATTAAAATCAGATTGCTGCAACTGTAAATTTAAAATGCCAAAGTCTGCCTTATTAGGAGAAAATTGACTGATTAATAGCTTTTCTGCAGCAGAATAGGTATGACCTAAAAAACGAAGAAAAAAAAACGAAATAGATTTGATCAATAAAACTATGCAGTGATAAAATAAGTGTAGTCAAATGTATTGTTTATCAACTTAAATAAACTTATTTGGATTGTCTTTTTTTTAAAAAAAGATTTGGCAGTGATGAACACACCTTTTTTTTTAAAATCTGTAGCTCATTTCTTTTCCTTTGTGTTTATATTCTTTTTTAGTGTGTGTGTTTATTTGAAAAATTCACACACTTTCTAACAATTGTAGATTGACTGTAGATGCCACTTTTAAAGGCTTTAGTGCTTTATTGCTGAAAGCGTTAACCTGCGACCCATACAGAGCGCTCTTGGCTTGGTCTCGCCAGGGCGAGAGACAAGGAGAAGGGACCCAAACGCAGGACTGGGAGCCAGGCAGCTGTAGGAACCAAGATTTGATTAATCAAAAACACAACTGACAATACAACAATGGCAATCAACGGAAGAGACATAAGTGTGTTTAAACAGAGGAAGCAAATGACTGATGAGAAGCAGTTGTAACAGGTGAGAGCAGGAACTGAAAGCTAACCAGAACACAAAAGATAGACAAAAAAATAAGACAAGAATATAAACAAGTCCTAAAAAACTGAACTCTAAAACCAACAGATAATGAGAAATGATGATACTGGACATTTCAGGAGATGTGTCTTAAAGAGAAGGTAACAAAAACAAAGCATTTGAGAACGCTACTGCAGCAATGCACATTATGAGGCTGTCATTTTAAGATGATTTTTCAACCCTCAGTCAAAACAAGTGTTTCACATGATTATTGTTTGCTGAAGTTGTCCTTTTTCTGTTCTATTTCCTTGCAAAATGAGGAATAGTATTATTTTAGTTTGCACTTTTGTTGTGCAATGTGAATACGTTATTTTAATTTCCCATTCATCTTCTGGACATAAACCCATGGTTGACACATGTTATCTGTACTTATGACTGTTTTTATTAAAGACAAAACTACCAAAGGATGTAGAAAAAAACAAAAAAAAAAAACCTTTAGACATTTTATTTAAGCATCTGCTTCTGTGGTGTGTTTTTTTTCCCCAGTGGAAAAAATTGATCTGCATGTGTTGCAATACTGTTCTTCATTTTCTATGTTCTTTTGCATTTTATAATACATTTATTAATAATGTGTATGCATAAGCATGCATTTGTGACTTTGTTCATGTGTGTGTAGTTGTCTAACACTCGGAGAGGCAGCGCCGGAGTAAAAGCCTTCCACACACTGACTCTTTCACCTTTTTCTGTCAACAGCAAATTAACATCAGCCTGGGTGAGATGAGATGAGTAAGGAAGACTGTGTGTCAGCATGAGTTTAAGAAGGACAAGTGCCAGTCACTGTAGATATTAAGTATTATTGTAGGGAGTGTGGATGGAAGAAAGCATGAACGTAAAAAAAGCCTGAATACAAACTGACATTGCACAGACTGACACCCTCCATCACAGCAATGTGGATATTTTCAAGGTTCAGATTTTTAATTCACTACAATCAAAGTGTTTTTTATGGTGTAAGGAGTGGAGCTTTCAGTCTGATCGCCGCTGCATATTCCTATTCTGGCTGATTTTGTAAATTGGACTCAACATACTCTCAACATCGTCTCCTTTGAAGATCAGTCATCCATGACTTTAAAAAATACAAGTGGAGCTTAATGAGCACAGATGGACGACGGAGACAGGAGTCATTTTGCAGAGGTGGTTTTATAAGTTTTGGCATAGTCAAATTTTAAATTGATAATAACCCAAAGTAATATAAGATGGTTGCAGATACAGTGATCCTTAAAGCAGCTGACCATTAATCTGCAACCTAACATCATATAATGTTCTTTAATCACATTATTATCTTCATAACTTCAGGTTAAAGAACAATGGCTTTCTAGTAGGATTTTTCTTTGTCTTTTTAAATAGGAATTATTAATTAAAAATACTTAAAGGTTTTTTTCTGCTACTCAGATGCTCCCCAGTTGAGCAGCAATGTAAAGCAAAGCAATAAACACATAAACAGAACCTGCTGTGTCTAATTGACAGATTTGTCCGCCTTGACTCAGCCTGTCATATTCATCTCCAGAGTTTTATCAACAATCATATTGAACTTTTAGCTCAAATAAAAAGAAAACTTTTATACATTGATCTTATTCGCTATTTAAAATTTGAGCCCTTTCATTTAGATTTACTCATTCAGCTAATTACTGTATGTGGACATATTCAACAATTAACTATATTAGCATTTTGTACATTATCAATGTTGTTTCCATTTTGTCTTTTCCCTCTGAAAGGGTCGCCAATGCGAATCATTGCACACGTGAAATGTCACATGTTTTACGACGGTGCCCTTCGCACCGCAACCCTCTGCATCTATCTGGGCTTGGGACCGGTCCTCAGAGAAAAATCGTGCCCCCCTCAGGACTGCAGCAGTGTAGGTGAGCAGGACTCAAACTGCAGACCGTCAGGTCACAAGACAAGCAGCTCTACCACCTGAGCCACTGCCAACCGTTTATCAGTATTCTGGTCATTTTTTTTCCATCATTGAATAAATATCTATAGCCACGAACCATTTGAAAACTTCAACTCACATCGATTTTGGCAAACCAAATTTATTTTGGGGGCTCCTGTCTTACAAAACGGGCTCTGTGTACATTAAAGACTGCTCATTACATGGAAGGCACAGTGAGTTTGTTTGTCATAGTAAATCTGTTTCTGCTTTGTGTCTGAGCTCCAGTTGCTGCAGAGGCGTCAAGGGACTCTTCCTGAAAATAGGATTTAGACAATTTCCACAAACTGTCATCCTAGAAGCTCTGTTATTATGTTGTGGTAGTGAAGAATCGTGTGATTGCTCGGGGCAAAATGTGTACTCTCCTTTATGAAACACTGACCCCCGTGAGAAAATTTTTCATTTCATTCAGTCTTTAAAGAGACTTTTGTGTGAGGTTGTTTTGTGTTTTTCTACATTAACTTATAGGTTTATTTACTGCAAAGACGCAACACAATGCAACTCAGAGCTACATGCGAGTTAAAACAGAGGCTAGTCCAATAAAGAAAGGACACGCACTTTAAACAAAAGAAAATAGCTGTCTTGACATGAATGAATGACACGAATAAACATCTTTCTTCAGTCATGTATCCACCTGGGCAGAATTGTCCCATTACCATTACCTGCCCTGGTTTTACAAAGGCCAAACACGTTGGCTTATAGAGTTTTTCCAAACAACTCTCTGTTATAAGACAAATACAACATAAAAAAATATTTCTATTCAGTTAGAAGAAGCTTTCCTGGCTAAGACGAAAAACAGCTAAATTTAGTGTCAGAGATGCTGTTTGTAATAGTTAATCATGATAAAAATCTAATACCATACCAAGTTTTACTAAGTGCTTTATACTCTAATTTATACTTCACTAAACACTTGTGATTATTATTGCTTATTATTATTACTTAGTATGCACTTGCTATATATTTGCAATCAATTTATGAAATGCGAAACAACTTAAAATGTATTGCTTTTATCAGCTATGGATTAGCAGCACACCTGAACACCCGTTTTTTTCCCCAGTCTGGTAGAAGATAGAAATAAATGACAGTGAAAAGACGTTGATGGAAGCAGATCGAGTTCAGCCTTAGGCATACGATGACTAAATCACAAGTGGACGAGGCACACTATTCAGATTTGAATAAATGACACAGTAAATAGTGAGTAATGTTTTAAATCTTTGATAAATTTCAGTCCTCTACGGGGAACTATCTTCAGGAAATAACCCTATTTCTTGTGTTTTAGATTCAGCTGAAATGTTTTCAGCCCTCCTCTACACTTAGGCACCATTTTTGCACGTGTTTGCAGCCGACGCTGTTGCTTCATTTACATTATATGAAAGCACGGTCTAATATTGGCTTGGTGTTGAGCCAAGATGGATAAACACAGATGTGTTGCCACCAGTCACTGCAGCAGATGTCAAATAAATGTAATCTTTTAATGGGGATGATTTTATTTGAACTGCAAGAATATGAACTTAATATGTCTTTTTTTTCCCAGAAGAATCTGACATTGCGTATCACTCAGGAGGTCTAACCTTTGGGCAGAGAAGTTTTTGTTCTTTGTTTCCTGTTGACTGCTGGGAGTGGAGTTGAAGTGGGGTAATAGAGATGTCTATTTGCTGGCCTGTAACTCTGATGTCACTCTGCTTTGTGCATCATTCACTCCTCAGGAGATTTCTCCTATATCTCTGTTTTGTCCCTTACTCTCTCCCTAAGCACCTTCAAACTAAATCAATTTGGAGGCAATCTGTTGATGATGGCCTTTATCCGTATAGCTTCACAGCACAATGGAAGATTCTCATCCTCTCTTCTCAATGCCTTCATCTACTTTTATCAGTTCCATCTTTCCAGCCACCTACAATTTGCCTCCCTTTGTCCTTCTGTCTGTCTTTCCCTCAGCGCCATTCCTCTGTCATTTTACCTCCTTGGTGTCAGTCCGTTCAATCCTCTCAGATGCCCAGCAGAATAAACCACCTTTGAAATGCATTATTTTCAACAAACTGCTTCTAAAGAGGGTAACCATTTTCAAAGTAAAGGTCAAAGAACTACATGCTGGCATGAATTACAGGAGCAGGGTTAACATAGGATTCTTTTGCTCAGGATATATTTATCTTGTATGTTATTTTTACTATTATAAGATGGAGACATTTTAAAGCAATGACTCCTGTTAAAAAAAAGTCAATTGTTTGTTTTTTGAGGACAATAATTTTGTCACATTATTTAGTTAAATACACAAATATCAGTTTCTTTTTCTTATCTTTTTTTGTGATTTTTTTTTTATTTGGTTTTTCCTTTATCTATGTGATGTCTCTTATTTTTTTCGTACATCTTCCTCATGATTTTAGTGGCATTGGTTAAAGCTGTTGTTTGCATGCGGTTTGTTTGAAGAGAGGCACTCATATCCAGTCAGTCAGAACTACAACTTCCCCAGTGATGATAAAGAGCATGATAGGAATATTGCAAAGGAATTTCATAAGTGTAGTGTCACTGAAAGGTAAATCCCTTGGTAGAAATTCAGGAAATACAGGGTAAACCTGCAGGGTTTTCTCTGCTCTCAAAGACTAGAGTTAAATCAGGCATGTTTCATTTCTCTTGAGAAGTTCCTCCAGTCATCGGCACAACTTCTTCTGAGAAACCTTTGATATTTAATTTGAAATAGCAGAAATAAAAAAGTCAGAGAAGCATTTTGTAAAGACAACATCATTCTCAGTGAGTAAATCATGAAAGCATGCTGGTTGAAGGAGATTGCAAAGTGTTTAGTCAGTATGAACTTAAAGACCATTCTCATTCCCAGCTCGCCACATGCTGACGTGTACTTACAACTGGCGACCCTTTTACAGCGCTGAGATAAGCGCTGTCTCTCCAAGATAATATGTATGTTAATAGATCTGTCTTCATTAAAGTAAGCAGGGTTTTCTGTTCCTTCAGGAACAAATAAAATACACTTTGATTTAGTAATAAAACCAGTTGTACCGTCTACATCACACTTTCAATATTACAACCCCAAGTTTGCAAAACTGCGAAAATTGTCCCCAAATCTGGAATTTACAGGGTCAAAGTTTCTACTCATGAAAACAGAAAATCTGTGATGGATTGCCGACCTGTCCAGAGTGTACCCGGGCTTCTCGCTCACTGATTGCAGGGACAGGCTTCAGCTTCCTGCAACCCTGAATTGGACAAAGTGGTGAAGAAAAATGGATGGATGGATTAATGGATGGATGGATGGATGGATGGAAAACAGAAAATGACACACAGATCAAGCTTATATTGTACATAAAACCTCTGTAATGACTGAGTTTGATCAACCAATAGACGGACCAATTAATCAGATGGCTGATTGAATGCCATTCTGAGATAATTTGAGTTCATTATTTCAATCCATCCGTTGACAATTATTTCAGAAGGCTATCAAAACATACAAACAAAAAACCAATGCAGATGTCCAATGTGATCATCCTCTAAGTGAAGTTATTTATTTGATTCATTTTTTATGTAGACTGCAAATAAATACACTGCAAAAATCTTCTGTTTGTACACAGAACTGATGAAAATGCTAAATTTAATTAGAACCAGTAGGACCGACTTCTGACAAACAGAGGAAATAAAACATCTGAAAATTTAAGGTTTTCAGCTGACAGTGAGTCTGTGAACTCTGCCCAGGACTGGAAGTGTAGAAGGGACTCTTGTTTGCACTGCATGTGGTGGGTCTCCACCCTCTAATCATGTGATGTGCACACAGGCAGCTGTTGTATATGTGAAAAAGACACTTCTATGAAAAGTTTGTTTTAAAATATTAACAGTTCACTCAACCTTCAATCTTTTAAAAAAATGCTCTTTAAGCTGTCAGGCTTAGGTCACATTTAGACATCAATATCTTTAAAGATTAGAAATTGTACTGCAAAGAAAAGGGTCGAATTTTAGTTAAAGAGATCAAAGACGTCAGTGAAACACAGGCAAGAGATAAAAGTGACACAGTCAAAAATAAATTCTCATTAATTGGTCCATTGATGTGTTCACTGGCCGTATTTGTGTTCAAATTCATTAAGAAAACGTTGAAAGGACTGAGGGGAGGCGACAGAAATGTGATTCATCTACTTGTTTTAAGAGCTGATTCCAAAATATACATGAGTATAGAGGTGTGAGGACAGGTTTGTAAAGTCAATTAACTCCAATTAACTACCAGTCTTCTTGGCAAAAGGCTGACAGTGGCAAACTTTACCACACATCAGACAGTTTTTCAGTGTTTATGTTGATACTGCTTAATCAGATTTACAGCAGCATGAAAACTGTTGGATACTTTACGCTCTACATCTGTGTGTGATGTTCGGCGGAGTACAAATACGCACAACTGACCAGTTCAGTTCTTCTCAGCCCAGCACACATTGTTTAAGCGTTGCAGCTAGCAGTCAGCCTTCTACTCAAGTTTTCAGAACTTTTCCCTGAGTGAGGGAGGCTTATTCAGTTGGCCAGCGTCAGCAGAAGATTTCTGATTCTGGTGTGTTGTGCCCTGAAAACGATGAAGTAGGCCCTGGAGTTAATAAATCGTGTCCTGCCCAAAGACTGATCTTTATCTTTTCCCACTTCTGCACCTCATCAAATTGAATCAATAATGAGGGCAGGTTCATTCATCTTAGAAATGTTAAATCTCTAAATGTGCTGTACCTGTAGATGCAGACATGAAAGATTTTGTGCCTTTCCCGAATCCTAAAATTGGATAAATTCATCCTCAAATAAACAACACAAATTACATAGTGTCAAAAAAATTATATAGATGATTAGCAGCCATGTGCTGCTAATCAAGTGCACTTGATTAATCTATCATCATTAAGTCTGATAAGACCTCTATAAAAGTAGAGCTTTTGATAGTCTGCTGGTCTGAATCATCAGGTGTGTGTCCACATAATGTCAAGGAAGAAAGACACCAGCAGTGACATGAGAGAGGCACTTGCTATCAATTATCAGTGTGGGAATATTTCCAAGGTCATCTACAAACTATTTCATGACTATAATGACTCGGCCTATAACATGATTTACAAGTGGAAAACATTAAGTCCAGTTGCCAGTAATCCCAGAGGTTCGCCCGAGGGCAGACCATGTGATCCTCTGAGAAACTGCACAAAACCTTAGCGTTACATCTCAAACTCTGCATGCCTCAGTCTGCTTGTTATTATTTAAGATTTTAATTGTATAGTTATAGAAAGACTGAACAAGTATGGCTTGTTCTCTTCTCTCCAAAAAGAGTTTAACAGTGCAGCGTAAGAATGGAAAGTTAAGTCAAGCCACTTCTGGAACGATGTCTGGAACAACAGAAATGGGGATAAGACTGAAAACTTATCAAGACAAACATTCCAACTGTCAAGCACGGGGAGGGAGTGATGATGATCTGGGCTTATTTTGCGCTAAAAGAACATGAGCATGTTGTCAAAACTAAACCAGTCACAAATGTTTCTGTAAGCCAAAGTATTCTCCAGTGAAGCTAAAATTAGTTAATGCAACATCTGCAAAAGAAGGGGTGAAAAAGAAAATAATCAAGCTGTTGTGACTCATCCGAGCAAAATGCTGTGGTGGGACTGCAAGGCTGCTGTTCAAGCAAATTAATGCAAACCTAAAGTAAGTGATGTGAGAGACTGAAAGCATTATAAAGAAGATGATTACTCCAGGTTACTTGTCCTCAAGATAGTTCTCCAAGTGATTAATTCATGTAGTGCACTTAAAGCTTTACACTAGGGGTGGGAAAATCGAATCGAAAAATCAAAAATCGAAAAAAATAAATTGATTTTTTTGTTCAAATTTTTTTTTTCAAATTAATAAAAATAATCCTTTATGAAATTTTTGTCATTTTTATTGGTTTTATTTACACTTTTACTTCTCTTCTTGGGCATTATAGCAACAGAATGATGATCTGGCAACTGTGTTTTTTCTCGTTGAAATCAAGAAAAATGACGAGCAAAAAAAAAAGTTTTATGCATTTTTTTGTTTTTAATCTACAAAAATCAGCAATATCGTCGAATTGTGAGAATCTCATTTTAAACCGAATCGGGACAAAAGCATATCGTCACAGCTCTACTTTACACACATACACACACCTTCTGCATTTGGCCTCATTTTTTTTTATAAATAATGACATGGTATGATATGTTTTTTTGTTATTTTTCACCTGAGTTTTAATTAACCCGCTTTAAGCCCTTAAAAGGACCAGAGGATTTCTTTAAATGCCCCGAAATGTAATATTTAATATTCAATCTTCAACAGCATGTCATACCATTAAATCATACATACAGCAGCTACGTTCAGTCAGTAAGAGGGCTTGTCTTTGTCTGTGTATGTTTCTTCTCATGCAGTGTGTTTGGGGATGTGTGTGTGTGTGTCTGTATGCATGCATGTGTGGGCGCCGTGTGTGTTCTTCACCAGCCCTTGCTGTGGGGGTGTCTGTTATTATTAGCACCTCTGTCGCCATGGAAACTATTTCAGTTATACTAATTGGGTTCATAACAAGACGAGTGGGAACGTGTTGAACCTGCAGAGAGATAGAAGAAAAGCTAAGGAAGAAACAGAAGGAGGAGTGACATGGACAGGTTCAAAAGTCAGAGGCCATGGACAGAGTTGCCCAGGTGAGGTGTGAAAATGCAGAGATATTTCGACAGGATGGAAAGACAGTTGGAAAGCAAGGATAGATGGAAAAAAATACATGTGTCCCCCAAAGTTTTTAGAAAATGGCACACATAATCCCATGAGGTACTGCACTGAGGCATCTGTTCTGCTACTATCTGGTAGTATATCTGTGTGTCACCGTGTGCATCAGTCTTGACTGTGTGATTCCACTGAACAAAATACAGCTATTGCAGTGGTTGGCTACCATGGATGATTTAACGCCAGCTGTTACAATTGCAAGGTCACTTATTACGTGCTGGAGTCAGCACACATTCAGAATCACTGGGGACATCAGAGTTTGCTCTCCATCACTCAAAAAGAACCACTCACATCAATTTTTCACTTTTGAAAAACAACCTGATTGTCAACAGAATTCTGCATTTGTTAATGCAGTTTTATAGTCTGGTATGTTTTAAGATCAGTCAGACCCTTAAAAAAAACAGAAAAAAATGTTCTTGTTGTAATGAAAGCTACTCCAGAATGATGTCAGGGAACAGAGCTAGTGGACAGCACGTCAGCCCTCTATTGCACTTTGAAACTGAACTCACATGTCCCTTTGCAGATTTTGTCAAATCTTGTTTCAGTGCATCTTTTCAGCTTTATAGGGGGTGCAGCTTTGGGGTTTGACCAAAGCAACAACATCCAACTAATCCAAAGTGACATGCATTGCAAAATGCATAGACAGAAGTAAATGGGCTATATTATAACTCAAAATGACACCAGCATTCTTTGTTAACACTGGCTGGCTGTGAGCTTGGCAGTGTGTCTCCGGCAGGCTGGTCCATGCATATTGGAGACACACAAATGGACCAGGCACTGAATATGGATGAGAGATCTGACACCAGAACTCAGAGAGACAGCAAAGAAGAGAGGAGAAAGAAAAGAAGGAAAGGAAAAAAGAGGGGGGTTGATCAATAAAGTGGGGCCTCAGGTGGCAATTACATATCAGTGAACGCATCTGTTCTTAATACTCTATTTCCGCCTTTTCCTTATCCCTTTCTTTCCCTCGTCTGCCTTCTCAATCCCCTGTCTATCCCTCTGGCTATAGCTGGATGAATTATGAGGCAGAAATGAGGTGTATGTGATTGTGAGTGTGTGTGTTTGTTGTGATAGTGCAGTATATTGTTGTTGTGTTTGTGAGTGGGCTCGAGGCCAAGAGTGAGGGAGCGAAATGCGCAGCGTTACGGTGGCTGCCACAGCATCTGTCGGGGCAAAGTGTGAAGGTATTCTCTAGTGATACACCAGGGTTATAAAAAGACACACACAAACACGTTTTAACACATTTCTCATAAGTGGACAAATAAACAGGATGGCCAAAAGCAAAAAAACAACATGAGAAAAAAACAAAAACACAAAAAGTAATTTACACACACACACACACACACACACACACACACATGTATATATAAGTGTATGTGTCTGTGGGTATACTTCTGTTTCCAGGGCTAATGAGGTCTTTAGTAGAGGTGGTCGATTCCCGTCTGGAGAGGGAGGGACGGCAATCTTAGCCCTTTGCCACAATCTGCCCATTCCTAACACAGTGGGCGAAGGAGACTGATGGAAGAAAAGGAAGGGAAGGCAGATGGTTGTTGTGAGGTGAAAAAGAGGGATAAAAACAGAGGAAAAGGGGTGATGACAGGACAGGAGAAAGGATATTTGGAAGGAGCAAGAAATGCAAGGAAGTACCTTTAGATTATATGAACAAAGGCAATGCAAGGATCAGATCTTCTGACTTTTTCCTTTATTTTTATAAAAAGCTTCCTGAAAAAAATAAATTATTATGTTAGTGAGAGAATATTTTGCAGAGATATTGACTCAAGCTGTGGCACAATGGATTTACTATTGAAAAGCCCAGTTATTAGTTACGTTCTAGTGGCACACTGCATTAAACCTGTAGTGTTTCCTAACACTAACCAGTTCAGAGGTAAAGCTTCTGCATGACTTTGGCACCTTGTTAATCAATATTATTTCAAGGTGTAATGGTTTCTAAGTATTAAAAGGCTAAAATAGCCATCAGGTTATAGAAAACGATTATTCAAGATAAATAGCACTATTTCCTAATTCAAAATTTTGTCATTCATCAACACAAACATGCAGATAGAGGGCAAAGATTTGCCAGAAAACAAATTTTGTGCTTTAATACGAATGTTTGTTGTGCAGAGGGGAAAAACATCTCTCTGCATAGCGCAAAGGGATACTTTATATTCATAATGTTTAATAATTTAAATTTTGGTACATTTATCTCATTAAGTGCAGAGCAGACGAGAGGTAATTTATATTTTTTCAGTGCTTAAAAGATTGATTTAGTGCTCTCCAGTCATTGAGCACTCAGGAGATTCATTTTGAGAGTCACTTCAATTTTTATTTATGCTGAACATGTTGCTCTCTAAGTAGATTTCCTTCAACAGATGATGAAATAAAGGGAAACCTTTTTGCTGTCTGGAATGATGATAACTATGTGCTATCATACAGTAGTTCTGTAAAGTCTCGGTGACTTGTATTAAGTGAAGGCAGAAATCAAGATGATTCTTCACAGTTTTTTCTTTTTTCTTTTTTTTTTTTTTTTTTTTTTTTTATGTTTTACATGGTTTTTTTTCTGCTTCACATTTCATTCCAAGTCAAGGGAACGGTAGTCCTCAGGGAGCAGCTTATAATGTGAGCAAGATTGAAACAGGCAAAGTTTCACCTCCAGCTCAGATCCCCAGTGACTGTTCATATCAGAGCGAGTGGGCCTCGATTCTTTTTCTCTGTTCCACAATCTCTACCACCAGCAGTGAGAGGAAGTACTTGGTGATGTATTTCTCTGACGTCCAGGGATGATCACTCAATCCCTTATGGGTCCTCAGTTTCAGACACTGACAGAGACAAGATGCCACTTTTGTGTTTGCAGCGGTGCGTGGTCGGGATCTCTGCAACAGGCACATCTTCAATGAACTCATTTGACGATCCAAGTATCAGTGTCTGTATGTTTGTTCAGTCTTTGTTCAGCACTTTCAAAGACTAACTCAAACCTTCAAGAGACAGAATGATGATTTTCCAGCTCCTTCTTCCTGACAGTTGGTCTTTTTTGCTTCTTTTTGTTTGAGTCGAACTTGTCTGCAGTGTTTTCACTTGAATGAATCACATGTTTCATTGACATTTTCTTTGACAGATTAGAAAAGGCACTTTCTCACTTATTGAAATGTTCCTACAAATAAGACAGAGGCATTTTGTGGGGGTTTTTACGGTGGCCCTGAAGTGTCACAGCAAAACAAAAGCCACAACACAACACAATGAGCCACAACACAACACATTAAGCCACAACGGAAGTGATATTGTTTTTTAGTATTTTCTTTTCTCAGGACAGCCCCAATGGAATTGACATTACCTGAAGTGAGCAGCGACGTATGTAACATCACTGGAAGTCAGCAGTTTTCAGTCCTTACAGATGATAAGCGGGAGATCGTTTGAAAAAGTCAGAGAAATAAACAAAACACTGATGGTAAAAAAATAAAAATAAATAAATAAATAAAATGATTAAAAAAGTTTATTAATTTTAGTATTATCTATCATTATTGTTTCAACTGTGATATGTACACTAATCCCTGAAAATGCTTTATTTCTCTGTATTGCATTTTATTATTTCTGTGTTGCATATCTATTCAATCAAACAATTATTGAAAATTAAGTAGGATGTCTTCAGTTTCTCGCAGCTCGATTTGCTTCTGTTGCCAATTTATTGATCTATTTTGACCCGTCTAGAGACCATCTATGCTCACTAATTTTCAGAATGCAGTGTAATCAACACTTACAGTATTTTCCTCTCTGGACATTCGGACGAGGCTGACGTATAGCACTAAATTCCAGTAGATTTTTACGTTCCACTCAAACTAATATTTAAGCTATCAAATTTGAGACATATCTGGGTAAAAGAGTACGTCCGGTCAGCCTGAAATCAGAAAAGGTCTGTTTTTTGTTTTGTGTTTTTGCATCCCCGTTTTTTCCCCAACCAGTTTTCCGTTTCTGGGCATTTTATCACGGCAACAGGCTGAGACGGTCGGTTTAGTCTATGTAAATAGCCACATACTGCAAACATAACTCTTTATTTACACAGTTTACACAATAATTATAGTGCATACTGAAATTATTTCATTGATTTTTATTTTATTTTTTACCATCAGTGTTTTATTTATTTCTGACTTTTTCCAACGATCTCCCGCTTATCATCTGTAAGAACTGAAAACTGCTGACTTCCAGTGACGTTACGTACATCGCTGCTCACTTCAGGCGATGTCAATTCCATTGCGGGGGTCCCAAGAAATAAAAAATAAAAAGAAATATCACTTCCGTTGTGGCTCATTGTGTTGTGTTGTGACTTTTGTTTTGCTGTGACACTTCAGGGCCACCGTAGGTTGTGGGGAGTGGAAGGGTGGCAATTTTTTACTATTATATTTTTATTTTATTTTATTTTCAGTTAGTTTATTAGTTGGTGTTATTTTTCTGCATATCTTTAAAACTGACGTTGATAATGCTCCTCTGATTCCATATAAAAACTACAGTGGGGATGGCTGGCTGGATAAACACCATACCTGGCTTGCATTAGTCTCATATTTCATTTCATCAACTGCAAAATTTTGTATTCAAGTAGCATACCATAAAAAGATTTCTGGAACTAACTACACTGTGGATGTATGAACAGCAAATTCATGTTTTACTTATGGAAGTAAACTAAAAACTGTAACTGTAACTTTGCACATCGTACATGTTCTTACAGAACAGTTTAATGTAATGTTGAATTGTGTTTAACATTTTGTGCATCTTACAAATAGATTCCTTTGTAAAATATTAGTAGATGATTATTTGTCACACAAATAATTGTTTGACATATTTTAATTGAAAAGGAAAGTTGCATCGTGTAACGTGAACTTTTTTAGGTTATAGGAAGTCCTGTAACACTACCCACCATTGTGCAGTCCAGCATAACAAACCGGCATCTTGCAACACCAACTCCGATGCAGTCCCAAATGGAAAATAGAGGCAAAAGGAGAAAAGCTGCAGACACAGCGAGCACATCCCATGCTTTGTGTGCTCATTATTTTCTGTCTGCAGAAGATTTTGACAGTAAAAAGTTTACATTTCTATGTTAGTAATGTCTCCCTGCAGTTAATAAGCAAGTTAGAACGTAAGCCTCATCAAGCTCTGATTTGAAAACAGGAGGAGCTGAAGCATCTGTCCAGTTTGAGAGGATATCCTTGCTATTAAAAAACAAAGCCATCAGGAAGGCGAAGACCCCACCAACAGCCCCGAATGACCCAAATCACATTGCCTGCAGCCTTCAGGGGTATGACCAACAGGTCTAGCCTTTCATTTGCAGTTGTAAATTAAAACAACTGAAATGAACTGAACTTTGAACAATTTCATATTGAAACGACGAACATGAACGATTCATTTCAACTTAATGAACCGTGAACTTCACTCTGTGAACTTGTACAACACTGTATGTCATTCAGTTAGCAGAAAACAGTGCATAAATATGACTTTTTTTCTTTTTGTTTGAGTAAATGATGAAAGTAATGAGGATTATGCAGCCATGATCACAATTATCCAAAGAACGGCAACAAGAGGATTAACTGTTCAGTCTTACAAGCTACTTGTATACTGTTACACATTTTAAATTAGGATCCAACACAGGTACTAAAATTTAATTTATTTTTATTTATTCATTCTCACTGATATTCATGTTCAGGAACTTGTGGAATATTACTAGAAGGAATACTAGTGTGATTCCCGGGTAATTATAGCACTGACGGAGAAGATGACACAACACTGAGACGGGGAAGGACAGCTAAAGTTAATAGCACGTAATGAGTTACAGCGGAAATGTTCAGGAAGTTTAGGAATGAAAAACAGAAGGCTGCAGAGTCATGGTGCATTTTTTTGTTTCTTTGCAACAAGCTAACTCGTGTAATGAAGCAGCGTAACGGAAGCAAAAAAGCAACAATCCCAATGAGGCTAAAACAACTGTTTCTGTTGTAAATCTAAGTTAAATTTCTGTCATAAGTGGAACCAACATTGTTCCCTGCCAGTCATTCTATCACCCCCCCCCCATGCATCTTTCATTCAGAAAGCAAATGCTTGCTTTCTAAATATTAATGCATCTTGGCCGGTGTGTTAAAGCACCGACACCAAAGGACCCTTTGTCTGCGTGTTTGTAGATGCTTCCAGCTGTGACAAAATGGCAATATTTGATGCCCAGGGTATAAAAACAGGCTGGTAAATGTGGTGTGGAGGGGGAAAAAAAACAAAACAGATGCCTGCGGAAATGCCTTAGGATTTTTTTATACTCGGTAAACTGTCAAATGCTGATACTTCCAGAGAGTGACGCATGTTACTGAGATGAATCGGTGATGTGGAGGTGAAGGGATAGAGAGAAAGGAAGGGGGTCCTTCCTACACAACTACTTAGTTTTATGCTTTCCCCACTGTGGCTGGTGGGGGCAGATGTGGCCTCATTTAACCTCAAAAAGATTGAATGTACCTGCGGTTTAAAAAAAAAAAAAAGATGCAACGGTGAACTGATAACATCCACTGAACAGATATTTATGTAAGAAGAAAAATAAGTAAAATCATTAGATTTGTCAAATTTTTTTCCAGTCTTTTATTAATGTGCACTTCTGTTTCTACCTGAAGCATGAGCCAGGTTTAAAACTGCTGGAGCAACGTAGAAAAACAGAAAAAGAAAAAAAAACTCTGAAAGTATATCAGGAAAGAGAGTAAAACACATGGAAGAAAAGAGCTAAACTAATTGGGTGCCATGGAAAGTACCTCAGCTGGACTAGCCATTCAAATTCATTAGCTCGGGTCATTTCGTAATGATCACTGCACACCCCCAGAGAACATGATTACACTTACACTTGTCTTTCCCATCTTCCTTTTCTCCATTTCTCTTTTTCTCACTGTCTCCTTTAATGCTTTAATTATTTATGATTTAATCACAGGGAGCTCTAACAGACGCCACAGCTGCCGCCTGTTGCACACACACTCACACACACACAGCAATGAGAGTGAGACGATTACTAATGACACTGTCATTTTTGTTTGAAATTGTCCTGGCAAGAGCTTCATAACAACAACCCTGAAAAACAAATGATATGGTTTTTTAAAAAAAAAAGGGCCTAAAATTGCAGTTTCTCGTCAGCTCGACGCCTACATTTAATTCACATTCTTACTTTTTCATGTTTATGTTTTGGAATAAACCCTTTTTGATCAGACTAAGAAAATTAAGTACACACACATTAAGAAATAATCCTTCAGTGATTAAAGTTTGTGTAATCTGATACTTTATCTTTCCTGGAGATCTTGGCTTCCATCAAGCAGTAAGGAAAGGCAGGATGTTGGTGAGCATAAATCATTAAATGGGTTTTTTTATGCACTGGAGGCTGAAGGGAAAGTAGAAATTTAAATTTCCTTTCAGGCATTCATTACTCTGTGATATTGAGTACATAACTTTTTTTTTTTTTTTACCTGGTTGCTCATTCCTCAGTTTAAATGTAGAATACGTGATTGCTGCACAGCTGATGCTCACTATCGCACTACATTACCCTCTGAATAGTTTTCATTTAGCTCTACCCCCCCAAAATGTGTTGAACACACTGATAGTTCAAATGGTTGTGAACTTATTGATATCTGTCCTGCTTACTTGGTATTCAATACAAGTCAGAGAGTGGGAGGAGAATAGGATTGAAATTGGGAAAGAGGTTATGTCGTTCCTTCTGGGATTAGATTGACTGTTTAATTCAAGTAATCAAAATGAAAGTCAGACAGATGGAAAGAGGAGGGTCGAGGTTACATACAGAGGACAAAGGAAGAGAAAAGAAAGAAGGACAAATGAGAATGTGGTGAGGTGTTTAGCTGTGATGTCACTCCATCACGCTCTTTCTTTGATAGGAATAATACAAATACTTCATCATGCCACCATATTTATGCGAGTCTGATCAGCATTATAGCAGAATGT
Organism: Telmatherina bonti; assembly: GCF_933228915.1. Taxonomy (NCBI): domain Eukaryota; kingdom Metazoa; phylum Chordata; class Actinopteri; order Atheriniformes; family Telmatherinidae; genus Telmatherina; species Telmatherina bonti. Next base: position 18,839,733 of record NC_136627.1, on the reverse strand, counting down.
AAGGAGTTAGACAATATCTTAGATTTTTAAAGACTATTAACTCTGAAGCAGTCAAAATGGCTGCAGTGTTTGTGGGATCTATAAAGGAGACGGAGCTTTCATTTACATTTGACAGATGGGCCTGATTTACGGGAGAAGAAATGCTGAAGCTTTCAGATGTGAATTTCATTTGGGAAAAGCTGCCTGCATGACCAACAAGAGAATGACCTTCCCTACAACATATCAATCTGATTGAACCCAAAGGCATTCCCATATGAATGCGTTTCCTTAGGTAAACACAAATACAGTGTAATGACAAAATGTGGAAGTCCTTTTTGACTTTCTGTGATCATTAGAGTGTCTGTGTGTGGACATTTTTTTTATGTTGTGTAGCCATAAACCTGATTATACGGTCACATTGTGGGGACTCTTTGTCCTATTGGGAAGAAAAGCGAGTCCTTGTGATGTAAATCGTTTAATGTTCAGGTTAAGGTTGATTGAAAGGTTAGAGCTAGTTAAGCAAAGGTTATGGTTGCGGTTAGTCTCCAGGAAATTAAAGCAAGTCAATATGATGTCCTCTGAAGCGCTGTAAGCTTGACTGTGTGTGTTTGTGTGTGTCAGTGAGTATATTTAGACATGTAGACATGCCTCCACAGGCAATCCTGTTCTGCGTTACCATGGAAATGACAGAGCCAAATTGTCAGTTTGCACTAGAAAAGAGGGGTAAGTGATGCAGAGCCTTGATGTCCTTGTGTGTGTTTGGGTGGCGAGCGAGTGTACAGTGTGTGTTAGCAGCATTTGTGCATTTGGCTTTGTGTTAAAGGGTCCCTAAAAGAGGGTCTCGAGGGGATTATGTGTTTGTTTTAGTTGCTGAGGCCAATAAAACAATATTAGAGGCATCGTGCCCTTTGTCACTAAATGTCTGCGTGTTTGACCAGGAAATTAAATCTTTCGTGCTTTTCAGAGATCGCTGAGCTGCTTAATCTCCACCACTGTCTTTACGTTATTGATTCCGTTCCTACCTGCCAATTTCTCCGTTCATCCTCTCTGAGACATTTCCACTTGTCTTTTCATCTTTCTGGTCTTGGTTGTGTGCCCCCATGTCACTCTGGATCTCTGCACGATCACTCTTCACAGTGTGATTGTGATGAGAAGCAGCTGTTTGGGGAAGAAGCAAAAAGAGACAGATCGTGAGGTTTCGCTGAGGTTCATTTAACTGCTGTGAGGGGGCCTTGTTCTCCACTGAAGCTGCTAAATGAACCAGAGATTTCTGAAAAAAATATGTCAGAACTTTATAAAGAAGTCAAAAGAGTTTCCTAGCTGAGTCTCGGTTTAGACACTGTTTAAATTGTTGTTACTGAAAGTTTTAGTCCAAAAGAAGTGTTGTAGGTGTCCATTGCATTAACAGGGTGTGTGAACAGGTATTAAAAGTTTTAACTACCTACATTATCTTTTTGATCATTTGTTCAATCTCAGTCTAAGAGAGCAATTTAATTCAATTTTTTTTTAAGTCAAATAAGTAAAGTCTGATCTATTTGTTACTGGCAGACAAGGAAAAGCACTGCTATCTTAATGACTAGTCTGCCTCAGCTTCTTTGCTTTATGGGTGAGTTGTCATGTTTACAGAGAATTGCTCTAAATTACTTTAGTGCCACAGCAAAGCTGATGATTGTGGTCCACTTAGAAATAGGGCTGGAAATCAAAGGTGAATTCAAAGTAAGAAGTGGTTTAAAAAAAACTGTCTGGGTTACCCAGTCGAGAAATAAAGAGTTTAAATTTTCTTTCAGTCCGGACCACACTCATAAAAAGATCTTGGAAGAGGGTTGACAGTGTATAATGTCTGATTCCCCCAGTAGGATGCCAGCAAAAGTTTATTTTATGGGGCTGATATTAATACAAATACTCATCATCGAGATAGTTTTGCTTTTTAAACTTTAGATTATTTTTTAATGTGTTGTTATTCCAACTACAGATTGGTCAGAATCTAAATAAGAATCAATTCAAACTGGAATCGAGATTGATCTTTTTTAAAGGGTTCTCGACTTTCCCAGGAAGGAGATGAATGATCTTCGTTCTTATTGGTACCAAAAGCTCAACGTGTTGTTAAATGCAGAGTTTGTGATTTTGCTTCAGAATAATTGACTGCTTAAAGTTGTCTGCTTTGGGAACTGCAGCAGCAGACCGTTCTGTCTCATAGTTTCCTAACCAGTTACTGTACATTTAAAACTCATGGCGCTAAAACCTTAAAAACTTCCAGCTCTACTTACTGGCAGTGAGCAGATGTTAACATTAAACAGGTTTATTTTGCTATTTCTTATCCACATATGACAAACTTGAATAAGAAAAAGTGAATGGAAATTGTAAAAATCTAAAAAGCTTCTGCCAGTGCGGAAAAAGTTCATTTGCTTGAGTGTGTTTTTCCTGTTTTGGAGGGAAACTTTGTGAACATTGTAGCGAATTGATATCAAACTGAAAATCTCATGTGACCTGGCAAAGATTAGATGATGTAACTCATCACATTATCCTGGATATAACCAGGGATAAATGTAATGCCTGAAGATGAACGCAGAGTTTTCCATTGGTGCCTCTCCAGTATAACCCTATGGAAACAAGAGACAGCCTCGGCTATTTGCTTCAGATTTTTCTTTGCAGACTTTTATAAAGATTTTTTCAGATTTGCTTCACTGGTGAAAACAAATGCAGCAATTAAGACAGAATTGCTTATCTTATATTAAAGGCATTTTTTTAACATTTGATATATGTATCCAGATTATGTCTTTGAATGAATATTATACAGTTCTTTCCAAAGTTTAACTTCCTCACTTACCACAAGTTAAGCAAGACTGGGCACAGTAGGAGTAGTTTTTATTGGCTCCGCTAGGCATCTTAGAGGTGTAATCTTTTCCATAATTAGAAAACATCAAAAGCAGGTAAACCAACAGCATCAATGTGGCATGTATCATCAATACTTAGCCAAACTTTGTGAACTCTCCCTTCAGCCTGTGCTGAACAGACTGACAGACTTTAGCTTATCTGTGAGGAAACATTATGCTGGAATTCTGTCCCAAGTATTATCTTTTGGTCAAATCTCCCACCCTAACTTATCAGACTTAACCTTAAACAGTCTTCTAACCTATCTTGAACATTTTTTCCACTCCCAAGACAAATGGAAGAAGGGAATCATCCTGGTGTTTTTGTGTAGAAATTTCATAAACTATGAAGTAATGTCCTCTTGATTTTTATCTTGTTTTCATCACTCAGCTCAGAAAACAGCTCATAGTCTGAAATGATAAGAATGATGCAAAGACAGGAAAAAAACATAAATGGTTGCAGACAACAACAGCCAAACAAGGGAGAGAGGCATTTAAAACAGGTATTGAAGAAGTTGGATTAAATCAACAGTATAAATACTGGTAAAACTGAGTGACCACGGGGAGCTGCTGGGGAAAATGTAGGCACAACTTTTGTGGGAAATTACACTGCAATTATTTTGTCAGTTTCTTAATAGTCATCTAACCTCGGGGTATATTATTCAGTGGTCTGTAATGATACATGCTGACACTGATCAAAGTGAAAATAAAACTGCCGCCTGCGGTAAATTGTGGGGACAAGATCAGCACAATCTTCCTCAAACAAAAGGCATGTAGGCGTGAAAATATTCCAGCAATAGGAAAAAAAAAACTCCCTACAACAAGGAGATATAAATGTTTTAAAGGAAGAAAATCTGAAGGGAAATCTTGCAAAGGACACCAACATATAGTACCTCTCTTCTTTCTTCACGCTTTTGCGGTTCCTTTTTTAATTGCTTGTTACATTATTATTGAAGGTCATTTTTGGTATCTTTGCTTTTAATTCAGACTTTAAGTAGGTACTTGGGCTTTGTAATAGCAAAGGAGAGGACAACGAGGAAGCAGATTCATCAATGAACTGTGTTCTTTGCTCGAGGGAGGCCTTGGGCAGCGATCAGTATAGGTGCACGTTCTGTTTCCATGCGCATTGGGGATTTTGTAGGGAAAAGCAAAGATGTGTCATTGTCAGGAGGAGGATTGGGAAAGCGGAAACACAGCGACCAGCACAAAATCATTTCAATTAGTAATTCAAGCCGGTACAATGTGTCTGAACGCGTGCGTGAACTGAGATAGGAGCTATCGTTCTCTTCATCTCATCTTCTCATCTATTCATTTCATTTTGCTTCATCTGTGTATTTTTTAGTGTCCATCAGTGCAGTGTGAGTGGCACTAAATGGGTGCATGAGAGCGCTACAGAGGGATGTAGGAGGAGAGAAGCATGGAAAGAAGCGGCCACTGAGAAATGTTTAGGGGCAATGCATTGCAGGATTCAGCTGTTGAAGCTGCATGCTCACAAAGTCTCTTTCACACACAGATTAGATTTATTTGATTACGAGGCAGAGAGATGAAAGAAGCAATGTGATATCCAGAAATGGTATTCTTGTTACAGTTAGCAATTGAGGATGTTCTGCCTCCGCTTAATCCAATAAAAGCAAATTCTCACATTTTATCTCACTTCTAATGCATAATGCAAAGGGGACATGTTGAATGCTTGTGTGATCTCGCAAAGAAAACGAGCTTTTGCAGCTTTAGCAGTAGTTTTGTCAGTTTGACAGCAACACTAATTCTGAGAGTAAACTTTAATGTTGTGTGAAAATCTTGTGTCAGACCAGAAATGCTGTTTACAACATTCATGGTGTCCTATGAGACACAACTTAAACTTGGGTTTATTGATTTCACAAAGAAAACAAGTCAAGAACACTACAAGCCAGTATGGGAAGTCATTCCTACCATCTCGACTCCCGAAGTGCAGCAACCTTTCAGACAATTCACTCTCTACTGTGGATTATTCTGCAGTTTATTGAATCAGTGCATCTCAATTTTTTTGTTTTTTTGTTTTTATTTCAAATATTCTGGTTCCTCAGACCAGTATAATAACTACAAAGGTTTTAAGATCTAAATCTATTTTCATGTTTGTCTGAACAAATAATGAACATGCAGGTGAATAATGCAGTGTCATTGTTGCAAATCTGCCATGAGGGATTTATGGATTTAACTTTTGTTAACATCTTTCTGTAACTTTTGATAACGTAATTCAGTCATATATTTACTCAAATGAGACCTTCCTGTCTGCTTACATACATTAAACATTTCATTAAAATTTCAGCTCAAAACTAATAAACATTATGCAGAGTGCACACTAGGGAGCACCAACTGCTGTCAAAGGCACCGGGTGCATTCTCAATCACAGGTTTTAATCATCAAATAAAGCTGTAAATGTCCTCAGTATTAATAATATTAATATGCATTACATTTTCTTTACGTTTAGATGTTCTGTACTTGTCTAAAGCTACTGTTTGATCTGCCTGATGTTACAGATTCTGCCCGATTATTGTTCTTCTGCATTTTGTGTAGGTTCACTGTTGAGCATCAACTACAACCAGATTATTAAAATTAAAATTAGAGTATGTTATAGTTTTTCTAGCTTGAAAAAAGCTAGAAAAACTACCTTTCTCCCCTTCGGAGTGAAAAGGGGTTGAGGAAAGTCATAGAAAAGAGGCACCTGTTGCAGCTAGCCATCTCAATAACCATAGAAACCAGCTGGAGACTTTAAATTGCCGTCACCTTGGGAACGAAATGGGGTTGAGTGAAAAGGGAAAAAAGGAATGGGTAGCAGAATGATGGATGTCATTATGACACTTTCCTTTGCATAATAGGGTATAAGGTGTGTGCAAGTCTTGGTGTGTATTTTTGTGACTGTCAGTCAAACAAAACCAAATCAAGGCCTGTAGAGCGGAATTAATCAGCACATTCTTCCTTTCAGCTGAGCGTTCTGATAGATACAGCTATTATGTAAATGATTTTTCCTGCATTTGTGCTGCAGATCCTAATTTTGCTTTCTATGTCACTCCCTCCTTCTCACATAGATCTAAAAGGGAGTGGGGGTTGTGTGGGTGTAAAAGATTAGTAGCAGCTCCTATGAGTGGAGTGAAGTACACTAATCTATGAGTCACAATAACCCAGAGATCATAGCAAAGAGCGCTGCGTTGAGCCCTGTTTTCCTTGCAGGTTGAAAATAGTTTTCCTATATTTTCAGGACAAACTAAGGGCACGCCTTGTTATGTTCTGATTTTATCCCCTCACTAATCTATTTTTAAAAATATATCATATAAAGTCTGCCTTAAATTTACCAAAAATATCTTTGAAGTTTGGAGGAAAACCTCAAAACAGCCTGCAGAGGAGATGAAAGAAGACCTCCTGCTGATCCAGGACAAAAGACAATTTCTTGAATTTGGAGTTTCTTGTCACAAGCCCAGTCTGACTCATCCCATCTTACCTTTTTTTCTAAAGAAGCAGCAAAAATAAAAACACAAAATCTTCAAAAAGCTTCTGCAAGAAAAGAACCTTTGTCTGAATTTCCAAAACAGCAACAAAACACAAAAAGGGATGAGTTTCCTTGTGTTTGTGTCAGGTAGTGAGCAGATCGGATCTATTTCTCATTGTTTTAGTTCTGCAAGATCAGTCACTTCAAATGAATATCGCAGAATCAACCAGGAGTGTACAGTTAGAGAAATCTAATTAGATAATGTGCTGGTGCTTGCCATGTGTTCTGTAAAACACATAAAACACTCAACATCGTGAATGCATGTCTTCTTTTTTTTTCCAAAAATGAATTTTCTTCTATCGTTTTAACAGACGAGAACACCAGACCTCATCCTTCATGCGGATTTTTTTTTTCTCACTCCTCTCAGGTCAGGTCCTTCCACCAAATATTTAAAATAATCAACTTATCTGAGGGGAGATTAGAGATGAGGCCTATTGGAAATTCAATCTAAAAAGGCTCTTTTGTTTATCTTGCATCACTTTAATATTTCCTTAAAATCGGCCAGCACATAATATGCACCATAAAAACAATCTCCCCGTCGTGCGTTTATTTGATTTAAGTCATTATAATTTTAGTACACAGTCCAACACAAATCTCACAAACAATAATGGACACCTTGCATAACATAAAATAATAAGATACATTTTTTTTTAACTTTCTATTTTCAAAGGTTGGCCATTTTTAATTAAAAAACTCTGAAAGCACAGGTACAAAAAATATGTTAAATAAGTGCTTATTTACAGTTAATAATAAATGTCAACTTGTATTATATAAAACCAGGAAACGGGGCAGAAATGCTAATTAATGTGTTTGGCATTTCACAAATTGTTTTTAGACAGAGGAATAAAACTGCACCACATGAACTTAAGCACTCATTAAGAATTGAGGGCAAATATTAAAACAAAAACACAAAAAACCCAGAGAGGGAGACTGAGAGGCTGCATAGTGACAGCTTGATCACAAAGTTTTATTTCTCTTCCTGACTGATCTAACAGGAAACAGACGCACAGCCTCTGTATCCTGGCAACAGCCCTCTTTCTGTGGCACTGAGAGATGGACAGGATGCAAGGCTGTGGATGTGTGTGCATACACGTGTGTGAATAGTATTTTATGACTATACTTGTGTCCTAATTTCAGACAGATGCAGCAGTCGGCCCATCTTGACGGGCTCAGCCAAACCTGCAGGATGCTACTTTAAACTTTCACCATGTTTTGCACACTGAAGTCCGTTTGAAATGAAGACATTTTGAATATTTGTTGTTGTTGTTGTTGTAGACCTTTTTCACTGTGGAAGAACCACAGATCTAAATCATTTGATTAATTCTTAATTTCATGCAGCAGCTTTAGTTTCATGGTCTCATTGCTGTGCAGGTTTTTTTTTAGCGCTCTTAAACCGTCTGAATCTAAAGGAACACCCTCTGAACGTGCAGACTAAGCTACTGTAATGGCTTAAACCATCTTTAATGGTATTAACACCTGTTCTTTTACCTCTATGACAAGTCAGAATATCTGTTGCAGTACAGCCATGTGAAATATTGGATTTCAGGGCAGTGCTACTGGTGTTTAAATTTGTGAAAATCTAAATAAAATGGGAATCTAAGTGTGTAATTTAAGAGGTATGAACAGTATTAACGGACTTAATAACTGTGAAGACTGAATTTATGCTTTTCGTTTGTCGAACAAACATCAAACAGTTCCTCAAACTCAGCCATTCAGGGCAGCTTGCAGCATCAGCAGTTCATATTGTAAGAGCTGCTTTTGTCGGCCAAAAAGGACCCATACTGCAGTCGCTCTTTGCAGTTTGATTCAGCCTTCAAGTTTATTCGCTCTAACTGGCTCAACATAAGTGTTTAAACTAACCCGCTTCTGTGTGAGGAGTATTATTTTGATCCTGCACCATATCAGGTTTGAAAACATAAACACTGGATGGTGCAGAGTGTTATCCTAGCGGGAAGATAGGATGGTCTGAAGAACGTCATCATACGGGATAAAAAAATATATATATAAAATTCTTGCTGCACATGTGCATACAATCCTGCAGCATCAGCTCAAGATGTGTGGAAACGTGTAATTATCAGGCATAAAGAAGCCTTTTGTGTTTGTGTTTAAGTAGGAACTTGTGCGCATATCAGTGTGTAGGAGTGTTAAACATGCCATGTTTTATGGACACACCTGTGCAAACCAGGGATGTACATGTATACATTTGTCCTTATGTGTTTATCAGTGTGAGAGATATTAGCTTTTCTGGGTGTGAAAAAACGCACCTTTGTGTATGTGTGTGTGTGTGTACATGCACAAATGAGAATCTTAATCCTCCCCGTCAAAATGATTTTACATCCCTCGCTCATCTTCTTCAGTCTTTCGAACAGAGGAAGAGAAGATTAGTCACACCTCCTCCTCTCTTGCTCCGAGTCTCTCCCTTTATCCCCTGTTCCACAAGTGTGTGTGTGTGTGTGTGTGTGTATGTGTGTGTGTGCGCATGCGTGCCATGTGTTTGTGTGTGGGCTCAGCGGTTTACGTAAAGCTCCATAGAAAAGGCAAGAGTCAAGCAGAGAGTCCTTGGCAGCAGAATGCAATCTCTGCTCAATGGACCATTTTCTGCAGAGCTGACCCTGCCATATTGAGTTTTCTGTAGAGGAATATATACAAATACACACACAAACACACATTTAGGCACACTCAACACTACAACTGAAGTAAGATATTTAAAAGCGTTCAAAAAAGTTATATGCAACACACACACACACACACACACACACACATAACAATTTACAAAAAGGAATTCTTCAAAATTATGTATGTACGAAATAAAGACTTGTCTCTTTCAAAAACAAGCATATGATGCATATCTACACCCACACACACTCTTACACACAAATGCAAAGCTGTGGATTTAAGAATTATGTGCCCACATTTGGCTTGATAATGATAATTACCACCTAATCATATACTCGCGCCGAGCATAATTATCATACAGCTGTTTAAACACACTGTTTGTGTGTTAGCATGCGTTCTTGTTGTGTATGTGCGCGTGTGGCTTGAGGTCAGAGGGAAATGGGTGGTGTTCCCACCATTGTGGAAGTGTGTGTGATGACACTGTGACCTCCTCATCAGCCTCTCTTTCACATTTGACCTTTAACTCAAACATGGAGTTCATGCTAAACATTGTGATTTACATTTGGTCATGCTTATGTAATTATTTATTGAATTATTATTCTCTGTTATCTTTTACCATAATCTGTCAGAAGACAAACAGTACTTATTTAACCCTGAAGATGCTGGAAAATGTTGGACCACAGCGTCGGAAAAATGCTGTTTTTACATGTTTTCAAAGCATTTTTTTTCTAACAGTCTTCTCTTTTCCTTTTTCTCCTCCATTTACGTTTCCCACAACTCGCTGGTCCTCGCTGTCTAATGATCCATTTTAAAGGTAAGAAACAACTGCAGACACTGCATCAAATGTGTTCATGTAGATAGATACATACATTTAAAGAAAGAGATAAGACATGATGAAGCAGTACAAGCGTGCAGATTAACAGAAAGAGCAATGGGGGTTTGGAGATGGATCAATATTCAAGCTGTTGATGAGGATTGATTGCGGGGCTGACAGAAGGGTAAACAGATCGACAGATGGGCTGATCAGATCTTAGATTAATAGATTTCACAGACAGAAATAGACAGATGAACTAATTAGTCTGGGTAAGCAGAAGGACAGTCATATCTGGGGGTCTTCTAACAGAGATTTTAGTGGTAATGGTCATCCTGTAGCAAACCAGTTGGATTGCATTAGAGAGACTACTTTTTGTGACTTTTTTTGTCACTGCATTTTCTTCTAAATGTGTTGTTTTATGTAATTATATAAATGATTAAAAACCTTCAGAGTGTTCCGTGGAGGTAAATATGTCAAATTAAGCCATTGATGACTTTTATTTTCACACATTACTGTTGCAGTGATTGTATCTTTTATAACAAGCACTTCTTCCATAGTGACTTTAAAGATGCTTATTTGGTAACTGATATATCCCATTTGGCTGATCATCATCACTGTCCCCCTCCCCTTTTTTCAGTACCTTTACCTTACACACCAAATATGCAGTTTCAGATAATAATGATTTCCTTGAAAAATCTGGATTTGCTTTTCATACATCAAGCGCAGTTTTAAAAAAAACAGATAGAAACTGATGCAACCCCCCAAGATACAGTAGTTTTTTTTCCCAAGCATTCATCTTCCTGTCAAAACCTGGCACCTGCATTGCCCACAATCTAACTCTACTGCCAACAGTTGGATATTTGTGGGATTTGTGAGTAGCAGCTTCTGTATTCTCCAGCTGCTTCCCTCAAAAAGATTAGAGGAGGACTAGACCACATGGGTATGCAGTTTACTCCAGTTTTGTCCCTCAGGGTTTCCTTTACTCATGCAGAAAATATGTTTTGTTTGTCAAATTTCAGGGAAAAACAAAACATTAACTTCATGTGATTTATGTTCATGTATATGCCGCACAGACTGATAATGTTTATGACTATGCTTAACCTGAAAAACCTTGAGCTCCACTTCTTCTTTTCTTGGAACAATCATAAGGTTGAGATAACAGCTGATAATCTCGTAACTGTGGTGAAATGATGAAAACTTGAAACAGTCAAAGGATAACAAACTCTTATTTTTCCTATTACATGTCAAAACCATAGACTGCACTGTACGTAGGAGTTGGACGGCGCCTCTGTAACGTCACCCCCAGGTTTCTGAATAGCTGAAGTGAAGCTCACTGAGCAGTTCCCACCATCATGGAAGCATTTCCAGAAAATATTTCCAGAAAATACAAAAATGGATAGAGGTAGAGCCAAAAAGGGACTGTGTGCGGGGGGGTGGATGATTGACATCTGTCAAACTCTGATCTGCTTGTATCCAAGAGCTAATCAAGCTAAACATGAGCTAACAGGAGCTAATGAAGCTAGGCGGGCGAAAGCGAAATCACTAAATTAATTGGCTAAAAACCTTAGTTGTGCTACATTCTGCCTTTTTGCAGCCGGATATTGAATTTCAAGGTTAAATTACCTCTCAACACATGAATTATTTAAAAAAAAAAAAAAAAAAGACTCCCCCACGGTTGTCAAGACCCTGACCTATTAAACTTAAAATGTTTTTTGTACAAGGCTGTAAACACATTTACTTCTGCTGTGAAGTTGGCCTTTTTAACATGGGACTCTATAGTAATTTGCTCTGTTTAGAAGCCCCTAGCGGATGATGGGTGAACTGCAATTTTTGACACTTTTGCATAGATTTCACTTATAAGCACCGGAGGCTGCCGCTTGGTCCAAACCAAGTGGTGGAGATGGCTTAAACAGGTAACCGAGAACAGCTAAAGGTATATGGCAAAGTAGCCTCAAGTGTTTCTTGCAGCACTGAGAAATTTCCACTGGTCCCTTAAATAACCTTTGTTTTTTTCTATTTCAAATGCGTATTGTATTACTGGAGGTGTTACATGCATTTTTAAGACTGTCTGGTGCTGCATGTTGAACCAGCACAGCTTTTCACCTCCACTGTGCAATTTGCATGAGGTTAATCAAGCAATCTAAAACCAAAGCAGTCACAACCGTGTTGTAGCTTCTTATCTCTGTTTTCCTCTCATTTGACACTCATCACACTCATTGTGCCACATATGACTGGATCACTTGGTTCAGACACATTAGAGTCAAATTGTGTCTTTTTTTGTTGTTTGTTTAATTGTTTCAGACAAGAATATTTTAGGTTGTGTCATTTTCTCATCCTAATCCAATAGGCTTATTGTATAAACCTTAAAAAAGAAGTGAAACAGTAATAACTAAAGAACTATGCTCTAAAACTAGTCCCAAAAGCAGTGAAAATCATATAACTTAATCGATCTCAGCCTATCCTACTTCACTGTGCACACATTGAAGCTAATTCAGGGAAAAAACACACATAATCCATGTCACAGAACACCTTCTCTGTACTGGCTTTGACTCTGAATGATAGTATTACTCATTCTTTCTTTCTTTCATGCTTCTTTAGTCATCTCCAACATTTATGTTTCTCTCTTCTCTTGCTCAGTCTCTCATTTTTTCCCCTTTCAGTCGTCCTCACACTGCTCTCTGCTCCAGGGAATGTGTCTACATTATTGACTTCCAACAGCCTTACAGGTTCATTGATTACAGTTGAAGTTATGAGCCACTTGAATGTTATAGCATCCCACCATTACTTACAAGTATGTGTATATAGATCTGTGTGTTCTGAACAGCCTCCATTTCTTTCTAATAATTTTTAAATCAATGTTTTTCCACAAGAGCTATTGTCTGTGTGTAGCTTCTTCTGTGTTTGTGAGCGTAAAGATGAGTACATACGTTCACATGTATAGACACACAGCTGAAAAGGCATACTCTCCAAACACTAAGAGCATTACACACAAGAACACACTCAGCCGGAGTTAAGTAACATGACTATGATAACAACGTTCAAACGGTTGACCTCGAATGTGTGTGTGTGAGAATGTTTGCGAACCGAGAATTAATGGACTGGCTATTATAATTGTGTTTGACTTTGTCTTAGCAGAGGAAACACACAAACACCACCATGCGCGCGTGCACACACACACACACACACACACACACAGAACAAAAATTACAGTGCTGTTTTTCTTTATTGAAGTCTGGTTAAACTGCAGTAAACCTGTAATTATTTTACTGCTAAAACAATTAATTAGATTGCATGTTTCTTTTTTCTAGTACCACTGATATGATGAAGAGATGTGAACATTTCACCAGATCAATATTTGTGCAGTGTCCTCCAGCATCATGTGATAATTGTGGATCACAAAGCGAAACTTTAACACAATGTCACTGTAACACAGATACTCATATACACATATACACTGGACCAATGTAGTTTATTTTGAAATTCAAAGTATACTCCTGCAGCTCTCCGATAAGGAAGCCTTGTGCAATGTTTACCTAATATTAAAATGAGTTTTTACCGTATCACCAACTTTCCATCTGGATAAAAGTGTGTTTATCTGTTATTGTGGGTTATTATGAAGTTGCTGCCGTCTATCCCCAAACCCCCAATCAATCACTTCCAGCACAATCAGCTGAGTGGATATCAACTGTGATTTTTTTTGATGAATTGTGTGTGTGTGTGTGTGTGTGTGTGTGTGTGTGTGTGTATAGACAACTTAATCTAATTCGTTTTTATTTAATGAATCACATTTTTTCCGTTTAGTCAGCAGAAAGCATTTAAATGTCAGTTTTACAGCTTGTCCAGCTCCTTGCCAAGCTACATCCAAACTGAAGTTGGTGTGTGACAGACCGAACAATGCAGATACACATCTTCCTTATAATGACATAATTTAACACATGCATGATGCATCTAACCTTGCTCAGTTGCAGTGAAATATTTTAGAAGCATTTCTTCACATCAGCTGTTTCTTCTTTGCCACATCATTGTTGAACCTTATATGTGATATTTGCTATGTTTTGTGTGTGTGTGTGTGTGTGTGTGTGTGTGTGTGTGTGTGTGTGTGTGTGTGTGTGTGTGTGTGTGTGTGTGTGTGTGTGTGTGTGTGTGTGTGTGTGTATGCACGCATGCATGTATATCAGTGTGAACTGGTGTTCTGTTAGTCATTTTTGTTCCACTGCAACAGCTTCCTGTACTGCACTGTCCACGTATCTGTGGCAGGAATCCTTTAGACAGAGTTGTGGCCCTAGGCAGTTGCTTCATGTTTTAAGGTTGTGTCTGTGTGTGCGTGTGCGTGCACATGTATTTATGTGCATTTGAGAGAGACCTCTGGGGCAAGCATTGATTGAGTGCCTGGTGCCCCACTGTCAGAACACAGTTAGCCTCATTATGAAAAGGTCTTGCTGTCCCGTCTTCTTCCTCTTCACATATCTCCATCACTTCTTCTCCCTCTACAACCTCCCATGATGCCATTCTATTCTTCACTTCTTTCTCCTCAATCTCTCCCCTTTTTTACTCCCCTACTCCTCTTCTTCATCTTCACCCATTCACAGAGGATACAATGATAGCAGCAAGAGACTGGCAAAATGACCTGTTTTTATATGGAGCCTCTGATCATCAGAATAACCCAGTCAGAACAAAACAAGCCCACCTCAGTCAGGTAGTTATGGCTTCCAGTCAGTGTCTAAGACATGTTTGTTTGCTGAATGGGAATTTCTAAATTGGATAGAAGTATAATCAATATTTCTAACAAATATGTTTCTGAAGCAGAGACATTTTTGTTTCAGAAACATGGGAAAGAAGGTCGAGAAATGAACCAAATATCAGGTTCAACACTTGTACCAAACTGGAAAGGACAAAATGATCTACCTTTGTGAAGCCATTAATGCTTTGTTGTGAATGGGTAACAAGTACTCTCTTTAGCAATGCTCATATTTTATGTCTCTGTTGTTGCTATCTACTTAAAAATCTCAGGGTATGGAGAAAATATATTTATATATATCATTCAATATCCTAACCGTTTAATCCGATGAAGGGTTGCGGGGAAACTGGAGCCAATCCCAACACACTCACATATATCGTGTGTGTGTGTTTAATTGTATTCCTCCTATCGCTTTATTTAGAGTTCTAGTTTACAGTAACATAACAAAAAACAATTGTTTTTTTTAATGAAATTGCTGGGTTGTTTTTTTTAAAAATCAGTCTCAGCTCATCTTTTAACCTCTAAAAACAGCCATTGCAGAGCAAAAACATAGAAATAGAAATCTCATGTGGAAAAATAAACATGATCTTTTGGAGTTTATTCCAAAAATATAAAGATAAAGGAGTTTCTTTATTTTGAAGTAAGCTACTTTCCAGAAGTTCCAGATTTTATGTGAAATTGAAATAAAATACAAAATAAAAACACAGACTAATTTTCAAAGGCTGGACTTTACCCTCTGGGCTTTGTGTGAGTCGAGTGACTCAGTGACAGTATTATCGGACCTTGACCATTTTACCATTTGTGAAACAAAATAGATTTTTAAATCACATCTATATTCAAGTGGAAAACAATGAAAAGAGGCTCCTCGCAGAATGTTATAGAACCTGCAAGAGATTTTGTCAAAAGCCTGGCAGCAGCATCCTGCAACAGCTGCTGCCAGGTCGTTGTCGACTGATCGAGCCAGATGAACAAGCCAATACCAGTGACCTGACGTGATGAGATAAAAGCATGAATAGGGGGAAAAAGCTTGACATGTTGCCTGTCCATCTTAGTGTGAAAATACAGACAAACAAGTTTCCACAAACGATTTAGAGCTTGTTTTTGTGCGCCGCTGTGGCAGAGAAACAAAAAAAACATTCTGAATATTTAAAGTGCAGGGTGCTGAGCCACAGTGCAGTTCCCTCACTGAACAATCATTCGCCTGAATAATACGAGTCACTGAGATGAGCCTCAGCTGTTTACAGTGGAAACTATCCTGGACAACATGATCCTTACAAAGTGAAAATTAATTTAATAAAATGTACTTAAGAATACAGTGTAACTGGATTTTCTCAAATGTCATTGTTCGTGTATCCATAAACCACAGTGGCAAAAACTGATCTTCTTCAATTAATAGACCACTCCTCCCAGCTTGTAATTACTTTTTCTGGGCTACGTCCATATTGTGTTCATGCTATCCAGCATGTAATTATTTTTCACTGCCATTCTCTTTGCCAACTGAAACGGTGTGCGTTTCATCTAACTAAGGTAGCTTGTCAGCTCTCCCAGCGCCTGGAGTGCAACATGATAACATAATCTGCTTCAGTGTGTTTTTTACATGGGTAAACAGGGATAATAACGAAAACAGAAAGGAATATGCCAATTTATATATATATATGTACATATATATATATATATATATATATATATATATATATATATATATATATATATATATATATATATATATGTACATATATGTACATATATATATATGTACATATATGTACATATATATATATGTACATATATGTACATATATATATATGTACATATATGTACATATATATATATATATATATATATATATATGTACATATATATATTCATTCATTCATTTTCTGAACCGCTTATTCCATATATATGTATGTATATGTATATATGTATATATATATGTCTATATATGTATATATGTATATATGTATATATATGTATATGTATATATGTATGTGTATGTATGTGTATATGTGTATATGTGTATATGTATATTTATCTGTGTGTATAGATAGATAGATTGATTGATCGATGTATATTTGCCTGTCTTATGACTTACAAATCAGAATGTATCTACAAATTGACAAAACTGATTAGTTATTTTTTATGTTTATTTCACATTTTCACATATGTCAGGTAATCCTGACCACCTAAACTGATCCCTTAGAAATGCAAACTCAAATCAGATCTATTTGCCTTTGAAATATTTTGTATTTAAGATAAAATAAAGATTACATGGACAGATTATTAATTAGAGAAACTTTTATTTTAAAAACAGTAGTTTATGTCTTTCATTTTATTGTTGTATTTACCAAATTCATCCCATTGGCCACGTTGAACCCTCTAGCGCACTTTGTTCTATGCGTCATATGTTTACACTCTGTTCTTGTAAGTACAGTCACTGAAATTACAGTTTTTTTCTCAGGTACAGACTGACAATCTGTCCTAAAATGACCAACTCAACGGAGAAGGACACCAAGCCACTCAAGTTTTTAGAGTTAAAAAACAAAAAAACAGCTAAGTGGTTGTATGGTTGTTCTGTGCTGGTTTGGCAACTGGACAGATTCCCTTCCTTGATATGTTTTTGTGGCAGGAGAATAATCTATCAAAATTTAATAGACAGATTGATATTAATGTTGTGAATTATTAGAGAGTGCCGGTTTTGCATTAATAAATTATTTCTAATGCTCTAAAGTGGCTAAGATGATTGGCTAAAATTTGCACTGATATCATCTCATCAGATAAGCTGGAACTGCAAATGATTTCATATGACTGTTTGGAAAATCTGTCAAAGTGTAATTAGTTATTTTAGGAATATAAGGGAATAAAGGTTCAGTCAGTCTGAGATAAATAAGCGGATGTTAAAGTGTTTTATAGCCTCTGAAGGCATCAGTGTATTTGTCAACATGACTGTTAGGCGCCGAGATTAATGCTGCCTTTCATATCATTTTTAACATAAGAGATTTTATGCAAGGAAGATTTTTTTATCATGAATGATAAAAGAGCAAGTAGATTTATGGGATGAGTAACAAAAACATATGAGATAAAAGATTATTAATTTCCCTCCTGTCGACACTGATAATATCAGACAGGAGATCTCAGAATGACTTTAATAACTCTGTGCTGAAGAGCAATACATTATTACACCTAAAAGGAAATTGCCATTTACAGGCTTAAACAATAAATCCACTATAGTGTCACCGATATGAAAATCTACTCCTCATAGGATCTGTTTCATCCTTAGAAATTAAGGGTTAAAGTTTTCATGCAGCATCTAAGTAAAATGCTGATATTGTCCTCCAGCTAGCAGTAACAGCTGACTTGTATGCCCTCAGAGCAGGCAGCCCGGTTCACTACTTACCCATTCTCACCCTTCCAAGATGTTCACGCCTCCTCTCGCCATGAGCCCATCTATCTCTCAGTGGTTAATGTCACTCCTCGTCCTACACGTTCATCCAGCAGCCTTTTACAGAACACACAGGGTACATCCAAAATGTATGGCCGTAAACGTCCGTACTCACAATACAAAAACAATTTCAGACTCCAGTCAGCTGACATTTATAATAATTGTTATATTTTCACTGTGTATCTTTATGAGTATTACATTTGTAAAACTAATATGTAAATGGACAAATGCAGTGTAGTATGTAGGCTAACAAAAGTAAAGAATTTGAGGTGCATTCCCTTTGCTGAGGTTTGTGTACAGTAGGTCAAGGTGGCCCTTTTTTTTATAGGTAAGAGACATGAGAGAGGAAAGGGGGTCATGGGAAATTAGAAAAGCGTGTAAAAGGACACAAAATGACCCAGTAGAAGAAAAGATGGAGGGGAAGGCATGGAAGGAACGTGGATTAAGGAGGGAGTGAGGAAAAGCAAAGGTGAGTGAAATGTCAAGGAGACTTGGAGGTAACTTGAGGGAGCCGAGGCATTACAATACCCCATGTAAACACGTGTGTTTTCAGAACACACTCACACTCACACACCAGATAAACAGGGAAGCTCCCTGAGTGGAGCCCATCCTGGAATTCTGAACAGGAAATCTATTCTGCTCCTAAACAATGGAGTAACACACATACTCAGAAAGAGCAAGAGCGCAAGACAGCGGATCATGCTAGAAGTTTATGCTCATGCAGTGTGTGCGTGCATGTGTGTCTGCTTTGGATCTAAGAGTGTGTATGTTTATGTTAGATTCATGTCTTTGCTTTTCAGTAATTAATATTGGATTTGTGAGCTTGCACCTGTGCTTATTTCTGTGCGTGTGTGAATTGGATGAACTAATCACACCATGTTTGTAATTCAGCTTAATACATTTTCATTTTTAATTTGCTGCATTCATGTGCAGCAGCTGCCCCAGGTGTACACTTTGAAGTTGGAGCTCACACAGACGAGCTCATAGCCGTTCACTCACTGATGTGCTGAACAGAAGGCTGGAGTCGGGGTGAAAGGATCCACAGTTCAAATGACAAGTGTTTGAACATAAGAAGGCAGGGAATATAACTCTGTTTTAGGTGTGTGTGGGGTGGTGGTGAGGGAGGGGGGGGGGGTGTATTCCTAACTTCCTGTTTCTTGTCTAAAGAGAAACAGTTCCCAATGCTGTTGGTAGCTGAAAGATGACATAGAGGGAGGGAGGGATATCTACACTTCAGATCTGTCGGCAGAAGAGCTCGCAGATATTTGGCTGAAAATTACAGGTCAACTTGAAAAAGAGGGCAATAATTGCTGCAGTGTTAAATTCTGCAGAAGTGCGATGATGTTGATCTGTCTCCAGATTTCTCGGTGGCACAGGGAACAGTAATTATAGCTGGCAGGGTAATATGAACATGCTAATGCACTGTTAATGCATCCAAAAGGGAGCCACTGCACTTAAGTGGCATTATGGAGACTTTGTAACTCTATTTGAAAGATATGACATCATATTAGTCCCTAAACGGCATGAGTATTAATATGTTCTTTCAATTCTGTGTTAGTACCATAAAAAGCCTTTGATATTTATTACTCACCAGGTCCTTTATTCCTAATTACGTCTGTTTTACATCCTACTTCACAGTTAAAAGCCACCTCAAAAGAGGCTAATTTACTTGTTGCCAACTTAATCCCATGGGTGTCTTCCAGACACTTTGAAGTCCTGCATGCCTTGTTGAAAAATGTGACATGAGACGGATTCAGTCTCGGAGTAAGATGTTCTCAATATCCAGCCTTGCAGCTGCTTCCAGACACAACTTACTTCCGTAACCAGTTGCTGTAAATGATCAAGTTATCAAGTAGAACTCACAAAAGCAATAATCACATTCTAAGTTTGAGAAATAATGAATCATATACGATTCTTCAGGAAAATACTGCATGAAAAAAGAAAATTTTCTATTAGTACACTTCAATTTAATGACAAAAGATTGTTTATATGAATTAAATTTTTTAATCCTTTCATACATAGTGGCCATAGTGGACACCTATTTATATGCTTTTTTTCTTGCATATTCATGAATGAGGATGGTATTTTTATAAATAAACAACTTCAGTGGATGTTAGTGAGTCATCCAATACGTTTCCACTCACTGGAGAATAAATAAATGCATGATATAATTGAACATAATGTAATTACGCAAGTTTGCCTTTGCAATAAATAGGAAAAGAAAATTATACAGCTATATTCGATAGAAGCTTTACATAATATAATGATTATGTATTGTCTTGTAAATATTTTATAGAATACATTCAAATAAATCATAAATCATGATAAATTCTAAATATCACAAATAAAACATGTCATTGCATATGTCTGTAGAGCTAAAATACTGTATTTAAAAAAGATTTGCATTGTTTTTTAATAATTCATGTATGAAAGGGTTAAGTCACGTCAGATGAACAGACCAAAATATGAACTTTATGGACAGATATTACAACTTGACATAAATGTTTCTTTAATATATGACCAGCGAGTTCCAAATATATTTTGTCAGCGTCCTCGAAAATGTCACGGAGAAAAAGTTTTGTGGTCTGTTGGTTTATCCGGCTGGACAGCATAATCTCGCTCTGCTTTCTAAAATGCCACAAATCATTGTTAGGTGGTGTGTATGTGTGTGTGTGTGTGTGTGTGTGTGTGTGTGTGTGTGTGAGTGTGTGTGGTGGGGAGAGGCTGCTGTTTGTTTTTGATGTAACAACACTATGGTTAAGCTGTCAACTCATTTTAGTGCAGAAACATCTTAGTCTTACAGAAAGGTCATGGATTTGGAATTTGGATAAAACTATTGCTTGACAGCCCTTTTCAGAAACTCAGAAAAGACGTTCTGGAAATTTCTGGAAAATTAAACTACAACATTACTTCAGAGGGATTTCTGGAAGTGAGACCCTGTTAAACACAGCTCTTCTTCATGGCTGTAAAATGTGTTTAAGGTAGCTTGATAATCTTTCTACAGCAGCTTCCTTTGCAAAAGCTGTCTGACAATGCATTCAAAAGTCCAGACATTATTATACAGTTACTGCAAACAATACTCTGGATAGCTGGATTGATATACTGACCAGACAGACCAAGGAGGAAGAAAAGAAGGAGGACTAAATAGTCAGATGGAGCCTAGAGAATGGCAAGAGCTTGTGGGTGTCTGTTCCTGAACAGAAGAGTCAGATTAAAATAGAACAAGAGCCATATGACGACAGTGTGACTGTCAAACACCTGCAGCGGAGAAACGGAGAGAAACAGAGCAAGAGGGAGAGTCATAATGGGATGTAAGGGATAAATGGAGAAGCTGGCAGGTGACAGAGACCGATGGAAAAGAATGGGGGTGGAAATTGGGTAACAGTGAGAATATGCAAAACATTCGAGGGAACACAGCAAAGAGTGAGTGTGTGAATCAGACGCAGATGAGTGAAAGGTTGTGAACAAATGAAAAAGTAAGGTGAGGAACAGAGATCATTAGTGTGGCTTCCAAGTCACCGTTTGTGTGAGTCAGACAGAACTGATGTTTTCGGCTTGTAAACTCCTATCAATGTCCTTTTTTCATCCTCACTCCTTTCTGTAGCTTGAATAGGAGAAAAGTATCATTCTCTCCAACAAAAGTGCTTCATAATAGCTGCTGCATTAGCGCGGGTAGTTTTTGAGTGGCCATGATATTTAGGGACTCCTGATTGGCAGCTGTTGACATTTTAGAGGAGACCAGTCCCTCAGTGAGAACTGATGACAATCAGTGCTGTTCAGATTAGGCAAGGTAGTTAGCACTGGCGTTGGTTCTGAGTCTGCACCAGAAACACACACAAAGCCAAGGCTGGAAAATTGCTCCCCAAGTACACTGTCTTGTCATAATACAGATGTGGATATAAGTGACTAACTTTTTAGGGACTTTGGGGTTTTAAAGAGTGCTGGTAATTGAATTTCACAAAAGGGCATCATCGTCGTCATCATCATCACCAGCTTGGCCGGTTGTGTTACTGTCATCAGCAGCGTCAGCGTGGGAATGACATCCAGTGAAGAACATTAGAGGTGCTTCAATAACCACAGACAGCAATACCTCCAAAGGCGATGACAAAGACAGACTCTCAGCAGGAAAGGACTCGACTGCTGCTCAGTTGCCTGAAACAAAAGGAGACATTAGGCACACAGCGGTGGAGCTCATTCAGTCACTCATAGAGAAGCAGCTGCGCATAGAACAAACTGAGAGGCCAACTATTAATTTCTCATTAACAACAATATTTTATATATCTAAGCAGACTAAATGAGTTAATAGAAAGCAGCAGTTTAGCTAGGCTTAGATTTCAGTGAGTGTTGTCACATGGCAAACGCTTTGTTTATTACCATACCGAAGTGACATTTTGTTAGCTTTCGTTCATTTTTCTTTGCTTGGTTTACATTTGCAGAGCTGCGGGGAATATTAACCGAATGGTTGGATTTAATTATTGGTTAAGTAAATGTACTGATAAAATAAAACATTTGGGTGTGAAGAGCTCAAACCACAGTTTCCATTAGCTGTAAATCAAAAATGTACAAAGTTGAAGAGTTTCAAATCATCCTTTCTTACAATATGTGGCCGTCTTGTTTTTCATTATTCATCATCTTCATAAATCTGGGCGATGATGACAGTCAGAGCTGAAAAACAGCAAAGCAGCCCCAAATCATGTTCCTGAATAAACTGTATTTGATTCCCATGCTAATATGCAGTTTGTGCTTTTAAGAAGAAAAGTGTATTATTCTTCTGAAAAAAAAAAAGAAAAAAATTTACGGTTTCATGTTTCTGCTGGTGTCGGTTCTTAACGCCGCTCGCTACAGCAGCTATCAGCTGCTGGCTACATACTGTACATTGTTACTCAAAGTGCCAGACTTGTAATTACATAACTTGATGTCACTCTTAAGTTTCTCAACACTTGGTTCTGACCTTTAACAGCCTTAAAACACTGGATACAGCGGTGTCATTGTTCAATGCACTTGTCAGAAAAAGATGCCACCGAGCCAAATGATCAAATGTCCAAATGATCAAATGTTACCAGCAGGTGTGATTACTGTTATTACATTTCTTACAATGATAAACAAGAAAAGCAGTTTATTTTTTGTGTCTAAACCCAACAACACTAAACATGCACTTTTGTAATCCAATACATTTCTCCACATATTTAAATAATGCAGAAAGGTATTGAGTTTGTTCAAATATGCCTCCTGCCACAAGTGTTACAAACTAGGAATATGAATATGTTCATTTATGGTGCAATAACTGAGAATTAATTAATTTCAAAATGATTAGATTTCATAAAGCACACAAACTGTCGGCTCTTTATTCCAAACATTTTTAGTTTTTCTTAGTTTTTATTTTTTAATTAAAATGCCATATTGATGAGACCTGACGAGAACAGCTGTCTCCTGTCGTCTCTGGAGAAGATAAATCAGTTTTCCTTCTCATTTTGAGGAACATTGGCAGGCATTCATTTCTGCCAGAATATGATTGTCTAGTTTTATAGTGTCTGGTTCTGATCCAAATAAGTCTTGCTGAATATTTTGCTCAGCTGAACTTACTTTCAAATTTGGCCATGGGCCTTCATCATGACTTGAATTCTCACTATAATGAGAATAAGAGTCATTTTCATTGTTCGTCTGTAATATATTAAAACACAGCAACCTTGGAGAACAAATAAAAAATAAATGCACAAAGGAAACACACCATGTAACTCAAAGACAGGCACACTTCTGCAATATAAATCTGTCCAGTTAGGAATTAAAGCTGATTGTGAACCATTTTAACCTGCTGATGTACAAATGAAAAAGATAACAGATGGAAATGAGAGGCAGTTAGCAAGACAACCCCTACAAAGGACTAGTCCTGCAAACTATTTCCCTGTCTTCATCCTTTCTGGCTTATTTTTGGTCACATTTGCATCTAGTCAGTTCCCTCACCACGTGAGGTAACATGAGCTGGTGTCGGTGCAACCGTCAAAAGTTGTACAGCTACATATAGTGCAGCTCACATAGGATGGCATAACAAGCGCTGTGGCAAGAAGGTTTGCTGCGTCTCCCAGCACAAATCCGAGTGAAGGAGACCAGCCAGTATAATGGGAGATGCTATCTGCTCCTTTTGTCCAAGGGGTAACAGAAGAATCACTGCTAGATCTGCACAAAATGACCTCCAGCATACCACTAATGTGCATGTTTTCACTAAAAATATTATAAACAGACCCAGTGAAAATTGTATAAGGCCTGACGTCCTCATGCAGGGCTCGCAGCTCAGCACCATGCAGCTTGATTGGCATTTACCAGAGAAAACCAGGATAAGGAAACCCTGTGGAAAATGTTCAGCGGCCTGCAACATCCTCCATTATGACCAGTTTGGCTGTAAGTCAACAATGGTCTGGGGAAGCATATATTTGGAGGGGCGCGCAGACCTCCATGTGAAAGCCAGAGATACATTGACTGCCATTAGGGAACTGGGATAAGATCCTCAGACCCATTGTAAAAACATTTGTTGCTGCAGTGGGACTTGGATCTATTCTTAATCACGACAATGCTGAGCCTCGTGTGGCTGGAGTGTGTCAGCTTGGTGAAGTCATTGCAGTTATGGACTGGCTCATTCATAAGGCCTAAATTTAATCCAGCACTGCCATCACCACATCCCACTACAGACTGTCCAGGGATGGATTGATGTCCTGGTCCAGGTCTGGGAGGAGATCCCCCAGGTGAACATCTATGGTCTCATCAGGAGCATGCCCAGACATTGTAGGAGGTGCAGACATGCATATAGAGACCACAAACACCCCTAAACCTTTTTGAATTGTCTTGAGGAATTTCTATAGATACTGAGTCAGCTTGTGATCTGATTTTTACACTTTTGTTTTGCGAATCAGTCTGAATCCAGACCTTTGTGATTTAATTATTTGGATATTTATTGATCTTTCTTGTTAGTTTGTTTTCAACACAAAAACCTATGAAAAGAATGAAAAGTTTCAACTGGAATATTTCATTAATCAACATTTGGGATGTATTGTTTTAGTGTTTCCATTTTTAGCAGTATATATAACAGCTTTTGTCCCTCTTTTCTGAGGGATATGTGAATTTCATCATCAAGCAGTCCATGGGATTGGGTTCCTGTTTTCTCTTAAATTTTCTGCTTGTTCTTCAATGTCCAGATTTCTGGTCATACTAAAGAAATATTTATAAATTATTCTCTGTTGGCTGGTGTATTTTAATAAATTTCACTTTGAATGCTTGAAAAATCATGACACTCCTGCACACATACATTTGGTAAACCAAGGCTGAAGATGGATATGGCCCTTCCTCAGTGACTGGTCAGTCTCATCATTGCCACAGCTGCAGCTTTTTGTCATTCTAGCACGTCACTCCTTTGTCTGCTTGTCATGTGAAAGGGAAGAATGAGTGGGATGTTTCATGTCTGCATGTGTGTATCAGAGGGCTCTTTTTATGGCTTGGCTGTATTCTACAGTGCATGTGTCTCCAGTATGTTAGTGATGCTACTGGAGACCCAGCTCTGTTGGAATAACAACCAGGACCCAATTCAACGACTCCAGTGCCCTTTGTGTGATTGCAAATTTTTCCTTCTGATTTCATATTTACAACTGTGGCTTTTCTGTACTGTTTCCCCTTTTCTACTGGAACACAACCTGCAAAATTAAGTCTGCATAAAGAATTCATTTAACTGAAAGTAGCTGATTTCAAATAAATCTCTATGGCGTGGGGAGGATACCTTTAATCATCTACAAATGGAATGCCTTTATTAACCATCGCTTTATTGTTAGATGAAGGCCTTACCTCATGAAATGCAGATAGGCTTGGTACTGGATGGCTTTGTGAACAAAGCAGCAGATAAGGAAGACTGGAGTTACTCTAAAGAATCCAATTAGCTTCTTAAACTAAAACTCCCAGTTGACTCTTTACCTATAATAGCTCATTATCTAATGCGACCTATTTAAGATATTAGTGTTCAGCTAACTGGATAATGTAATTTAATTGTCAAGGAATATGTGTTGTCCTCAACACATCCATGAGTGCAAGCAAATGCTAAATACCGTACACTACAAAAATAAGTTGTTAAAAATGTTGTGTTAACTTATAAAAGAAAGAAATCCAGCTGGAAAGAGAGATTCTGGTGTTCTGTTAACCTAAATTAAAAGAGTAACTCAAAGTAGAATCTTACATTAGTGGTTCCCATACCGAGGTCTGGGGCTCCCCAAAGGGGGCCCTTACAAAGAGCACAGGGGGTCCCTTGTCTGGCCATTACATTCACATGGAACTGGCCTTTTGGTTGCCTGAAAACACTAAAAACCTTTTAAACCACATCCCAAAGTGAATAAATGGGGGTCATCAAAATGTGCTTTACAATATTTAAACACATGTATCTGTAGTCAAAAATAAATTTAAAAGGCCACCAATAAGGCTACAACTTGTGCATCCAGTCCTTCAATCCATAATCTCCTATATTTTTTCAGATTTATTTATTCAGATATCGAGTTAAAGTAACTTAAGTTACCTCAGTGGATTGTAAATTTATGCCTTTCCTTTCTTTTCTTGCACAACCGTCTTATAGCTGGATTCCAATGAAAAGCCCCTCAAAGAACAGATACAGCACCAACAACAAAAGTGTAGTAACTTTTGTAATTATGCTTTCTCTGAAATACAGTAAGTATAAGCTCTGACTTGTAGAGTTGTGTTAAATAGCTGAGGGAAATAATTTAGTTTTAATTGGCTCGAAATACCAAAACAAATGAAAGGTACATATCAGACAGGTTCAGGAATGTTACTTGTTAGAAAAAAAAGTGCAACTCCAAACAAGGCAGAATCCAAAAAGACAAGCTCCCACTCTCAGCAGACACAGCTAAAATAAACCTCAGACCGAATGTGCAATATTATCTGGCCTCGTTCTGCTCAGCAGGAAATTATCTCAACATAACACAGAGCTGATTTGGCTTTTCCCTGCTAGCTACAACTCTGTCCGTGTAGACTTAATTAAACTTTTCAGTTAGATGTCCTCCTGGAGTTAAGCTGCAAACGTCTGGCTCACTCTCTATTAACTGAGATTTGCTTGCTGTAGTTCAGGGAAATGACTGAATGGCAGGGTAAAATTTTACCCCTGTTTTACCGCCTTGCCTGCATTTATTAGCAGGTCGGCGTGTACAACAGTCGATCCCTGCTTCTTTGTAATCTAATATCCATGCCACTGTAGCTGTAGGCCAGCTACTTCATTCTCAGCTTTGTGCACCAGCTGCCTTGCAGCTTCACAGGGATGTTTCAGGCTTAAGTGCTCCCCTGAAGAGCAAATTCAGAGCAGCTTTTGCTAGAGAGGCATGCAGGCTTTAGACACCATGTATCATTCAGTTCACACTCGAGAAAATCAGCAGTAACTAAACAGAAGAATATGACTGAGAATGTAGAAAATATATTGCTCTTGATCTGTAATAATTGCACTGAGCTAATTATACTGTAATTATATTAATTGTCCTCTGGATAGTGACTGGCAAACAGTGAAAATCCATGCCTGCAGTCAGTTTTTATAGATAAAGCCTAACATGAGCAGTGTGATGTTTAAAATGTCAGATGAAGCTCTTTTGAGCTTGAGCCGAGGTTAACGGGTGAGCTTGAGTAGTTGACAGGGGAAACGTGTGTGTATGTGTTCAA
Organism: Telmatherina bonti; assembly: GCF_933228915.1. Lineage (NCBI taxonomy): Eukaryota > Metazoa > Chordata > Actinopteri > Atheriniformes > Telmatherinidae > Telmatherina > Telmatherina bonti. Next base: position 18,812,064 of record NC_136627.1, on the reverse strand, counting down.
AGGGGGGGAGTCTGAGGAAGATAAGAGAAAGAGGAATCTGTGTTTAGTTATGCTGATCACAGGTACCCTTCAAAATGTCAGAGTGCTGTGAGTGATTAGGAAGGCTCCACATAAAGACAACGGCAAAGGAAGTGCAAGACAATCCTGGAGATCATAGTAAAAAGTATGGGATCATAGGATTGTAGTTGCAGGAAATAAGAGATGCAGAAGAATAGTAGGAAAAAAATAGGTTAAAAAAAAGATAAAAAGACAAAGGCAAAAAAATGCATGACTGAGTGTGACATTTGCTGTAATCTAAACAGTTTTGTTATTCACTACACAGAGACTGGAGGACAGTACAACTTGCTTCAGATGAGCGCTGCATTGGAACTGATTAATGATGACAGTATTATGACTTAAATCTACATGGCATCTATAAAGGTATATTTGAAAATAAATAACATGGTTAAAATAAAATAGACGATCACACATATTTTTGCTGTACGACACGATCTATCCAGGTAAAAACCAAATTCAGATTAGCTGAAACAACACTACAGAAGACGAAGCTTGAATGGAAAACATCTATGTGATTCCAAAACGGTTTCCAGTCTCATGCTTCCAGTTAGATCTTATCAAGGTTTGCATGGTTAATAACTCTTCTAGCAGGAGAGTTTTTTTTTCCCCAAAAGCTGACTTTTTCTTTTAAGAAGGACAATTAAGACTAAAAACATGATTTTATAAGGACCTGCTAAGTGTGTGAATGGATGTGTGTGCATGTCTGCGCAAATGTGTGTGCGTCAACGTGTGTACAGTGAGAGGCAGGTAAATTAATGTGACAGATGGTTTGAGGTACATGGCAAGAAATGATTGGGAAAGGTCATAGGGCAGAGTCTGACATTTACAGAGGCGTGCGTCTTATTGCTAGTAATATACATCCACAAACACACACACACAACCACACACACACACAAAGCACAGCAGGTTTCAGTGTCTGTCCTCCATGAGAGCTTAGCAACAGAGCGATGAAGATAAGTAGCCACAGACTTTGCTGTTTGCTTGCTGTTCAAATCTACTCTTGATCAAACTGTGCTTAGTGGGGTTTGTGCAAGCATCTTGAGATCTGTGATTTTCAGAGCAACACACACTCAGTTTCATTCTTTCACACACTCAGATTCACAGGAATACTCACACATGCGCTGGAGTAGCTCCAGCTTCATTACAGAACCCTCTGGAAGGCTGATTGAGAGATAGAAGCTAATCGCTTTTAATCATATCTAATCATATATAATGACCGATACGGACTGCACAGACGTGACAATGCTTTTCACGTTCCTGTCATCTTTTTCTTTTGTCTCCGTCATGTTTGACATCCCCCCCCTCCCCCAACATACATTTACGCTTGCCAGCAAACGTCCCCTCCTTCACCACCCGTTTCCTTGCCTTCTTATTCCAAATCAAGCCTGAACACTGATGGAGGAGAAACCATTTGAAAGAGGAGGAAATTACAAAATGAGAAAGAGGTGACAGATGGACAGAAAAACATCCAGCCTGGCACCAGCCTTTGAGGTACAAACGCTTAAGGAAGGGACGAGGCACTCTTCGCTCCATCCCCTCCTTGCATGCCTAAGAGCTTTGGCAGAATAACTGGAAGAAGATTGCAACTAGCAGCTTCATTTTCAACGTCGTCATTTCCTTTCCTATTCATATGCAGTACACAGTTTTAAAAGCTGCTCTATATTAAGCCTTTAAGATTTCTTCCTTTGTTTTCCGTTGCTTTGATCAGATTTCTAAGTCCCACTGAGATGATTCTATACACTGCAGTAACATGGCATGATAACAGAAACTGGTTGGGATTTAAGCAGACCGCACACAGAGTGTAAAAATACTTGTGAATTTATAGGATGCACACAGAGAGCACATTTGCCACAGCAGAAGCTGCTAAATGGAGCAGATCTGCCAGTGTGATTGTCATGTTGCTGGAATGTAGAACTTTTTCATTTAACCTGAGATATAAAATCCCTAAAATCAGCTTTCCTGATTTCTTATTCCTTTATTTCCCTACCCTGTTTCCAAATTTAGCCTGGTTACTTCTTTTAAGGGAAAACTGTGTGCTCTCACTTTGCGCTTGAATTGTACCTTTTAAGGCATTTATGTGCTTCAAGAAACTGATCTATGAGATGGTCACATAGCATCTAAATCAGCCACCCCCTAAACCTTTCTGACTTTGAAATTGCCTCTGCAAATCACCATGGTTGCAGGCTCACCGCTCAGCAAGGTTTCAGCTTCGCTTTCAAGTTCTCTTTTTTTTTTTATTCTTCATTCATTTCTCTTAAGTCAGGCTGTTCAACAGGTATAAACAGGCTGTCCTTTGCATAGAGTCTGCACAGTTCATGAAAGCACAAGCAGCACATTAGCATATAGCAGCAGCTGTGGTTTATGTGTCTATTCAGGAAGTGTTCATGAATCTTACAGGTAACCAGATTTTTTGTTCAAAAGGCAATAACTTCTATCCCAAGAGTAAATTGTAGCATGTAGGCTTTGGTAAAAAAAATAAAAGTTATGCAACATTTTTTGGGATGTCTTCAAGGGCAAGAGTAAAACGCAAGCCGTGAAAATAGCAGAGAAGACACAGTAGATGTGTCTGTTTGGTCAGATGTGCTTGTGTGGAAGCAGGTCAGAGGTCACCTGGGTAGCCTCTTACCGACCTCAACCTTTACTGTGAACAGGGGTAAATGCCGGTTTACCAGTGCCATTTTGAGGCCATTTGTGCAGTCCTCAGAACACGCAGAGTGAAGGATTAGTGCAATGCAACTAAAGCTGAGTAAGGGCACATTGCTGCATGCAGACAACAGCAACTAACCCCGGGCAATCCTACTGTGTGTATGATAACTGCTGACTAAGTGAAAGCTTTGCATGAAATGAAAAGGAATGAAGGGTTACAGTAATATTCAGGTTTATAAGCAAGATTCCTGAGATATACATCCCCTGTCCACAATGACCTGTGTGATTCCTCTGGCCAAACTAAATCAAAAGGTAGATTGCTAATAAAGTCTCACACAGAGACTTGCCCCTTTTCCACTAGCACCTACTAACCCCAGTCTGGCACCCCTTTTCCCGGTTTGTAGACATTTTCGTCACATTTATAGACATATAGACACATTTTTGGCACCAGAGTTTGCTCAGAGTTAGGCTGAAACCGTGACTTATGCAGTTCGCAGGCTATTATTGTTTAGAATTTAAGGTAACAGGAGGAGTCATGAGACTGACCTCCAATAACAACTTTGGTTAATATCAGCAAGCAGCACCACGATGACTGCCTTGTTGTGGCGCCCCGCTGGCACTGAGGGCACCTCAGATGTAATGAAGCTATGGAAACCAGGTAGTTTGGTTTCAGCTGAAATGGGGTTGGGCTTATTCGGTGCTACTGGAAAAGGACCAAAAGACTAGCCCAGGTATGACCCACTCCAGTCCTGAAGAGCCGCAGTCCTGCAAGTGTTCAGAGTTTCCCTGCTGCAACACACCTGACACAAATCAAGTCAAATCAACTCACATCAAAATGTTATTTCTGAAACACTTTTCATACACAAGGCAACACAAAGTGCTTTACCTTATTCAAACAATTTAAACATGTAAAAAGCCTTCATACAACAAAGTATGTCAGAGCATTTTAAAAACACACTCCAATAATCACACACACAAAACAGAGCACATGTGCATTCCCCTCACCCACAACTACCCCATTTTCTATAAAATCCCATCCCTGGGTTAGCCTGTCTTCTACCTTGTTTTACACTTTTTCTACTCAGCTCCCAAGTGGCAACGTGAAGCTATATCTGGTCGATTTTCCTTTTTTAAAGCCCTGCATGCAGTGCTTAGATGCATCAGAGTTTGTTTCAGGCTAACATTGTCAGACTTTTCTTTCTGAGCTTACACAGTAGAAGTAGCAGTGTAAATATGTTTTAGTACAGGTAATACAGGTCAAAACAAATCATGTCTTGTTTAATTTGATCAAAAGACACCCCATTAAGAGATCACTGGTGTATTTTCAGATCCTCCTATGAAAGCTACTGGTACTTCCACATGCAAATTTCACAAATCCGCTACCAACAAAACTATGCAAATGAACTGTGAAGTGCTTTGTTTTCACTGTTCCAAAATTAAACAAAGGGATTGAGTATTGTGAAGGACAAAACTAACTCCACTTAATGCCTGAAAACATCTGACTTCAGTTCATTTTCAAGAGCCGCACACGTCCCTGACTGCTGCAGTGTTCCAAGTTAGACGCAGTTAAATATTGTTTCACAGGCCTGTGCAGCCTTCAAAGGTAAATATCTGAAGAGACATTGCAATTAAAACTGAGCACCCACAAAGAAAACAAAAATATTTCCAAAGCGACTGGTTTTTGGAGCTGCTCTTTGAGATCATAGACAATCAAGCAAGCAGACATCAGGGAATCTGTTTTTCTTTCTGTCCAGGATGCTTTGCTGCGGCTTGCAGCAGTTGTTGATGCACGCTCGCTGCGAGCAGCCCTTCAAGACAGCATACAGGAGCTGCTTCCCGGCACGGTATGTGCTCACGCAACACTCACTCACACACACACACACACACACACACATGCAAACCACATTTACAAGTGCACGTAATTGAAATTCCTCCAATTTATTACCTGAGGGGGAAAAAGAAGCTTCTTGTTAGCATCCAGTGTGATGAAACTCAGTGTCTCAGTCCCAGCGTAGCATCAGGGAACAGAGGCCCAGCGATTCTTGCAAATAATGAGACTCATTATATCAAGTAGAAATAATATTGCAATCTAATGTGCATGTTCAATTTTTCCAGGACTGTGTATGTGTCTACATGCTGGAGGGAGGCTTGAGGCTGCTGTCTGATGACCCGCCACATGAACTGCCAGAGGATGGAAAGATCAGGTGTGTACTGTTTGTCCGTCTGTGCAACATACAACAGATGTTTTGTTTTGGTAAATCCCTGCTGTGTGCTGATTTGCTTCTGCATCGTTGAGGGCCACAATGCTCAGAGAAGCAGTTGAACAAGTAGGGAGATATATATATATATATATATATATATATATATATATATATATATATATATATATATATATATATAAATATATATATATATATATATATAAATAAGAATATGTGAAAATAAGTTTTCACCTTCATGAATATGAATCATTTAATCCAAAATCATCACATAGATAAAGGTGTCTTGAGCTCATCATCAAGCAACACAAAAATACCTTCTTATCTCTCGTGTCTCTCTTATCTTATCATTGCTGCCTCTTACTGGCTTCCTCACTCCATGTCTTTCGCCTTTTTCATCTTGTTGAACCTCTCTCTGTCTCTTTGACAGCACCTGTCCTTTTTTTGTCGTCTCCTCTCTCTTGCTACCTGAGTCGCTCTTTGTCATCTTTTCTTCTCAGGCTGCCCTTTCCCCTGAGCGCTAAGCCGCCAGTGTTACAGTCTTTCTACCCACACTTCCCTTCCTCTCATAGCCAGTACTTCCCTTTCACCTTAAAATCCCACTCCCTGTGGAAATGTTGCAGGGCTAATTGCCCAAATGACAACACCCTCGGTCTCTAAGCGAGACCTGGCCAGCCTCTTCTCCTTTAAGTGCTCTCTGAAGGCTTCCAGAGAAGTGTGATACAGCAACTGCTGCCCAGATGCTGGCAAAAACCAATACTACATTATTAATGAATCTGTCTGTTTGTCAAACAACCCCATTTCCAAACACCTCGCTGCCACACAGACACTGGATCCCACACAAGCATGCTTGTGATAAACAAGGACGTGAGTACAGGGCACACATGAGCACCTGCACACACATCCTTACACACTCACTTATCAGGGCGGCATACAGGTTAGCTGTAGTGGGGATATTCAAAGAGCTGCAGGGCACTTTGTTACTTTCCTCTCCAATTCAACCTGCTTATATAAGCCTGTTATCAAGACCTTGGTGTACACCCACAATATACACACACATGCACACACTCAATAAATCCATGGGATTTAAGTGGGATTCAAGCCCATTCTGCCACATACAAGCTTATTAAATAGACCTTCACACACATGTACATACACAGAAAATGCACAATTTCCGCCAAGGCAGTTTCCATAATTGCTTATCTTCTGCTAAACACAAGAAAACCAAACTCCTAAAACAAAATAAGCTGTTGTTAGGAAGACTGTAGAGGAAGGATGCACAAATAAAATGATGATAAAAATATGCTATGCAATTATAAACATGCCAAAAACATCTGTGCACAACTGTTGCAATTTTTTATATTTAATTTATTTGTTTGGTTTTGTTAATACATCAGTTCCACTTCAAAGTTGTGTATTCTCAAATAATTAATCAGTTGTATGAAAATAGAGCAGCTGCTTTAGTGGATCTCCCCTGAGCTCAGAGGAGGGTTTTCATTCCCTAATGATCATGTTATAACCTCACACAGGCAGTCACACAATATCTTAGCTTTATTCATATTTTAAGAAAAATGCAACAATTACATTTTCATATTTGCACATTAACCCATCGTCAGCTGTTTCTTCTTCTTGATGGTAAAGTACTTATAACTAATGACCTGACATCAACATTTACAACTAAACATGATCTCAATACTTAGATCAAGTCATGATAACTTTGTTTTGTTTATTTGTTTATTTCTATTTATTAAAATGTTTGACTTTTGGGGTACATTGTACTGATTCTATTTAACACTAAAGGTGCATAAAGTAACCCAAATAAGATTAGAAAGGTAATTAGAATTTGCATATAAGTCAAATCATTTAATTAAAGTTTAAAACTAGAAAATCCTAACAAAAATGTATGAAATAAGCTAACAAACACAAAAAAATCAATAAAAAAATCTCTTAAATCATGATGGATTAACAAGATTGACACATTTTAATTAAATGAAGCAGGAACCAAAACAAGGAAAGCAGTGAAAACTTGAATGAGGACTTCTCAAAGGCAGAAACCAGGGCCGAGGGTAAAACCATTAATAGCTTTGGCTGATGTCTTATGGGAAATAACAACACTACAACACTAACCACGTGAAACATAAACAAACAACAGAAAAAGGGGAATATGTATATGTAGAGCAAGTATTTATAGATTACAATTACCTGCTACACGCAAAATATGTGCTTCAGATTCCCAAAGCAAAGTAACAGAAATGACTAAATGAAGTTCAAGGTGAAACAGGAGATGAAGAATCTGAGCAAAAGGAGACAAACCAGATCAATCACAAATATACCCAAACCACATTTTTGTAGATAAGCAGTCACTAAGCAGTGTAGGTCTGCATCTAGCTTTAGTTAAGTGACCTTCCTGACATCTTACCCGTGGATTCCCAGACATGTCAGTCCAGACAGTCATGCTCCAGAACGTACCTCTCTGAACACACAGCGAACTGTCTCCACAGATTAAACTACTGTACATTGTCACATGTGCGCAGACATCACCAAGCAACTGGTTTGTTCTTATTGTTGTGGGGGGGTTTTTTTGCCCTATTGTTGCTTATTACTGTTTCTAGTTTAAATTTGCTTCATGATCTTGAAGGAGAGCAACTTTAGATTTATACATTACGCAGAGGTCAAATGCATTTGCCACATTACAATATTTTCTGATTGAAGTGGACTGTTTCTCACTGAGCTGAAATAAACGGACACTTTGAAATCAATGCACCATGCAGAGATTTGGCTGCAGAGCTTTGAGGGGATTTCAGACTCTCTGAGCATGTAATAGACGGACTGCTACCACGTATGTTTGTGTGTGTGTGTGTGTGTGTGTGTGTGTGTGTGTGTGTGCATGTGTGCACGCGTGTGTGTGTGTGTTAGTAGCTCCCAGAGGTTTTAGCTGATTATTATGTGAAGCACATAGAGGTTGAATTTACCTATGTGCTTAAATGAAACTGTTTTGGTTCTCCTTGGTTTTCATTTCCATATTTATACAAGTGTGAATGCGTGTTTGTGTGTGTGTATGTATGTAAGTGCGGGGTTTGCAAATAGCCAATGCAGAACAAGCTAATACTAGTTAGTATTTAAGCATAAAAATGCAGCCTTTGTGTTAAATATAACTAAGCTCAGCTCAGACTCCGATGAGACGTACACCTTTGCCATCTTCACACCTGGTTTCACACCTGGGAAGCACTTTTACTCACATCCACACACACCCACAGCATATATTCAAACACAAATAGCTGTATTGAGTTTGCATGATTACCAATTATTATTATTAATAATAATAAGCTCTATTCTGCAGTGTTTTAATTAGTGTCAGTCAACTTAAAAAGTCTGGTTTTGCAATGCTGGCATTGTTTTTCCATTTGCCACATATCTTCCCAACCCGCTTCTTCTTTTCCTCTCTACGGTGTCTGACAAACTATCTTTTTACCCTAATTTCACGTAAGTCTTTGTCAAAACTGAGTCAGAGTTGTCTTGTGTCTGTTGCAGGAGTATTGCAGACCAGCTGAAGCGATGTCAGTGCGCTGGCCTTCCTTCATCTGAACTACCAGAGAAGTACAGAATCTGCCTTGCAGCACCGTTACCAGCACACAGAAGAGGTATGTCTATGTTTTATGAAGAATCGAGCAAGGCCTTGAGTGATGCTGGTAGACAGACAAATTGGCATGTGAGTGTATCCAGTAGTTTGAGGACGTATACGCACGTGCCTGTGTATGCAAGAGAGCAGAGAGATGGGGGAGCGTGGGAGGAAAAAACAAACGAAAAGAGATGGAGAGAAAGTAGAGAACAAGAGATGATGGTTGCTGTGTGGGCAACAAAATTGGATAAGAGCCCCCATCCCCCTCCTCCACCCCAAAAAAATTAAAAAAAAGCAATGAAAGGTTTGTGATGAAAAAAAAATGGAACTGATTTACCAGACTCTGCATTGATTTTCTAATGAATGTTTTCTTTATGTGGAGAAGCAGAGAAAGGGAATATAACCCAGAGACTATATAAACGTTTCCCCACACGTGCATAACCGTTCCACACTCCTACAATGAAAGCAGGCCAATGAATATGCAATAAAGACACAGGGAAAAAAGACTTAGCGTGGTAGTTTGTTCTGCCAACTGCAGTGCACGTCCACCTTCTGATTTTGCTCTTTATGACCTACAAATTTGATGAAATGAAAAATATGAACAGACTTATTCAAGGACATCATATCTGGATTTTTCAGTCTTTTTCTTTTCTTGTGGGTTTTCATTAGTATTGGAAAATAGAGAATGAGCAAATAGGATTGAGAGCTAGCCAAGGACATGGAAAGCAAATTAAAGGGAAGTGATGAAAGGAGTACAGTCTGATTTGTCTGACAGAATGCATCGTTCTGAAAGCTTTTATTCTCTCTCTCTCTTTTTTCTTAGCTATTGTGATTCCTATCTTGGATCAGGACAAGGTCCTCGCTGTCTTACTCGTGAGTCTCTGCGTTCAAGAATGTGCAAAGTGATTTTAAAGAAAGCACTCAACCAAACTAAAAAGACAAATACTACTTCTCATTGTGCCATCATCATCACCTTCTTCTCAATTCAAAGGTGGATTAATGTGGACTGATTTAATTTCAGTTAACATTAGATAAATAAGATGGAGTCTGCCGAGCAAACCATGCTCCAGGCAAGTTTATGTACTTAAGAAAACTCATTCTGCTCAGTGGTTAGTGTGTTTGTCTTTTTATTTTGCAGGTTGGCTGTAACCCGCCATCAGATCAAGATGAAGCGCATCTAAACGTGTTGGAAAAACATGTAAGTTCACTTTCCCTGTTTTTATTTGTTAAAGCTTAAAAAGATTTCTTGGTAACCTTGGCAACCTGTAGAAACTTGCTGTATAAGTTTATTCAGCTTGCTTTAGTGTTGGTTTCGTTTTCTTTTTGTTCTTGTGTGTTTGTATAGTGCCACAAAGCCTAAAGGAATAAAAGCTCAAATCTATATTTAAACATATTTAATTGATTTGAACCATTTTTGTTACAGGTACTCATTTAGTTTTCTGTGTTTTTATCAACTTTATTCTCTTTAGAAAACACAAACAAATTCCAAATTTGATGCCAGAAACATTTTTAAATAGTTAGGATCGAAACATGATTCTGCTACAACAACATCTTTTTATTGTTTGAAAGGTGAGGATACTAGTTGTTAAAGCTTTATAAAAATTAATCTGTATATTTTTGCTAAAAACAAGTTTTCATCAGCTCAACAGTCCTTGTTTGTTACTGTCTGATTCCCTTCATTATTATGCAACATGCATTTTCTGGAGATTTTACTGCAGGCAAACCAGTCAAGCACAGATACACCGTGTCTATGATGCCACGCTGTATGGGCTGTGCAGAATGAGCCCCTGCTAAAGCAAATTGCTTACCTCTGGAGAAAAGGCAGCGTGAAAACTGATGAACCCCTAAACCATCATGGATGATTGCTTTTGCACCTTTTGCTGATAACAGCCTGAATTATTTTTCCCTGTCTTTGACACTCACAAACAGATGTTTTCTTCTGGCCCAAATGGAAACAGAAACATGGACTCATCTGACCACAGAACACATCCACTCATCTGAGATTGTGTCCAGATCTGTTTCATGTGGCTTTATTGATCATGGTGGCAATGACAGTTTCTCGCACCAAGCCGCCTGAGGGCTTGAAAATCAGGTTTCTCTTGACCTTTAAAATATCCTGCAATATCCCCCAAACTCTTGAAAATTGTATGTTCTAATTTTGTAGATGTAAAATAATAAAAATAAAAAAAACACCTCCTTTTAAAACTTGCATTCAGAAATGTTCAGTTTGTTTTATAAAAGAAATAAAAACAAGATCTCAGATCTACTTCTAAGTTTATAACTCAAGTTTATAATTTGTTCTTCATTAGACAAGGCCAGCTGTTAGCTTTATAAGTATTGTCACAAGCAGTGATGGCTTCTGCTGTTTCTGAGGATTACTGTAAACGGCCTGCTTTGCAGGGGAATGCAATAAGAAGTAAGTGTTTTCAGTGAAAGTCTTCACAGTTCACAGGTAGATGTACAGTAACAGTGGAGGTCAAGCTCTATAAAACCTGTAAAACTTTTAAACAGGACAACTTTTAGGATTGCAAAAAAGAAAAACATTTTTTAAAGAAAAAAGAAAAAGAAATTCACGATGTGAACACTGTTGCATCTGTAAAGCACTGATGGAGCAGTCATGCTGGCAGGCAGTGTACCAGCTCGTACCACAGGGAATATTTCACTGGTACAAGAAAGAGTAAATTCTGCAAATCCTAAAAGCAGTACATAAACAATTAAATTTAAAAAAGGACAAAATACAAAATGGTACAAAGGCTTTTACCATGGCCATCGTGGCCTAAAACACAGACAAACTATATTACTCAAAAAGACGTGTAATAGAACTGACCATGCAAGCAGTTTATTTCTCAACCATGAAAAATGGGGAAAAATACTTTCTAAATGATCAAAGAAATCTGCTGGATGCCTTTTTTATGCCTTTAAAGGTCAGCTCCCCCATTACTCACTGAGCTCTCAGGTTTCCAACAAACATTTTCCCTGAACTTTTGCATGCCGTTCTTTAAATACTTGTCTTCAAAATGTGTAAAACCTTTATAAAATTATTTTTAAATTATATTTACATTATGATATTGTATGTAAAAGTAAGCCTTGTTAAATGACTGGAAATTAAGAAAAAAGTTGCTCCTTTTGTTTTATTTGTCTGCCAGATTGTTTTTGTTGTGATAACACAAACATGCACTGTTGAAACGTTTGGGATTTTCTACGTCAAATGACTTTTGTTTTTCTCATATATGTCGACCATTGCATTTTTCATTTGTGCATCTATATGTGTTCCTGGCTTTGTAGGCCTCGGTGGCGTGTGTGCGCATCCAGGCTGTGCAGGCAGCCTATCAGAGGCCTCCTCTCAGCCCTTCTCCTCTGCAGTCCCATAATGCTCTGCTGCATCTCAATGTCTCAGAGCAGGACTACTGCGAGCTGGACCGCAATATTCTACAGCTCTGCGGTATGCTTGCACACAAATACAGACACAAACACACACGCATGCAGAAAATCACCCAGAAAGTTTATGCTTGAAAGCTCCTCTTTTGTTCTTTCCCATACGTTTTATATTTCACACACCTTTTGTACACAAGCACAGAGCTCATACATAGTCACATGCCGACAGGTGTGGTGTGTTAATAAAGCAAATCCCAGTGGGTGAAAAGCTTTGTGTGATTTTAGATGCACAACGTCAGTGGCATAAGGAGTGTGTGACAGCTACAATATGAAAACAGAATGCTTCGCGAAGACATTGTTTAAAATCTCATGCATAATGGAAGTGGACTTTTCTCATGCCATCAGCATTGTTTACTTCCCAGTAATTGTCAACAAAGATGAATTACTTTTGTTCCCTTCAGGTTTGCCCACCTCTTCCTTGCATGTTTGCTTCACTATTCCACTTTCTCCAACTGTCTTCTTCTTCAGTCCAGGCATCTCACAACCCACTGTCTTGTGTTTGTTATTAGCCTCGCTGTTAACTTGCTGTTGTTCACCCTTCCCCGACCTCGCTGTCTGAGTGCATCCTTTCCTGGGTTGCCTTCTGTTCACTCGCTTACATGATCTGCATTCCCATTCCTCCTTCACACCAATCTGCCCTTGCCCCCTCTGTGGTTTGCCTCCCATCACTTTCTCTCTCTTTGTCTCCCTCTCCTCTTTTAGGTGAGCTCTATGACCTTGATGCAGCTTCTCTTCAGCTCAAAGTCATCAATTATGTAAGTGGCTGAGATCACTCATACACTCTCGTGCACATAATTGCATACACACACACTGAGCCAAAGATGCACAGTACATGCAAAACATCCAACCCAGTGACTTCTTCCCCTCCTGTCACAAGATTTTTATCACACAATTACTCCATCAATCTCCCCGAAGATCCCCCCCCCCCCCCCCAACACACACACCTCTCCTTCATCTGTACAGTGAGATGTACAAGCAGGGGAGATGAGGAAGATGTCTAGATCGATTGTAGCGGAGGAAGAGCTGAACATAAGTTGTGAGGGAGCTGCAGAATGAACATGAGCAGAAACTGACTACAATTCAGATGTATGGAATTATTCACAGATGAAGGAAATGCGAGATAGAAGGGCTAAAGCCTGGGGGAGCTGTGAGATTTGAAGGTTATTCTGCATCAGAGGGACGAAACCACAGTCCATCAGCGCTCCAGAGAAGCCTAATGGATGATTGCGCATGCACATCTATATATGCATTGAGCATGAAGGACTTGTTTTAAATATTTCATAGCTTTTGGTAAAATAGGAGTTTATTTAAAAGTTTGTTTCAGCCATGAAAGTCGTGATAAAGAGTTAAGGAATTACACTTCTTTAATATATATTCCATATATAGGAACTCAGATATTATTGGTCTGTTAACTTAAAAGTAGTTTTGTTTTGCTGACACGTGAAAACTACTCCATTGTTATATTTTTCATCAATTAAAAAGTTAATTTTTTTGGGTCTGCTTGAATTTCATACTTATTTGCATTTAGATTGGCTGTAGCTGTGGAGAAGGTGCAAATATCTGCCATTTTTAAGCTCTTTGATTCTTCTACCAGCATCCTTAGACCACAAGTTGAAATATGCTTGGGCAAGACACTGAACCCCACTTTGCCTCTGACGTAATCACTGGTGTGTGCGAATGAGATAGAGAGAGGCATTGTCTAGCCTGTAAGAGTGTATAGACTAAAAAGGGCTCTCAGTGTAAATGGTTCTATGTGGCTTGTGGTGTAAAAGTGCTCTGAGTTGCTCTGAGCTCTCAACAAGACTAGAAAAGTCCTATTTAAACGCAGTCCATTTACCATTTGAAAGCTGTTGCTTCAAGGACAAAAAATGCAGTTAAAGGAGCTCTAATGTGTCAAAGAGGTTATTCTTACACATAAAAAATTGTACTGCCACTTGAGGCAGGACCAGACTCCCGACCCAGAGAGGGAAATCCACCCTATTCCGGCTGAGGACCATGGTCTCAGATTTGGAGGTGCTGATTCTCATCCCGGCCGCTTCACTCTCGGCTGCGAATCGCTCAAGCGAGAGCTGGAGATCACGACCAGATGAAGCCAACAGGACCACGTCATCCTCAAAAAGCATCCGTGACCAGGACGAAAAACCACACTGCTCCTCCTCAATCCGAGATTCAACTCTCCGGCTGAACCCTTCTCTCCAGGACCCCTGAATAGACCTTACCTGGGAGGCTGAGTAGTGTGATTTCCCTCTAACTGGAACACACCCTCCGGTCCCCCTTCTTAAAAAGGGGGACCACCACCCCAGTCTGCCAATCCAGCGGTACTGCCCCCAATGTCCACGCGATGCTGCAGAAGCGTGTCAGCCAGGACAGCCCCACAGCATCCAGAGCCTTAAGGAACTCCGGGCGGATCTCATCCATCCCTGGGGCCTTGCCGCCAAGGAGCTTTTTGACCACCTCAGCGACTTCAGCCCCAGAGATAGGAGAGTCCACCCCTGAGTCCGCCAGCTCTGCTTCCTCATCGGAAGACGTGTTGGTAGGATTGAGGAGGTCTTCGAAGTATTCTCTCCACCGACCCACAACGTCCCAAGTTGAGGTCAGCAGCTCCCCACCTCCACTGTACACAGTGTTGACGGAGCACTGCTTCCCCCTCCTGAGACGCCAGAATCGCCTCGGAGCTGTCCGGAAGTCATTCTCCATGGCCTTGCTGAACTCCTACCATGCCTTGGCGACAGCTAAAGCTGCATCCCGCTTAGCCAGTCGGTACCCATCAGCTGCCTCCAGAGTCCCACAGGCCAAGAAGGCCCAGTAGAACTCCTTCTTCAGCTTGACGGCATCCCTCACTGCTGGTGTCCACCAACGAGTCCTGGGATTACCGCCACAACAGACACCAACGACCTTACAGCCAACTCTCAGAGGCGCTGAACACAGCCCACTCGGACTCAATGTCCCCCGCCTCACTCGGGACATGGTTGAAGTTCTGCTGAAGGTGGGAGTTGAAGCTCGCTCTGACGGTGGACTCTGCCAGACGTTCCCAGCAGACCCTCACAACACGTTTGGGCCTGCTTGAACTGACCAACTTCCTTCCCCACTATCTGAGCCAACTCACCACGAGGTGATGATCAGTTGACAGCTGACCGGGGGCCCCGGTGACCCGTGTCCGGGCAAGGGAACATTTCTGCCCTTGGTCTTCGTTATCGTAGACATCTTTAAGCCGCTCTTAGTCTGGTCTCTCCCCTAGACACCTGTTTGCCATGGGTGACCTTACCAGGGGCATAAAGCCCCAGACAACATAGCTGCTAGGATCTTCAGGACACACAAACCCTTCCACCATGATGAGGTGGTGACTCAGGGAGGAAAATAAAAAGTGTGTAACCAAAAACCATTTCAATACAAATGAAGATCCAACCCTTCCTGAAATTACTGAAAGAAGAAAGATGTAGACAAAAGACACATAGACAACAACACAAATGGTAAAGGATGGATAAATTTGCTCTGATTCATTTAAATAAAACAACACTGTTCAGTTGAAAAGGCATCTAAAACCCTGCAGAATATGGTTTGATTAACCCATAGAGACCCAACCGATTAAAAAATGATCAAATAGGTCCAATTCTTTTTAAAATGAGGTCTCTGTTTGTCCCTTTGACTAAATGTAATATTAAAAAAGTATCTTAATTTTTTACAGAGTATTTTTTGCCATGTGATAGTCCATTTTTTGTAGTGTAGCAGAAGACAAAAATCCTATTGCGTTCCACAGACTTTTGAGTAAAGCTTTTGTCATAAAGTGATGCCAAATGTCTCAGAAACTGTATGTATTATATATGTCACGCTGGGTTCGTATGGGTTCTTTTCTTCAGCTACTGTACATTTGTTTTCCTGAAATTGGGGAAAGTAATTGCATTTATCAAATATTTCATGAAATTTTCATTTAGTTCATTTTTTTTCTTTAACTTCCATGTTGTCAAGATGGGATATGAAGTTAAATTTGTGCTGTCAGAATATAGGGAACCTTGCTGCCCTCTCGTTATCTGAAACATAAGGCCAAAATAATTGCAGAAACATAAACTTAGATGCTCAACTCTTGATGGCATGGAAATCCTGGCTCAAATATTCTACGCAGCTGGAAATCCAAGGGCTTTACTTATACCCTGTTTTTATTTTTCAACATGTTCTCCCAGAAGAGAAAAAGAAACTATAACCCCAACTGTCAGTAGAAAAGATAAATATCTTTAGGGGATGTGGTCTGTTTAATAATTCATGTCTAAATTAGTGGGCATTTTTCTGTTTAATTACTTAAGTCAAGCATACCTGACCTTACTTGCACCTGTGCTACCTTGGGACAGATTCTGTGCTCTTGAGCTGCTGTGCTGCAGATTCAGACAGCACATACTACATCATCCTTTGATGGCTATAAACCTGTATTCAAAGTATTTTTCCTTTGTGTGAGGGAGTATCGGGAGAAGAGTTTAGGAGGTGCAAAAGAGTACATTGGTTGGGGAAAATATTTTGAATCAGACTGGTTTGGCCTCTATGTTGCTGTAAAATGTGTGTGTGTGTGGGGGGGGGGGGGGGGGGCAGCAGAGGATTGCTCCTCCTTAAGAATCATCAGCTTGGTGGGGAAAGCTTGGAGCAGTTCTTATAGGATTAGCACAATTTGGAAAAATGGGGTGGAAGGGTTTATTATTGTATGTGGGTGCAGCAACATGTTTTATTTGTGTACATATGCGTACTGGGTGCACATGTACGTTACAAGTGTGTTCTTGCCAGGGGCTTGTGTGTGTGACTTGGGGGCGAGTGAGTTGGCAGCGGCCGCTGTTTATTCCTGTCCTGCTTGTTCTCCATCCAGATCTGTGGATTACAGAGAAGAATGTTGTGCGAGCATGCATGGCTCCTGTAACTGTGTGCACAAATGTGTGCATGCATCCTTGCACATCTTTATGCCCGCGTACCCTCAGCATTTGTGTCATTGTGCATACAGGTGTGTGTTTTCACCTCAGAGTGTCCTACTGCCTATGAATGTGAATGAAGCATTTTTCATCCCACACAGCAGCAGGAAATTGTGTGAAACTCTGCAGGTCTTTTGGAACAACAGCATCAGGAAGGCTGAGAGCATGTGCATTGTTTCTTTTATATACTGCTTGAGATTAAATATTACTTTCTTCTGTTTAGTAGCAATTTTATGTTGTTAGATAAACGAATTAAAAAATCCGTTATTTTCAGTCTGTCAAGAGGTAATCAAGTAATACATTATAAACAGTATGAGTGAAATATGAAGAAGAGTGCATGTGTTAGAGTACGTGTGAATATTTATATAAATGTCAAGTAGCTTATCATCAATGTGTTTTGGTATTTTCATAGCAGACTGGCTCACTTTAAGCAAAACATTCACTAATTCTTTTTTAATGTAACAAAATCTTTTACCTCACCTGAGCTCTAGTTATCCTCTTTGTTTACTCATTTCTAATCTGGGGCCTGTTCCAGGAAGCGAGTTATGTCGAAACTCTGACTGTTAACTCTGATTTCAGCTCAACCCCAAATCTTACCCAAAGTCTGTTACTGTGGTAACTGACTCCATGAAATGAACCTCCTCGTTGGCAGGTTCGCCATAAACAAACCATGAGTTTCTACTGTGAAGTAAACAAAAAAAGTACCATCATCGTTTTGCAGGGCTGTTCAACTTATTCCCACAAGGGCTGCATCCCTGCAGGTTTTCAATGTTTCCCTGCTTCAACACACCTGATTAAAATGAAATGGAGCCGACAGCCTATGATGTTCTTCACAATGACTCAGAGTCAGGTGTGTTAGGTCAGGGATACACTGAAAACCTGCAGGGCTCCATCGCTTGTGGGACTGAGTTCAACAGCCCTGGTCTAGTACAATGCGACCCTTCTAAAAAGATGTTTTTGTACTTATTCTTTAGTTTCCTCCGTGTGTGTTTTTCCCTTCAAGCAGACTGAACCATAAATAAGTAAGATTTTATTCAAGCCAGCAATATTTTAACCCACATGCCAAAGTTTTCATAAAGTGAAATATTCAGGCCATGGACCAGTGGATTCTTCCACATTGACTCAAGTAGTTTTCTTCGATGACTTTTTTCTCATGTTAGCAGCAGCCGCAATGTGCCCCTCTTTATGTAGAAGCATCTCATTTTGTCCATATGATTCCATAAGAACATCTTGCTACAATCTGGTGAAATTAGTCTGGTCATCGGTTACCATAGTGAATCCAGGTAGCAGGATTCTATTGTTGATGACTTTTTATTGTGGTTGCTAGCACCGGATAAAGAAAGCCAAAGTTGATTGATCCAACTCAAAAGAAGCTGATGTGGAACCAAAAACTCAGAGATGTTTAGCTCAAAGTACGTTAAGCCAGAGATTAGACTTAGAGTTGAATTTCCACTGTCACAGATGTTGGAGCTGTCACACAATGTGAAGCCAAAAGCAGACCGACACAGAAGACTGAGGAAAGAAGGAACAGTTTGTTGCTGCTATGATCCAGTCCAAGGAGTTTTCTGTAGAAGGAGAAAGTTAGTGTGGACCCAAAAAGGAATAAACTGGCAGAAGACAGTTTGGCCGTCGGGGGCTTACTGTGATCTAGAGAGAGTCCAATAGTGGAAGGACGACATCAAAGAATGAGTCTCCAGCTGTGGTGAGAAATGTCCAGGAAGTCGGTGAGGCGAGCATGCAGGTTACTGAGAGCTGGTGGAAAGTCCTGATGCTAAGATGAAGTTGATGGTAATTCCCAGAATCCTAAAGTGATTCTGAAAGCACAAAAAAGCCATTGGTGGGAGCCTGATTTACCACAGAAACACTGAGACAATCTGGCAAAGAGTGGAGCTCCTGCAGGTCCTTAAGAAGCCAGTTCTAGATGAGCTGAAGGTGTTCAATAACCACTGCCGACTGAGTCCCCAAGAAACCTTTTCAGCCCCACCTAAATACTCAGAAGACAAAGCAAACACCACATCCAGGAGCAAATCCTGACATCCACTCTGGAACAGGCCTCTGATCTTTTCTCCAAATCATAAATGGAAAGCAATCTGGCTTTGTTTGATAAGGAATTGTTTTCTGATCATATGTGAGGGCTGATGTTGTGTTTGTGTTCCTCTACAGTTGCAGCAGCAGACACAGTCGCAGTGTGGTTGTTTGCTACTGGTGTCTGAGGATAACCACCAGCTATTTTGCCAGGTATGTACACACAGACACGCACACGCATAGAGAATTCTTTCTAGTTCTTTATCACTCTTGTACACGTTTGTTTTCGTTATCTGTGTTTGAAATGCCACTTAAAAAGCAACATACCAGTTTCTATTCTTGGCCAGCTTCACAGACATGCACCCATTTACCATTTTAACAATGACTCACGCACCAAAATGTGATTTCGGCATTAACATTTGAGTAACTTGTGATCTTTGATTTCTGTGACATTTAGGTAGTTGGAGACAAAGTCCTGGAGGAGGAGATCAGCTTCCCGGTGAGGCAAAAGAGAACAAAATAATAACCTATTCATTAAAAAAATCCCTCGAGTTACTTGCAGTTGGTTGTTTTTTTATCTTCAATATTCCCTGCGAAAACATTTACTCATCCATTAATTGCTTGTATGTTAATCATGTGATCGTTCAGTCTGTCATTTATCATTATTCATAAAACCTCTCCTCATGGTTTAGTAAACAGAAATCCAGCAATATTTGTTGAAGTTAACAATTAGCATACTTAATGCATCTGTTGTAACCGTACATGCTCTTTGACTGGCGTGGAAGAATAAAGCTCCTACATGTTTCTCATTTTCTGTTGGGAATTAATTAAGAAATTTGTGCAGTAGAGGTTATCGTTTTCTTTGAGTTCATATCTGGAAGTCTTCTATCCATGCTTGCGGTGCAGATGTAGTGGTTTTATTTTTTTTCCTTTTTACCAGGCTCTTCATTATGGTGTGAATAGACTGTGTCCCCCAGGCTAAATGATGTGTGAAATCTTGATAATAGCTGGTGTGGAGGGATACGAAGACACACAAAAAACGTTACATAGGCTATTTGTGCTGTTTAATAAGGGAGATAATAAGCTTTCTGCTGGAAAAAAAACAACCTTTATTTATATATTTTACTCCTTAAAGAATCTCTGAGGAATCTTTCAAGAATTCTGCTTTCTTTGTGTCTTTTGTCCTTATTGTACTGTTTTCTTTCCCTCCCCGTTACTCACTCCTTCTTTATTCTTTGTATCTCATTGGTTCAGCTGATGTTTGGACGTTTTGGACAAGTTGTTGAAAAAAAGAAGTCAATTTCTCTTCAGGACATCAGTGCTGTAAGATCTATCTATCTATCTATATATCTTATCTATATATCTTATCTATATATCTTTTCTTATCTATCGTCTTTTCTTCTCCCATCAGGAGGAGCGCAGGCAGCTGTCCAGTATGCTGGGCTGTGAGATCTCCTCCATGCTCTGTGTCCCTGTGGTCAGCAGAGCCACTGGTCATGTGGTGGCCCTCGCTTGTGCCTTCAACAAAAAGGGTGGGCAGAGGTACGTGTGTGTGTTCCTATCAGTTGTGTGTCCTTTTCATACAGAGTAGCACTTTTACTCTACTCACTGTAATCCTGTTTTTAACCTCACAGCTCTCTAGAAATGACTCCGACCTCCTCGCTGTTGGCTTAAGGTGAAATACGATCAAAATGCACGCTTGTCAGTTTGAAGTAGATTTTGCAAATGTGTCCATTATATTTTTCTGATTTAAAATTTATTTTTTAACATATGGTTTTCCTTTATAGCTGTCTGCTAACTTTATATCAGACTAACTTGTATAAATTTGAATTCCACTCCCATTTTTAGTCATTAATGGATGCAAACACTCCCTTATTTATGTATTAGCGTATTAAGAGACACTGTTCTACAACCAAATGCAAATGGAAGTGAAAGCAGCAGCAAAGTGTCTGCATTTTACTGAGTGTAACAGTGAGTCAGTCATCAAGTTAATGCAGAAAATAGATATTTTTTGGTCCAAGTTTTTGAATCATGAACAGCACTAAACTACTGAATTGCTTCAAAGTAACAATAATTATAACTCTATAAGTTCAGATCAAAGGACTAAGGAAATTTCTTTTTAAAAAGATGCAAATGGATTACAAATTGCATCAGTTCACACAGGGCAGGGTCATAACATTAGACACAGGACACCAGCACCTCTGCATTATCTGCAACAAATAAACACATCCACTTTACATTGGGTCATACAGCACGACTTGCAGATGATGAAAAGGAAGACACAGATCCAGCGTGGTATGATGGCTGGTTCCTTAAATGGCCCTTTGAAGTTCAACATGTGAGCAACCATCATTGCATAACGTGACTGTAATTGCATGTGGGAAAAAAAATCATCCTTTTAATATTCTGAAAAAGATATTCTGTTTCAGGTTACATGATCTTGCCGTAATTTCCATTTCTCACTATTAGTGTGAAACTGTTTTTCTGAGGAGGATGTGAAGTGTTCACATTCTTGATGTCAGACTTAGAAATAATGATTTGCATTGGTAGAGGGTGTGTGTATTACTTCTTCTCCCTAAGTTTGAACCAGAGTTGGTATGATATCCTTTTTTTCTTTTTTGTTTTTCTTTTTTGTTATTAAAGGATGTCTATGCACATGTAGATTTGACTTAACGCAAGCAATAAAATCATGAGAGACGTGAAAGAAATGCAATGTCAGTTTCATAATGAATGGCCTTAAGGTATAATTATATCTGCAAAATGAGTTCGTAATATAAGGGTAAAGGAGTGCCAGGGGGGTTTCAGCCCAATCATTAGCATGGCATTGCTCTCTGAAATGCACAAGGTGTAAAGTATGTCCATGCTTCTACCTCTCTACAATGAAAGCTACAAACATTTTCTTTTATTATCTGTACTCGCGAGTTAATAAGTGCAGATTTAAAGTGCACAAAGGAAGAAAAACATGTACCCAACCGAGCACCATATTTCTCCACAAGATGTAAAAATTCACATGTGAAACAACTCAATGATTGTTTGACAAGTTACATGACATGTATTTCAGGAAGCGGTTCAGTCATTTTAATTAATTAAAGCAGAGATTGTGTGAAGCTGACTGTCTGTAGGGACAGAAAATAATGATACAATTAAGGGAAACTATTTTCTGTACAAGTCATCAGTCATGAGCTGTTTGACTCACTCACTGTGCATCTGAAGTGCACTGATCTTCAAGTGTCCAATTACCATTTCCCACTGGATTTCAAGTCTCCTGTCATACAAACAACTTGATGAATGACTTTATGATTTTAACAGTTCATTTCTCGCTGGTATTCAGACTATAGCCCTCTTTCTCCTTGTGCTCAGATCCAGTTTCTGAGTACCTTGGCTTCCCCATCAGACTCTGCTCTCATTCATTTTGCATGCTGGTTTTTCACTGGTTTTCCAGAAATCCACCTCTTAGAGCTGCCAGTAAAATAACCTTACAAAAACACACAGCTGCTAGGCTTTCATTAATAATGCTGGAAGAGCCAACTAACTCGCTGGGTTTGCTGATAGCACTCCGTCAGTCGTAGCATAATGTAGTCTGGAGCCCCTTGTCGGTACGCATGCTTAGGTTTGTCTCACATTAAATCCAGAGGGGCACAGTTGCACTAGAAAAAAAAAATTCAATGAAAAGTATTTAGGGTGTTTCACCAATCTGTCTATTTGAAAGCTCTGTAGTTTCCACACACCATCAGGACTCTTGACGGGTTATCCAGGCTAAAAGTGCTCCCTGAACACATACCTCAGTTCTTTCAAGCTTGCATCCAATCACCCCCTCTCTGTGAGCACAAAGTATGTGTGCAACCAGATGGCTGTGATGATGATGGCAGTGTGATGATCTAGAGTCAGGTCATGAGTCTAACAGCAGCGGGTGGCTTGGCTGCCTGGTTTGGCATCATGTTTTGGCATGTATTTGTGTGTATATGTGTGTGTGTGTGTGTGTTTGCCAGAAGCAGTGCTTCTACCTCCTGAACACAGAAGTCTGTTAAATGGCAGTCTGGCTTATTGGTTCTGTGGTTGTTTATTTGTTTCATAATTTGGAAACTCGTTTTGTCTAACATGGGATTTTAATATACCGTCACCTGCAAGTATGCACTTAAATGCGAAAGATGGACAGGATTATGTCTAATAATTTCTCCCTCTGCCTGTGGCAGCGATGACAGAACTGGCATCTCATTACCATAGTAACAGCAACTACATTATGGTTGCGACTGCATATAAGGTGATAAGCCCAGTCTTTGCTTCAAGCACAGTCAAACGGATTTTAAACAAGCTATTCCCTCATCATATGTGTTAAATATTCATATGCAAGGTTCGCTGGAGACGCAGGTGCATGGCAGCCTGGTGCGACACCAGTTAAAGGTTCACAACCCGTATTTTGTGCAAGAAGATGAAATGACTAACACAAAAAACTGCAAATGCATTAGGCTTTTTAAAGTAAGACAAAATTCTGTTGAATATCATGTGTAACACAAAATGTTTATGTCAAATCAGCTTTGTAGCTGAAGACTAAGTGACAGGATAAACCAGACCAACAGAGAGCGGATTGCACAGTTAACAAAGGCTGTTTGATTTTGGAAAAATTAATAATCGTAGTTATTTTTGTTGATAGAATGACATCAAGATATATTTGGTTTGGTTTTAATCAGTATGTTACAATAAAAAGTTGACATTTGTAACTTTTTACATCTTTGTGCCATCCACAGTGTACATAGTGTACATACATACATCCACAGTGTACATAGTGTACATACATACATCCACAGTGTACATAGTGTACATACATACATTCACATTGTACATAGTGTACATACATACATCCACAGTGTACATAGTGTACATACATACATCCACAGTGTACATAGTGTACATACATACATCCACAGTGTACATAGTGTACATACATACATCCACAGTGTACATAGTGTACATACATACATCCACAGTGTACATAGTGTACATACATACATCCACAGCGTACACAGACATTGATGTCAGACTGCAGGCCAGAGTGGAAAAAATTATCTTCATTATTGACCATTTTTAAGCATCTACATCTACAAAACTAGAAAATCACAAATCCATTGTAAAAAATGAGAGCACCAGCTAATTTAGGTGATAATGATTATTAAACCACACATCAAAGGTGCTGAATGATGTGTGTGGGGACTGGCGACAGGGTTTTGTGAGTCATAACACAGAATATAATGAGGTTATGACGAGGCGATTCGAAGAGAGGGAGAGAAGATGGAAAGGTGCTGCTGGTGGAGTCTTTTGAGGCTGCACACAGATACTATCAGGCACTATCCAGGTACTATCCAGGTACTATCCAGGTATAGAGAAAATGTGTAGTTGTCTAACGCTGGTGCTGATCTTTGCGAAAATTATTTTCATTTGTCTGCTGGGTTGAGGTTTTTGTGCTGATGTGTAAAACAATAAGAGTTTCCTTCGTTCTTCAAGCTAAGGCATTCTTAAACTGTCCGTTCCCCTCAATGTCCCTGCTTTTGAAGTGATTGTTATCAGACTGGTATTGCCAGAACTGGTTTGAATTTTACTTTGTCTCAGATCACACAGGAAATTAGTAGTGTTGCACATCCCAACTGGGAGGGACTGTAGCACCAGAACATATTCATGCCAAAGTAACGGGCCCTGATGTGAACTAGCACCATGGCAAGAGTGCTAATTTCAGTACAACTCCAGTGACTGCTTCAGGATGTAGAACAGGTCTATGGCAGCATTGCTGCTCAGTGACAAGTCTAAGAACAAAATGGGCTTTTACACTAGTCTCCATAAGTCTTCAGTGACACTCCAACAGGTTGCTTGATCTATTGCTAGTCACTAGTTTGAAAAAGAGTTGCTCGGGGGTCTGAATGCTTGCTGACTATAGCGACAGAGTTGTTAAGTTGGCAACAGTGATAAGCAATGGCGTCTCACCTACTAGACTGTCCAGACGTGCCTTCAGAAGTGGCAGAAGTGCCCATGACATATGGAGCACATAACAATATAGCAAAGCTTAATATTGCTAAATTATTTTAACAACAATTGTTATTTTTTGTCTATCACTATTTTTATGATCATTTGGAGCCAAATAAAAGCATCAAAATCAAAATTCCATATGTTTCACAACCCTGCATTAATTAATGAAAATGTGCAACAGCAATCAGGCCCACTGCAGAGTCACAAAACACCAGGCAGGGTACAAACATTCCTACTTAATCTCTTTCATGAGAATCATTTCTACGTGGAACATATTGTGTGCTCTTTTACTGTGTGTATCCAATTTCTTGTTTGTGGAAATGAACTCCCACTGGCTGCTTTTCTGCCTGTGCAGATGGATACTATTTACTGTCATGAGTGCAAATAACTAGCTGTTAGCCCAGAAAGTCATTCCCCAGCCTCACTGTTGTTCTATGTAAATCTCCTGAGTGTCAGTCATAAAGATTTCCACCATGCGTTGCATTACCAATTTCCTTCTCCTTTGTCAAGATTGTTGCGAATCTAAGCTAAGGACCCCCCCCCCAAGCCTGTGCAACAGTTCTTGACATCAATATAACAACGTACCACTGCTCTCTATAGGTAAAGACGGATAACTGCAAGCAATGACTCACATTACTGAGGTCACTGCTTTGCATCTTTAATGCTGTAAAGTCATTTTGAAGCCCAAGGTTGCGTTCATCTCTGCAGGCAACGGGGGTTTAATTGAGTTTTCTGTGATTTTAGACATTTTAATGCAGTTCTAATGGTCATCTTTAGTCTTTATGGTGTCTTTCATTGCCAGATGATGAGGTACCTTGCCTGTTTTTTCAAGCTGTAACCAAGGAAATATGTTAAGTATCAGATGATCTGTGCATTATCTTTGCATTGGTCTTTGAGATTCAGTTTAGTTTAAATTATTCAAGTAATTTAGTCATTTAAGTGAGAGAACGGTGCTATTTTTGTGGGGTGTAAGGATTCAAATTGCAGACGATTGCAGCAAGAGAAGAGTTTTATTGTGATCTTCCTGGGCAAAGAGACTGGAGGGTAAGCGAACGAGTGGGCAGAGCAGGCGGACAGGCAGACAGGCGGGCAGGCTGGATCCTCTGAGCAAGACAGGGAAAAAACAGGTTAGATCTGGTCAGGATACGAACAGTCAAAGATATTGAGTCAGCTGAGAGCTGTTACCACTTGGTGAACAACAATCTGGCAAAGACTGGAAGGCTGAGCCGCTGCTGATTCTCAGATGAAGATCAGGTGTAGAATCTGTTGTCATGATAGAAGGCACGCCCACTACTGTCACACACCGGGCAGGACACCATAACAATTTTAGTCCCACGTTGGTGAAGTTTGAATTAATTTCAAAGAAGATTTTTCCTGAAAATCACACCATTTAATAATTATGACCAGGATCTTGGTCAGTAATAACTGTAATATCCCTTACGGCAGAACCACATCTGGGTGGTCTGCATTTTCCATGAAAGGTTATTATATCTGGAACACAATGCCAAAAGAAAATGAAATGGAAGACAGATTTTAAAACTTATATACAGCAAATGTTAAGAACTGGCTGTAAGCAAAACAAGAATGCACCCACTAATGGAATGTAAAAAGTCAGCAAGGTTGTGTTTTCTGTGAAATGTGCTTATGTGTGTTTTTAGATTATATCAGGTAGACAGGAATTAAATTTATATTGTTGCTTTGTACTTTTGTCCACACTGTTATTTTTGGTGTTGTATATATTGTAAAGCTTTTTTATTGTGATTGTCTCTGTCTTCCTGAAAAGCTCAACCAGGGAGAAGAGCAGAGAAGCAGCTTAATGCTACGTTCTCTTAATGCAAAGCATCGGTTGCTCTTTATGTCTGCCCTTTTTATTTGCATTGCCCCAAATAAATAAACAAATGAATCAGCAGATTTCTGGGACATTTCGCTTGATTAGTTGATCAAGCTTTAATTTTTAAGATTGTAATAAATTATTTCCTGTGTGTGTGTGTTTTCCTCTACAGACACACAGAGGCAGACGAGCATGCTATCCAGCACTGTTTCTGCTACACTTCAACAGTCCTCACCTCTACTTTGGCCTTCCAGAAAGAACAGAAACTCAAAGTGGAGTGCCAGGTACTGCTCATGCTCACACACAGTGTCTCTGTCTTTCTCTCTCTCTCTCTTTCTCTCCTTCTTTCACACACATGTGCACATACAAGCAGCATATATTTATACATATATATATATATATATATATATATATATATATATATATATATATATATATATACACACATATATACCGGTACATTAATATCGATGAAGTTGCCTTTGACTACATTTTTGTGTGTGTTCTGTGTTTCTCCTCATAGGCGCTCCTACAAGTTGCCAAGAATCTCTTCACACACTTGGGTAAAGTCATAACTCCCCTGTCTGTCTCTCTGTCTGTCACTCTTGCTGTCTCAAGAATGGATACCGCTGGACAATTTGCATTAATGGAAGACATTTAAATGGCTGCCCAGTGAAACAAATGGTGCACGTAATTAAATGAGCTATTACTGACCGTAAAGGTGATCGCACACAGATTCCTAATCATAAAATCAAAAGGGCATTAAAAATGATGGCACTGATGTATCAAATAATTACACCGGGGCATTTCCATTCTTATCAAATCGTGGGCGCTGACAGTGGGATATGTCATTGTTGATTTATCATGATTACAGATGAAAAAGAAATGATCCCATGGTCGAGCAAATTGCCACTCACTGTACCGATCCTTTAATTACAAAAGCTCTTATCAGTTTGTGCAGCTGATCTACAGGTCCTCATGGGATAATCTCTGTTTCTGTCCATCTGGACTTTTCTGTACTGCTATAAATTCTTCTGTTTTCCTTTTCTTTCCTCACTCCTCCTCTTCCTTTCTCCCCAATTCTTTCAGATGATGTGTCAGTGCTGTTACAGGAAATTATAGTGGAGGCCAGGAACCTCAGTGATGCAGAGATGTAAGCCCCTTAATTTTTCTTCACCAGGATGTTTTGATGGGTCTGAAAGGGGGTGTTTTGTCTTTGTGTGTATTGAGAATGTCTTAATCTCCATTTGGAAAAGCTATTTTGTCAATTTGTTCTTAACTGACTCACCTGATTCAATAAAAGCTGCAAAATGACTGAGATAGAAAGAGATGAGTCCCTCTAACAGTGATACCCTCCATTCCTCTAGCTGCTCAGTGTTCCTCCTGGATCGAGTCAGCCACGAGTTAGTGGCAAAGGTGTTTGACGGTGGTGTGGTTAGTGATGAAGAGGTAAAGCAAACCTCATTCTTTTTTTTTTTTGACACACATAATTGTATATAAGACAGAAAAGGAAAGAAAAAAGAAAAAGAAAGAAAGAGAAAGAAAGAAAAAGGAAACGGTAAAGGAAACACCAGCGCTCCTGTATGCACTGAACAACGATCAATCACTCTTGTTAGAGTTGTAGAGACATTTAAATTTGGTGTCAAAGAGTCTTTGGTGGCACATGATGACCCAAAACCTCAAGAGGTTTCGACTTTTCTTTTATTTGACACCCAGATATAGATGAACATTTTCTTGCTTGAATGTCTTTTTTCCCCGTCTGTATAATCGCTTATTTTGCATCTTTGTTGTGCCCTACTTGTCTCAGCTGCATCCGGTGTGTTTGCAACATCGGGGAAGGAGATATGGGGGGAGGGGGGCAAATTAGGGCATTTTATGCATTTATTAGAAAGCTGCCAAGTGACAGACTCAGCCCACCAGTTAGGAGCTTCAGCTTCATGTCATCTCGTTATACTCCCCGGTGCATTTCTTGTCCATCATTTTTGTCAACAATTTAAACATGGGTGTGTTTCTTTGTGAGTACAGAAGGAGTTTCGCATCCCTGCTGATCAGGGCATTGCGGGCCACGTTGCAACCACTGGTCAGATTCTAAACATTAAGGATGCCTACTCACATCCCCTGTTCTACCGCGGTGTTGATGACAGCACGGGCTTCAGGACTCGCAACATCCTCTGCTTTCCCATCAAAGATGAGAACAACGGTAATGATGACTGACTTTACTCAGTCATATATTTGGTTATTAAAGGTTTTTTGGAAAAAAAAACATATCAAAATTAAAATTATTTTTAAAAAAATAAGCTGAACTACAAGGAAGTATTGACTCAACAGCTCTGTACGCTGTTTGCAGGTTGAAGTCAGTAAAACATTTGGCATCTCGAATAGAATCGTGTAATCATCTTTTATATAGACTTACATTAACGCAACCGATGATTTAAAATGAAAAAACTGTGTCTAACGCTCCCTACAACAAGTGAGGGCGACTCATATTTATCATACAGTTCATAGTGAGTATTAAAGCTGGCACAGCTGATAAATCTTGGTTGCATATAAACAGAACTTCACAGTAAAAGTGTACATGCAGAGTAATCCTCAAGAAGGTTTTTCTAAAACGCAGCTGAAAAAAGATTTATTCCTGTGAACTGATTATTTGACTTCATTTGTTTGTCAGTTTGAACACATGAATGCTAAAAATGACCTTCTTGTCTTCCTGGATTGCAAGACTTATTCTTCATAACCTTTCGCATTATCGGGCCATCTGTGTTGCAGATAAAGATTATTATTGTTAGAATATTTGGCTGTGAATAAGTTGCTTTTTTTTTATCACTGAAAGCCGTAGTATATAACAGCAACAATACACTGCCTTCCCTCGGGCATTTTTAAAAGATCCTCTATCAAAGATCTTGTCTCAATTAGATTCAGAGAAAAGGGATTTCAGATGAAAATCAAAAACATTCTGGATAATTGCATTTAAATTTAAAATGATTTGTGTTGAGACAGATTTCTTTGTATTAATGAAACATATTTAGCTGTTTTTAAAAAAAAAAAAAAAGACTGCCTGCAACTTTGCAGCATTAAAAACCTAAAGAATTACTAAATTATTCTCCCTATACTGGTTTTGACTTGTCTTGAGGCAGTCCAGTAATGTATCATTTGTATTAAAATGTAATTATTAGCTTTTATATTTGTTTTTTTTTTTTTGCATCATTTACATGAATTATTTCAAGAAGTTACAATACTTTATCTCCTTTTTCTTTGTTAGCCAAGGAAAATTTTAACCCAGGTGTTAACAGAGTGGTTACATCACATCCTTCAGCCTAAGTGTGGGAATGCATAAAATGCAACTTAGACCATTTTCATTCAGACATTTGGGAAACGTCTGCTTTGTTTTTATTGCATTGCTCAAACTATTTGTTTTGAGTGTGATTTACTGTATCAGTATACAGGAATCTGTCTGAAGCTCAGATGAGAACTTTGCATTCTGATCTTGTTTAATGTAATATAAACTGCAGTATGACATTGATTAAAGTTAACAGGACCATTTAACTAAATGTCATATCTGCACTTCTAACTGTTAGATTTTATGCCCCATTTTCTCTTCCTTGAGCCTCATTTTCTGCCTTTCATTTTTCTAAATTACCAACTTTCTGACTCCATCCCTCTTGTTTCTTCTGAAAATAATGTCCTCCTTCAATCTTCTCCCCTCTGTCCATACTTCTTTCCATCCTCCTCTGCTCTAAACGCTCTATCTTGTAGAGGTGATTGGCGTCGCTGAGTTAGTGAATAAAATGAATGGGCCTTGGTTCAACCGCTTCGATGAGGATCTGGCCACAGCTTTCTCCATCTACTGCGGTATCAGCATCGCCCACGTAAGTCTCTTCCCTCATTCGCTGTAACCTTCAAATCTTCTTCTTTCCTTTTGTAATCTTCCTCTCCTCCACTTCTAAGCTAAATAAAATAAACCACATTAAATATTAGAAGGGAAATGTATTTTTTCTAATCCTGAAGATTCACTTATGTAATCAACTCATCTTCAGAAATTAAAAATGGATTTTATCTTCTCAAGCTGCAATTGTGCTTCTGATTCTTGAATAACAGAAAATTGCAGGAAATAAACACGTACAGATTATCTATCGTCAGGACTGTCGCTGTGATGAAAACCAAACCTGTCCTGCAAAATGAAATCCGCTAGTGTGTGTAAAACACTCAGCCAAAGACTAAAGCAAAGTCACATGGGACATTTGAAGAGGTTCAGTTTAATTGAACTAACTAGGGATGCTCGGCTGTCTGAAGGCTTCCTCACACTCCTACAATCCCATTAACACACATTTACCTTGGCTGCAGCTTTTGGCTCATGAAGGTGATAGTGAATATGAAGATGATGATGATAATGATGATGATGATGACGATGATGATGTTAAAAATGCAGCCAGTGAGCTGTACATGTATTTCCTTGTATCTACCATAAAATCTTAAATCAAATTTATCTGTTTTTTCTTTTGTAAATGTATCTGACTCATGTGAATGCATCTCTTGGAAAAGAGGGAGGAAAAAAATAAAGAATCGGGGAAACAAGGAAGGGAAAGAAAGAGGAGAGAGGAGGAAAAAATAAAAATTGAAAATGAAGCACAAAAAGAAAATTTAGGAATAAAGAGTCAATTGATGAAAGAAAGGAAAGAGCGAAAAGAACAAGGAATGGAAGAATAAGAAAATGGGAGGAGAAGTAAAGAAGGAAAGAAAAAGACCTAAGGAAAAGACATGACAGATTAAAAATGGAAGGAAGGGCAGAAAGAACAAGGGAAGAAAGGGAAGGGTGCGTTAAATGGAGTAAAAGAATAGAAGATGAGAATAAAAAGTGAAAGAAGTAAAGATGGAAGGAAGAAGAACAAACATAGGAAGAAAAGGCATACGACAAGAAAACAACAAAGGATGGATTTGAGGACATGAACACGTAGGAAAGAACTTATAAAAAGGGTGTGGGAGAACATTAAAAAAAGAAGAAAGGACAGAGGGAAAGAAAAGCTAAGGAATGGAGAATGGAGGTAATAACGGGTGAGATAAAGAGAAAAGAAAGAAATAGTAGGAGAAAAATGTGGATGGGGAGGAGAAAGGGGGAAAGAATGTGGCAAGAAATGAAGAAAAATGAGGAGGGAGAGATAAAAAGAGACAAAGCAGTTATAGAAATAGGCAGTGTTGAAGGGAAAAGTAAAAAAAAAAAAAAAAAAAAAAAGAAGCAATGAGATTGAATTACGATAAGAAATGTACAGAAAACAGCAAACAGAGAGAAAATGAAAGACAGGAAATAGAGATGTACAGGATTATAGAATAAAGGAGTAAAGGAAGGAAGGAAGGAGAGGGGAGGGGAGGGGAAAGAGATCGAAGAGTTTTTATTCCAAAGATTAACAACATCCACAGTACAGTGAAATATTTGATACAACATGTCAAATTGAAGTTCATGTTAAGCATCACTTGTAGAGTCTGACCTTTGAGTGACTGCAGGCAATAAAAAGTGGATATACAAACTATAAAGATGTCTGATTGTGAAAAAAATTGCCTTCTAGGAAGCTCATTAATCATTGAAACATGACCAAATATATTATTCATCAATGCTCATGTTGTCATGACTGTGTAAGAAGATTCTGTGGATGGTAAACAGCACCTCCATGATGCACTGAAACGTAAGCCACAGTCCGTTGAATTTCTGTTTTCCACACCAGAAAAATTAGATTACAAGTCCAGCTAAATTAAAAAAGATCTTATTTTAAATTTTAGGATTACAAACTACAATTTTACTTTCATATAGTAAAATGATGGCAGAAATCAGGTGTTTTATCAAAGTTAAGATGAAAAAGGAAGAGTCTCTGTGGCATCATGTTGTAAGTATTTATCTTTATCATACTGATGTGTTTTGTTTTTGTAATTTTTTTGTTTGTGTTTGCATCATAGTCTCTGCTTTACAAGAGAGTTCATGAAGCTCAGTTTCGGTCCCACCTGGCCAATGAAATGATGATGTACCACATGAAGGTAAACTCAGATCTAAAATGACGAGTATTTACGGATAATGCCAGTGTGATGCAGTGTCATTCAGCATGTGTCTGCTTCAGGTGTCAGAGGAAGAGGTTACAAAGCTGCTGGTGACTGGGATTGATCCAGTCAAGGAGATTCACCCGTGCTTCGCTGAGTTCACCTACACGCCACGTTCCCTGCCTGATGACACCACACCCATGGTGAGGAGAAGAGGGGGGAGGGGTTGGGGGCTGTGGAAGAGATTGAAAATAACACAAATAGATTGAACATCGCTCCTGTTGTGTGTGTCCGCAGTGCGTCCTCAGCATGTTTGAAGACATGGGTTTCATCAACATGTACAAGATTGACATGCACACTCTCGCCAGGTTTGACAGCTCCATCAATCCATGTAGAAAGAGCTTGTACCCGAGTGTCCGCCAAATACTTTTTGCTGTTCAGAGATTGATTTCAAGCTTCTGATCGCTTGTGGCTTTTTTTACTTTTCTTTTTGGTATTATGTCCCTGTATTGAATCATTTTCTCTTCTTGTCAGCTGTGTGTTGCAGTCGAAATACTTTTAGGGCTTTTGAGCTTAATTATGCAAATTCCTTGTGATGTAATAACAACCTGTCAGTCTGAGAAGACTGAGAAGCACAATACTGTCAAAAGAAAGATGGAAGCTGATATCTAAGATGGAAAACTAAAAGTTTTATGAGTGGAAAGTACTTCTTTTTTACATATACGGCAAGTTTCATGTCAAAACTCTGATTTCAGCGTGATGGGTTGTAATGGAGAAATGCTGGTACAGCACTATCAGCATTGTAAGAAAGCCGTTTCCATAATGATTCCTTCAGTTTATTTAATTAAAAGTAGAGCTGCAAAGAATAAACCAGGTCATGATGTTCAAAATGAAAGAACATGCTGGGAAAAAGTGGGGAAATGATGTAACACTTTTATGCTGCATGTGCTTTTGTCACTGGCAACAAAGTGAAATGTAGGCCATAATTAACCTGCTGCCTTGGCGACAGGTTCTGTCTGATGGTGAAGAAAGGCTACAGGGACCCTCCCTACCACAACTGGATGCATGCCTTCTCAGTCTCACACTTCTGCTACCTACTCTACAAAAACCTAGGACTGTCCAACTACCTCGAGTGAGTATGCAACCTTTCATAACATAAAAAAAAAACCTTTTTTTTTTCTTTGCTTATTTGAAATCTTTTCTATTTTTTTCCCCTCAACTTTCCTCTAGGGACATAGAGATTTTAGCTCTTTTTGTCTCCTGTATGTGCCATGACCTGGATCACCGTGGCACCAACAATTCTTTCCAGGTGGCCTCTGTGAGTATTATGTTTCTGCTTTATTAAAAGGTGTTTTATCAAAAATCAGTAATATCAGGGAGACAAAGGCATTGAATAAGATCCTTAATCCGAACAAAACTTAGAGCGCAGTACCGCTCTTAGCGTTTTCCAGTAATATTCTTTGGTTTTATCTCATCATCTGTGAATTCCCCCCTGAGGGACACTAGATGTCATTGCTACTGAGCACATTTCACTCTGGGTCACTCTAATCATGCATAACTCTGAATGCTATTACAGAGCAAAGACTTTTCTTTAAATAAGCAGTTTCAAATTCATATTAAAATGCATGTGGCTTATTCTAGAGGTTAAAAGTGCTGCATATAGTTGAACTATTCCGCTTAACTTGTGTGTTTATTTTTCAGCAATCAGTGCTCGCTGCTCTCTACAGCTCAGAGGGATCTGTAATGGAGGTAAACCAAAACATGTGACTATGCAGATCTATGCCTTGTTTTAAGAAGACTGGGAAAATGCAGTTGTGTCACTGGTTTTGCTGCTACGTTTCTTTACACTGTTCAGCCACTAATGTGTTCCCCCTGTGACCTCTAGTGGTCAGAATCAAATTAAACTTTTGGGGCTCATGATTAGGCATTGAGATGCATCTGCAGTCCTTTTTATTTCTACAAGGCAGAATGATTCAGCATTGATTTCAAGGCACCATATTCAGATTTTCTTACATTTTGTCTCTCTGTTGTATTTGCTTTGATAGAGACATCACTTTGCCCAGGCAATTGCTATTCTAAACACTCATGGCTGCAACATCTTTGAGAAGTTCTCCAGGAAGGTAAACTATAAATATGTGCATATAAGTGGTGTTTAAACTGTCTGTGCAAGCTTACATATGGGCTTATTTATTTTGTATGTTTTTAGGACTACCAGCGGATGTTGGATTTGATGAGAGACATAATTCTGGCTACAGACCTAGCTCACCACCTTCGCATTTTCAAGGACTTGCAGAAGATGGCTGATGGTACGTGTCGGTAGTTCAGTATGCACAGCCACGTCTCTACTTGTGCTCACAGTCATGACCCTGATGAGCCAAGGGAGGCTCAGATCAGATGGTTCAGCAAACCAACATTCAAAATTCTCCCTATATTAGAATAGTTTGATTTTACAAGAGAAAACATGCTGCTAAACGATTTGTAAAAATACCGTATGTTGTATTTTATATTTAAAAATCTCCCTGTTTTTGTCATTTTGTGCAGTGTCTCTTGTAAACGTTCACATAAGTTTAAAGTTAAAAATATAAGCAAATTTCTTCTGCAAAGTAGACCTTTTCTGAGTCAACGTTTTTAAAAACTGACTTAGTTTTCAAAGATCTGAAATCATATTTGAAGTATTAAGCATCATTCATTGATTTTTTTTTAGTAATTTACTTATCAGATCTTTTGAGAAGACAGTTTCTTACACTGTTATGTAATATAATTGGCTGTAACCTCCCAGCCAGTAGATTTTTTTTTTCGTTATACGCCTGAATGCAACCAATTATAAGTTTTCCAGAGAGGATGTGTCTGCAGTGATTTCAGTTTGAAACTCTTAAAGTAATTCAAGGACATTAAAAATATTTAAATGAGTTGGCTACTTCCTGCCATCTAAGATATGTAAGTTATCTATTATAGACTAAAATAGCTGAACCAAATGCAGACTGAATATATGCAGTCCAGTACCAAGATGAAATAAGAGCATAATTTTCTATCAATCATAAGAACTTCCATCCAACATCTTTAGTCCATCTCTTCCTGTCAGCATCAAGTAACTGAAACCTTCAGTAGAATAGATTGAAATGTAATGAATTTTTCATATGTAACTATTTCGTCAGAAAGAAACACCATCTGAATGTAGAAGTTAGTAATTTTCCAGATGCTTTCCCTCAGATATTTGCTCATTTAAATGCAGCACAATGCTTTAAGCACAGGTGTCAAACTCCAGTCTAATAGCGCCGGTATCCTGCAGGTTTTTGTTGTCTCTATGCTCCAACACACCTGAAAATTCATCAATAGGTTTACAAGAAGCTGCTGGATCCATTTGACTTGAATAAGGTGTGCTGGAAGAGGGAAACAACAAGAACCCGTCAGATACCCCTACTTTAAAGTGTTATATGTATCAAGCAATGTGTTTGTATGTGTTTTAGATGGATACAATCCAAAAAGCGGTATGCACCGCTCACTACTCTTGTGCCTGTTGATGACTTCGTGTGACCTCTCAGATCAAACAAAGGGCTGGAAAACCACACGGAAGATTGCTGTGAGTTTACATGTCACAATCACATATTATAAAAGATGGATATAACATGTTTCAGATATTCTTTTCTATTTTCAACCAGATAAATGTGTCTATTTGTAAAAACATTTTGTAGTTTG
This sequence comes from Telmatherina bonti, assembly GCF_933228915.1. Classification (NCBI taxonomy): domain Eukaryota; kingdom Metazoa; phylum Chordata; class Actinopteri; order Atheriniformes; family Telmatherinidae; genus Telmatherina; species Telmatherina bonti. The sequence goes on along the minus strand of NC_136627.1, from coordinate 18,775,554 downwards.
TTTTTCTTCTCAACATGAGTTTATTTCTGAAAGAGTTTAAATCACACTTGGCTGAGCAGTAAATTCCTCCATTCAGAGGAAAATACTTATCAAAAGATGCAAAGCTCTAGAGCTGGAAGCAACCTTTGAGCTCTGTTCCATTTCATTCTCTACTGTAAGGCCACACACCTTTTTAGGATTACATTTAATCTTGGCCTGCCCCCTTTTCAGGATCAAAACCCCTAAACCTTGCCCTAAATCCTGCCCTCAATCTCCAAACACCTGATACCTAAAACAAATGCACTGTAATCTTTTTTTTCCCACACCAAAAACACATTTCACTTTAATTCAGTGGAGAACGTTATTATAAAATATCTGGCTTGTTTCAGTCTCAGTAGGTGCAGTCATCACTCCGAATGCAATAAAGGAGAACGGCAGGAGTGGGGTCTGGTGGCAAAATGGGATAACATACTTCCATAAAAGTAAAAGTTCAATGCCAAGCTTGTATAAATGCTAATTTAGAAGCATAATCTCTTTTCACTTATTTTTTTGTCCAAAGCATTATTCTTCTTTTTATGCTAAGAAAGAGTCCAAACTTTAACTCTTAAAGCATTGTTAAGAATATAAAACACTGTAAGATCTAATAGATGCCTGCTTCTTTGTGTCCACAGGAGCTGATTTACAAAGAATTCTTCTCTCAAGGCGATTTGGTACGTATCAGCATGCACTGACTGATAAATGGCTTCTGACTTTGTTAACCATGAGTTGAACTTAGTGTTACTTCACACATTACTAGGCTCGATTGTTATATTTGCATTATATGTGTTTATGCATGCAGGAAAAAGCCATGGGAAACAGACCCAGTGAGATGATGGACAGAGAAAAAGCTTACATCCCAGAACTACAGATAAGCTTCATGGAACATATTGCCATGCCTATCTACAAGTGTGTATAAAAAATTAAACTACCATATGCTCACTCAGACAACTCACTTCTCATAACATTTTCAGCTGTATGCATTTAGCCTTTCATATCACATTTAGCTTTAAATATCGCTGCCAACAAAATATATATATATATATATATATATATATATATATATATATATATATATATATATATATAAAGCATCCCCCCTTTCCCCCTTACATTTTTGAATCACATCTTTATCATTCCCTTCTTTCACTTCTGACTTTTAGTTCCCTCTCATCAACATAACTTCCAGCAGCTGACAGCTGGTGGAATTTGCTAGAGCTAAAGCAGCCAAACCATATATTTCCCTGAGGAGATAATAGAAAGGAAAACAGATCAAATTAAAGTGAATAATGAATTTACATTGATTAGATGAACAAATACAACTTATGCTGAATACAAATGTTGCTGTAACTTCACATAAACCCTTGCTGATGTGATCACATCAACATGGTATAAAGTTATATTGTATTTACTGTAACAATGTAGCAAGCACAAAATCGGTTAATAGAGGTTTGGCAAAGTGAAACTGCTGTTTTTAGATAAATATCACTCAAGAAAGGTCAAACTTCACAAATAAGGATCATTTGTACCTTTGTATTATCAAGTGTAAAAATGAAAAACACCATATACCCAAAGGGTAATGAAGAAGAGTCTCATACCTAGAGTAAATATGTCAAAGCCTGCCTTCAAATTTTCCTATTAAAAAAAAAATGAATGCCACCGCCTCCCTCTCTTCTCTTAGGCTGCTGTCTGAGCTGTTTCCCGGGGCCACTGAGCTGTACGAGAGAGTGGCAGCAAATCGTGAGCAGTGGACCAAAGTGTCCCACAAGTTCACCATCCGTGGGTTGCCTAGCAACAACAGCCTAGACTTCCTGGACCAGGAATACGAGCTGCTTCAGTCCCAGGGTGCTTTCGGGAGCGATGACCACTGCCTCAATGGTTGCCTTGACGACACAGAGGGGGGCAGGGGCTAGTGACGACAATGGGCTGCTGAAGGTTTTCCTGAAGTTTTCCGTGGTCCAATAAGAGGCTGAGGGTACCTTTTTAGCGGCCAAAGAGGGACAGGTCTATCTGCTGTCAACCACTTAGATGCTTAGCAGGCCATGCCGAGGAGAGAGGACACACTAACTATATCAGACAGATGGTCTGAATGGAGTGGAGTCATCTGAGTTGGATCACTGATTAGATGCTACATGTTGCTTGAGTGAACCGGTCAAGGAGAGTAAAAGATAATGACTTTATCTTTTTCAGCAGCTATACTGGAAAAAAAAAAATGTTCATTTGCCATCAGCCACAAGTTCATTCATACAGTACTGATCCTTCTTAAGATTGTAAAAGTAGACACATGCCATTTAAACACACAAGTGGGAGAGCAACACTCATTTTATGGCAAAGACTGCTTCAACATCTGACAGTGACATGAAGTGCTATTTACTCTGTAAAATGTTTCATCTCAGCATGTGTTGATTTAAATGGCTCAGTAAATGCAGCTGCCATTCTTCTCACCTGATGCACATGAATGCATGATGGATGGGCACCTCATCTGTTATTCTTTTTGGTGTTGATTTTTCTCCACTGCTGACAAATGAATTTAGTCTGTTATTACATCATCACAATATTTTTTTTTGTATTCATCCTTTCATAATATATTTAATTAATTGATGACCATTGACTTGTGGGGTTTGCTTAAACATTTAAATCCTGACATATACTGATCAATTCTCCCTCATTGTTTCATTGGAGGTTTAAGGTTAACACTTGGATAATCACTCATCAGTGATGTAGGAGTCATTCATGCTTTAAACATTAAAAACACACACTTTGTGGATATTAAGTGGATGTCACTATATATCGACTGTGCAAAGACCACTACCTAAAATCACCTTTGAATTGATTGTTTTTACTATTCATCTCACTCCTGTACACTTTCTATTCCTATTTTTTTTAAACTTCTCTCATAAACCCACTTTAGGTAGAAAGCAACAGAAGCCCTTTAAAAGATCCATCTCGGCCATTAGTGTCAACGTGCCACAGTAGAGTGTGTTAAATAGTGTGTCACTGAGTGTGTCATATGGATCTGCCTTACTCCGTATCTTTGCTGCCTTTCTTAGAGCTTTTAATATATGAAACTGAAATAAAGAGTCTGTTTAGTATGTATGTTGAATATTTGTTATAGACATTGTACCAATGTGTTGACTGAATGATCATTGTACTGAGAAGATGTACATTGTAAAATACTAATGTGAGTACCTCAATTGTTATGTCATTTCACTTCTGTTATTATAACATACCTGTACAACCAGCTCTGAGTGCTATAGGCAGAGTTAAAAGCATTTTTCACCACTCAGTGCACCCAAATATGATTAGAACCAGAGATGTAGCCATCGTAGATATCGCTCTTTCTTAAAAGCAAATGACAGTGTTGAGTTCTAAAATTTGTGCCTCATAGAAAGCCTGAGACTTCAAGGCCATGGGGTGTTTTTTTTGTTACAGAATGCCATACTCAACTAAACCTTAAAATGTTGAACGGTGAAAATGCTGCAGAGTTAGGATGAGCTAACCACTGAATTTTTGTAAAGAGAAACTTGTGAACTCAACTGCGCTGTGTGTAGGCTGCGTGTGAGTGAATGGGTGGATGGAAAAGTGTGGATGACAAAGAAAGAGAGTTAGAAAGGGCTGGACGTAGCTGCTTTAAAATAGAGAGAAATGCTAACAGGCCCCTATGATGGACTGGCGACCTGTCCAGGGTGCAACCCCACACACACACACACACACAGACACCTGATGATTGCTGGGATAGCTTTCCTGCAACCCTTTATTGGATTAAGCAGAATGGAAAAGGAATGAATAACAGAGCTGGTAAAGCTGACGAACCTTAAGTCATCTTCTAGGATTTTTTCTTCTCTCCTTCCTCTTATGTAGTACCAGGAATGTCAGTGCAGGAATATGATGGAAAAATAATTGCAATCATTAAATTTAAGTATATAATTCTTTTTTTAAAAAGACTCCCCTGCGATGGACTGGCGAGCTGTCCAGGGTGTACCCTGCCTGTCGCCCAAAGCCAGCTGGGATAGGCTCCAGCTTCCCCGCGACCCTGATTTGGAATAAGCGGTTCGGAAAATGAATGAATGAATGAAAAAAAGACTCCCATACGGGTGCTTGAGTGAGGAATGCTAATTGGGCCATAGAGTGGTTTAATGTATGTGTCACGCCTTCACTGACTGAATCTGCATTAGCATGGCTGTATGAAAATGTTTGATCCGCCTTGCTCTGCTGATTGGATGGACTATAAAGTTTTGAAATGGTATAAAGGGGTATTATTACAGAGGCCACTCTTTTTCTTTGTCATACTATTTTGCTCACTTCTGATTATTACTATTTCTATTATTTTTAAACCACTTTTCATATTTACCTGCCTTTTTCATGTGCAATATAAACTGTCTGCTTCTGTGACATTGCGTAGATACAGATGTAAATACCTTACGCCTCTTGTTAAATTATTGCTTTAGGTCTGAGTTGCCAGAGGCTTTATTATACACACACATATATATATATGTATGTATATATATATATATATATATATATATATATATATATATATATATATATATATATATATATATATATGTATGTATGTGTATATATATATATATGTATGTGTATATATATATATATGTATGTGTATATATATATATATGTATGTGTATATATATATATATGTATGTGTATATATATATATATGTATGTGTATATATATATATATGTATGTGTATATATATATATGTATGTGTGTATATATATATATATATATATATATATATATATATATATATATATATATATATATAGATTAGTATGTGTGGGTGTGGGTGCGTGTGTATGTGTGAGTGTGGGTGTGTACATATAAGAAGTTTGACTATTTTACTCATAAAATGCTATGGAGAGTTCAGACCTTTGACAGTTTTGTATGGTAAGTGTGTAACTGTCATTTTATGTTTGTTTTGAAGAGTCAGGGCTAAATGTGCCAAGCAAACATTTTCTACTTTCTGGCCAAGCTGTAAAACGATCAACAAGGTGTAACTCCAGATATATTTTGTTCTTTACTCTGTTTGGATGTCCCATTTAACTGTTCTGATGCATCATAACAGCTTGTCCATAAAGTATAGAATCTAATCTACTGTATTTCTCGTCATCACAGCTGGACTCGAACCTGTGATATAATGTCATGTAATGATCACCTGTGACAAAACTGTTAAAAGTGACAAGAATATAAAAATATGATTACTGTAAATAACAAAGAAAGAAATGTATTTTGATCATCTGTCATAATTAAAAATGGGAAATATTTCAATCTGTAATGTATTTAAAGTGGTTTCTACCTGTTTGTTCTTTTTTCAAGCCATCTCTGAACAACCCCGAGCTTAGACTTTTACAGAACCAATGGGAAAAAATTCTGTATATTTAGGATATAAAGATGATGTTCTGCCACAAATACAAAATACCCAGACTAATTGTATAAATCTTCCTTATACATAGAGGTAAATCTTCTTTTAGTAATTTGTTTTGATAAGTTCTGAGTGCCGATGGTCTTGCTCTTCTCCAGCTATAATGAACATGGACAGTTTTGAGAAGAAGGCAAATGAGTGATTTATTTTTGTTTTGTTTTGTTTTTCTTTCTTGGAATAAATCTGTTGAAAGGTCTCTTGGTTTTTGTCTCCTGTTGCATTTTCACAGATTCCACATGCAAATGTAAATATTCTAACAGCTATATGTAGAAGCTAGTACAAAGGCTAGGATAAAAGTTAGTACAAAAAGTAAGAACATTTTCATTTGGTCAATTATTTCTCCCCTCTTAAGTATACCAAATGGTGTTGTACTTTAGATCATTGTAATTGATCACCTTAACAAGGTATAATGTTTAAGGATTGTGCTTTTGTGGAATTAACACATGAATGTGGATAGTTCCACTCAAAAAATGTGCCAAATTCCTCACCGAACAATAGACATATCAGAATGAGATTCTCTAACCAGTACTGACCCCCATAGCTGTAGACTCCAGCAACTAATTCCATCCTCCTGGGGTACAACTTCCAAAGAGCCAGGATCATCACAGAGTATCTCCAGGATGTGGGAGTGGAAGGGTGGTCCAGACCTCAACCCAATATAACTCTTGCGGAAGGAGCTTGTGTGTGCTGTAGATACCAGGGTGACCAACATGAGTACCTCAAATGGCTGACTTCAAAAACTTGTGGTTGAATAATGGGGTGTCAACCAACAGCAAAATGTAACCAGAGTGATGACCAGCATGAAAAGGAGATGCGAAGCTGTTGTGGCTTTGTTTTTATCCTCCACGTGCTATTGAGGTCCATGACACTGTAAAATGAATAAAATGTAAAAATACCCAAAATGTGTTGTTGATTCCTTCTTACAATGGCAGTCAATCATCCAATCTGCCAATCAAGTATAAACAAAACTGCAAAACAGCCGAACTTTGAAACGGATTTTGGGGGCTCTATTTTCACACTTAGGCACGTTGCTTATTACACAGATGCACCATCCTTACAAGTTATACTTGTTAAAGAGACAAAAAAGGATTTTCAATGATGTACATGACATCATTATTAAACACTGATAAGCAATAATGTTGGAATATATATATATATATATATATATATATATATATATATATATATATATATATATATATATATATATATATATAAATATATATATATATATAAAACCTTCATATTCAGGAGTAGGTGTGTCGTTTTCAGTCTGGTTGTGCATCTCTGCACTAGCTCTTTACCCTAATTAGTAAACTGAATGGTGCCTAAAAGTTTGCCTTTTTTTTTTTTTTACTTAAAAAAAATTACAACAGTGTCCCTCAAGGTGCATTATGGTGCTTCATGTGGTTATTGAGCTGATTGCTGCAGGCTATTTGATTACTGCACAACGTGAACAGCAACTTGGCTGCATGTTCAACTGTAAGTCATTTTTGTTTCCTGTATATAGTGGACTCTGCCAAAACTTTCCTTTATCACAGATTATATTCATAACTTTAATGGACAGAATTAGCCTCAGCGATTAGGTAAAGCATTTTCAGTTTTGCCAGTTCACAATGGCATGTTGTTTTTTTTAATGTTTTGGGAGGGATTTTTGCAGATTATGTGGTCCCATTGATATTGTCAAACAAATATCTCAGAGCATGTAGGAGAGCAGTTTGCAAATTGCAACTAAAAGTGAAACAGCCAGGATGAAAGTTTATACCACAAAGACTGAAGCCATGTTGCCCAGATGGAAAAAGGTGGACTGCCCAGTCCAGTTTGCAAATGAGTTCCTGGTTTCCTGCAGCCATATTAACAAGTGGAAGAGCTGAGATTGGGAAGGGGGCCTGGAGGTTTCTGCAGTGCTGTGCCCATGATCTAGTGACAGAAGATGAATGGATGGATGTCACTTTGCTTTTTAAAACATGAAATAGTTTCATTCAGATAATTAACTTGAGTAAATGTTAATCAGTTGGGTAAAAGCAAAAGCATTACTTATATTTTAATTATATTTAATATTTAATTACAAATAAAAACACTACTTTATATGTTACAGAACTATATAAAACTGTTGATCATACTGAACATGCTCCTGACAGTGTTAGGTAAATTTCCTTATTGAATTTATTGCATTAGTTTAATCGTGTGAATATTGGGCAAAAAATGTAAACATGTAATATATAAATTGATATGTAGACATCAGATGACGGTCTAATTTACCAAAAAAAAGTTATAGCATTTTATATATGAAAACTAAAAAAGTAACATGCATGTCAACATGTCCTTGGCATGAAACGAAAAAAGGCTACATTTCCTTATTATTTTTAGATTAATTGAAGTTTTAAATAATTCAATCTAATAAAAAAATAAATAAATAAAAAAAACTTTTAAAAAAACTAGGTCTGCAGTAAATAAAATCTTGTTCAGTTGTTTTATTGTAATAATGTATTTCTACAAAAATTTAAAAGGTTTATTTCTAACTTCTCCTCCGTCTGTACCTCTATTAGCAAATATAATGTTTTATATTAGATACGCACAATTTACTTTTTAAAAAATGATTATTTCTCGCGTGAGTTGGAGTGCGTGAGCTCTGCGGAATGAGAAGTGCAGGTAGACCGCCATTGCTGTATGAAGAATTATCGGGCTTGGCGTTTGGCTGTCAACAATAAACTTCTGGTGCGGGACGCGGAGCTGAGAGGTCGAGTGAAAGCTCGTCGGCTGCTCCAAAAAACTGTAGTCACCCCTGTCCCTTCCTGGAGAACATTTTCATGTGAATACAGCGCTCACGGACGAGACAACCATGTCCAATCTCAGCAAAGGCGGCACCAAGAAGGACACCAAAATGAGGATACGGGCCTTTCCTGTAAGTGTTCACCGCTGAAGGTGTTCTGACTGCCCGACGGACCGCGACTCGATCACCGTGGTCTGGGCTACTGGCTAAATGCTAGCAGGCTAACCAGCTGAGCACCATATATGACTTGCCTATTTGTAAACAAATTACAGCTGTCAAATGTCCTGTCATCCCACATTTAAAGTTGAATAGTTAGGTGGCGATTGCGATATAATAGCAGCTTACTGGGAAGTTTTAAGAAGCAATTTTATTGCCCATGCATTTAAATTAATAACATTGTTCCGCAAGGTAGCTAGCAATTGCGATCTGTCGAGATCATAATGGACGCTAACATTAACACTCGTCTTGACACTTGTTGTGTTGGCTGCTTTTCTCTGACAAATGTATCTCTAAAAAATGTTTCTTTTTGTATGTATTAGTTAGAGTATAACTTAAACGATGCCCAAATTTATATTTTAAAAATCCCACTGTATGCCGAAACGATTAGCAACGTTTATTAAGCTACAAATGGGCCCCAGCAAATGGGGCATCCAAACCTGCTAACCTAGTTGTGGTTTTGCGTCAGTGACTAAGTGGATGGTAGATTTATATCTGCAATTTCTTCGTCAAAATTGGGGTTCTGGGTCTCACTCATTGTTTACTTGGCACACCCTTGGTCTACATGTCTCTTAAACATCTAGTTAATGAACTGACCTCATTATATGTAAGTGGTTTCTTTGCCACCGAGTACGTTGTCCAGATACCTTAGATACGTAAATAATTTAATCTTTTCTGTTTGTTGAACCGAACTGATGCCTTTTTCGTGTTTATACAATAAGACCCTTCCCACACATGCGCCCCCTGAGAGTGGCTCAGTCTTGACTTTGATTAGCATCTTGACACGCATGTGTTGAGGCTTGTCTAATGAGGAGAGGCACACTGCTAAGTTTTCATATGTAGAAGGTCTCCTTTTTATTTCTGGAAAACCCAGTGACACGTGGGAAAAGAACAGCTTTATCTGAAGCCTTAGCTAACATACCTGAACAGCTGAGAAATGTCATAATTAGCAATTATATGGTAGCGAAGGCTCTGCCTCTTTATATTCATACTAATTTGTTTTGTAAGTTTTGCCTGATTTAGAGGGGATTGTATAATGCAAAATGACACCTTCTCTAGTATGCATATATTTTTTTGTTAAAATTGTTTTTAATAAATTTTCTGATATAATCAATATTAGGCTCTGTGTATAGCAAGTGGAATATGATTGGTGGATTTTAGATTTTATATCAAACTGATGCTCCATCATTACAGCAACTTTGGGCCTAGTTTTGACAACATTTTTGTTGTCTCATTCCTTGTTTGGTTGGACATGACAAAAATGGAACATCCTACCTATATCTCACATACCATAACCAGCCGTATCGTATTATATTTTTTTTATATATATATATATATATATATATATATATATATATATATATACATACACACATGCACTGCTAAAAAAAATAAAGGGAACACTAATGTAACACGTTGTAGATCTGAATGAATGAAATATTTTTATTAGATACTTTGTTCTTTCTATAGTTGAATGTGCTGACAACAAAATCACACAAAAATTATCAATGAAAATCAAATGTATCAACCATTTGGTTGATCATGGAGGTCTGGATTTGGAGTTGTACTCAAAATTAAAGTGGAAAAACACACTACAGGCTGGTGAACTTTGATGTAATGTCCTTTAAACAATTCAAAATGAGGTTCAGTAGTGTATGTGGCCTCCGCGTGCCTATATGACCTCCCTACATCGCCTGGGCATGCTCCTGATGAGGCGGCAGATGTTCTCCTGTGGGATATCCTCCCAGACCTGGACTAAAGCCTCCTCCAACTCCTGGACAGTCTGTGGTGCAACTTGGCGTTGGTGGATGGAGCGAGACATGATGTTCCAGATGTGCTCAATTGGATTCAGGTCTGGGGAATGGACAGGCCAGTCCATAACATCAATGTCTTCATGTTGCAGGAACTGCTGACACACTCCAGCCACATGAGGTCTAGCATTGTCTTGCATTAGGAGGAACCCAAGGCCAACCGCACCAGCATATGGTCTCACAAGGGGTCTGAGGATCTCTTCTCGGTACCTAATGAAAGTCAGGCTACCTCTGGTGAGCACATGGAGGGCTGTGCATCCCTCCAAAGAAATGCCACCCCACACCATTACTGACCCACTGCCAAACCAGTCGTGCTGGAGGATGTTGCAGGCAGCAGAACGTTCTCCACGTTCTGCTGCCTGCAGAACGTGTCACATCTGTCACGTGTGCTCAGTGTGAACCTCCTTTCATCTGTGAAGAGCGAGCACAGGGCACCAGTGGCAAATTTGCCAGTCTTGGTGTTCTCTGGCAAATGCCAAACGTCCTGGGCTGCAAGCACAACCCCCACCTGTGGACATCAGGCCCTCATACCACCTTCATGGAGTCTGTTTCTGATTGTTTGAGCAGACACATGCACATTTGTGGCCTGCTGGAGCACATTTTGCAGGGCTCTGGCAGTGCTCCTCCTATTCTTCCATGCACAAAGAAGGAAGTAGCGGTCCTGCTGCTGGCTTGTTGCGCTCCCACGGCCTCCTCGATGTTTCCTGATGTAGTGACCCGTCTCTTGGTAGCACCTCCATGCTCTGGACACTACGCTGACAGACACAGCAAACCTTCTTGCCACAGCTCGCATTGATGTGCCATCCCAGATGAGTTGCACTACCTGAGCTACTTGTGTGGGTTGTAGACTATGTCTCATGCTACCACTAGAGTGAAAGCACTGCCAGCATTCAAAAGTGACCAAAACATCAGCCAGAAAGCATCGGAACTGAGAAGTGGTCTTTGGTCACCACCTGCTGAACCACTCCTTTATTGATTGTGTCATGTCAATTGCCTATAATTTTCATCTGTTGTCTGTTCCATTTGCACAACAGCATGTGAAACTAATCATCAATTAGTGTTGCTTCCTAAGTGGACAGCTCGATTTCACAGATATGTGGTTGACTTGGAGTTACATTGTGTTTTTTAAGGGTTCCCTTTATTTTTTTGATATGTATATAATATATATATGTGTGTGTGTGTGTATATATACATGTATGTGTGTTATTGGATTAAATTACTTACAAGTAGCATATCAGAGAGAGCGAGAGGATGCATAGTTCCAGCTAACAATACTCTTTGCTTATATACCTACCTGTAGCTACAATAACAACACAAAAGACGCTCTGCTCAAAATTTCTGTAGCCCTGACTGGCAATACACCGTTGATAGTGGGAAAAATGCTCTTCTGTTAAATCATGAGGGGTAAATCATATGGATTATTCATCCACCCACTGGAGATGCAGTGCTGAGTTAAAAGACAGCTCATTTATGCTGAACAATCCATTGCAGGTGCACCTTTCTTTCCCTTTAGGGGTGTCCCAAGTTGCTCCTTGAGGGCCACTGTCCTGCAGGTTTTCAAAATATCCCAGTTTCAACACACCTGGCTTCCATTAAATGGATCCAACAATCAATGGCATTCTGCATAATGACTGATTCTTTTAAGTCAGATGTATTGTTGCAGGGATGCATGGAAAACATGCAGGATTATGGCCCTCAAAGACTGTAACTGGGCACCCCTGGAACTCCAGCTTCTACTCACCTTCTGTCTCGACCATTTGATATGCCATCTTGTTTTCAGTAATTAATTTGTTACCTCCGCCAAGGAGGTTATGTTTTTATCGGTGTTTATCTGTTTGTAGGTTTGTTTGTGTTCAAGATTACTCAAAAAGTTATGGACAGATTTTCATGAAAATTTTCAGGAGTTGTTGGAAAGTAAAAATGAAGAACTGATTTAATTTTGGTGGTGATCCAGATCACCGTTAGGATCCAGGATCTTTTTAAAGGTCTTGATGGAGGTTTGTGCTCTGAGTGCTTTTCTAGTTTTATATAATTTTATTGCACTAAATAAATAGGTACATTTTTATGGACACCTTTTCTTACTTCTACTCATTCATAAATTATAATAATGGCTTACAGAGATTTTCCGTGTGTGGGCAGGGAAGGAATGATCATCTTAGAACTTAAGATTTTGACAGTCAGTCCTCTTCCTAGTACATGTTTTAGTTTAAAAGTTGAAAGATGTGCAAATCTTTCTGCAGGGGTGTTGAAATGAAGAAAAATACGATCACCTCAGGAACAATTCTCATTAATACTTATTCGCAACAACAGCTGAAGTGTAGAAACCAACTTTTCACAAAATTTTCATTTAATCTTTACCCTTAATTGCTGTACAGGCAGAATCAGTAGACAACAGTATTCAGAGCCCGAGGTTTGTCTTCATCAGTAGGAACATATTTAGGACATTATGTTTCTGAGTTTTGGTATAAATACATACAGGCATTGACTATCTGACCTAATCCATTCCTGACTACCTTTTGCAGATGACGATGGATGAAAAATATGTCAACAATATCTGGGACCTCCTGAAGAATGCCATTCAGGAAATTCAGAGGAAGAACAACAGCGGCCTGAGCTTTGAGGAACTTTACAGGAACGCCTATACTATGGTGCTACATAAACATGGAGAGAAGCTGTACACAGGCCTGCGGGAAGTCGTTACTGAACATCTTATTAACAAAGTAAGGCCAACATAGCTTTAGAGCTATACTGGAGGTGAATTTACAGGTCATTAAAACATTCACAAGTAAATTTGGCTTCATTCTCACCCATTGTGTAACATAAAGTACATTCTTACCTCACACCGTAAGTACACACAGTAGGATAAGGGATTTTGTTGCATACAGAAATCCTGGCATGAAATGAATTTTTATCATTTTCTCCTCAAAATAATCATGCGTAGGATCTGAATAACAGAATACTTGTTTGGTTTTTTTTCAGAAATTGGTTTTCTGTTTCGCAGAATTTCTCATTGCCCTTATATTGGGATTAATTCTGTGTTGACGTTGCAAGTCATTATTATAATTTTCTCACCTTAGACACGAACATTATTTATTTACGTGGAAAAACATCTTCAAAGTGAGGAAATGCCAGATTTCCGTGAAGTGGATTATCCTGAACAGCCTGTGAAAAATAAGTTAAAAATAGCACAAAGAGGGCAATCTGGTGCTGATCCTGTAACTATAAGGGTAATTGTTTGTCAAATTCCTCCTCAGAGAAGCCCGAGTGAATATTGCTTGAGAGCTGTCGCTTGAGTTTTATTGCATGTAATTAGCAAGAAATTAGGTTTGACCATCATCTCTGCATGTCACTGCACAGATACCCAGTGAACAATATTTCAGCCGACCGCAGCTGAATACCTGCCAGATGGTTTAACAACTAAATTAAATCCAAATTCTCGTCTTGGCAGGGTTTGTAAATTGGCAGTCAATGAGTGTCAACAAGCAGTAGATCAAAGACAAGATCTGTGACACCTAAATATGTTTGTATCATCTAATAATGACCCAGATATCAACTTGAGAGATAGATGGTGATAATATTTTGGATGCAGGTTAAATCTCTTCATAATCACCTAATTTCTGCCAGACTTGAGTCCTGTCAACAACCGAAACATGTAGAAATGTCAGATCTAACAGCAGGTACTGTGAAGGCTGTTTTAACAGTGTCTTTGTGGTTTGAGTTAAAATGATTTTTAATTTCTCATGTTAAGTCATAGTGTGCCCTATCTGCCTCCACTTGTGTCTCAGCTGCAGATCCAATCACACTGCGGATGCTTACATCAACACTTCATCCATGGTCTATATTTTTTATGCTTAAGTAAGAGAGTGAAGCAGTTCTTGGCGAAACATAGGACTTAAGCATTTGTTGATCAGCATGTTGACTTCATATGAGCAACAACACATTTAAGATTAAAGAGACAACCTAACTGTTATGTTCATGTCTTTTGGAGGTTGCTTGCGAGTGTCTCAGGCTCCTCGGGGGTGAGCGCTTGCTTTATTTATTTTTTTTTTTTTTATTGGTATCCACTCTGGGTTACATAAAGCTATGTGTTTATGGCCGGTACCAAGGGCATTGCTGTGTAAAAAGATTACGTAGGTAGTGACTGCTTCAGAAGCAGTGCAGCTGAAGGGTAGACAGTGATATTATACACACACACAACAGTTTAGCAACACACATGCCATGCAAGTGGTGGGAAAACAGTGTAAACTATGAGTATTTATTTTGAATGTATATGTTACATCTGACAATCCAAAAGCATGTTGTTGTTGATGTTCTTTTATATCTTGTTCTGTGACACACATGATGGAGGACATCCCACATTATTGATGGAGGAACATACACTGCATATTTCTATACTTGTCATTTTGACCCCTGGTGTTCTGCAAGGTGCAGATGATTTATCATCTCTGCCCTGCATGTGAAATAGGAGGCGGTTAATGTGTGCTTAAGAATCATGGTCTACCAAGGCGCTTGGTTTTCAGTGCTGAGTCACTCAGCAATGTTACTGTTGTCGAGCTGTGGTATGCTTTGTAGAGTGATTTGTAAAAAGAAAAGAAACATGACACAAAAAAAGTGTCGAACAAAAGGCTGCGTTGACAAGAAATAACACCTTTCCAATTGATTTTAGATTATTTGTTTTTTCCTTGAACATTGTAGTAAGGTGTTTTTTTTCCTCTTTGCTCTATCACTGAGAATGCAAAACTGGCTCTAATAAATTCACCACATTCATGTTTATGTCTGACTTTTCCAAAGGTACGAGAAGATGTCCTCAATTCCCTAAACAATAACTTCCTCCAAACTCTAAATCAGGCCTGGAATGACCATCAGACAGCCATGGTGATGATCAGAGACATCCTGATGTATATGGTGAGTAAGATCACTTTATGTAACTATGAGGATATAAGACTGAAATCAAATCAATGTACAGCATAACCTTGCAGTACTCCATGAGCTGCTTATCGATGCAAATTCATGCATTTTAATTACAGCTGAGCTGAAAGCCACTTGTGCATTGAAACACTTGGAACATCAGCAGAGTGAAATGCCAATGTTCAAGCTTGTACGCTTTCCTTTTTTGTGTTTTGCTGATGTAGGATCGGGTGTACGTACAGCAGAACAATGTAGAGAATGTCTACAACTTGGGGCTTATCATCTTTAGGGATCAGGTGGTTCGCTATGGCTGCATCAGAGACCACCTTCGCCAGACTCTGCTGGACATGATTGCACGAGAGAGGAAGGGAGAGGTGGTAGACAGGTAGCCAAAATTCACTATTCTCTGTATGAAGAAATGATTAACAGGTTTTATGTTTTTGAAGCACTTTGATAAAGATTTGCATATATTAAAGATGGTAAATTGTCATCAGAGATGGACAAAAAATGCCTTTGGTCTCAGGGTTAAGAGCTGTCAAACATATCTGCTACAATCCCGTCCTCTTGGGAGAAGCCTCAGTTCCTGATATTTTTACGATATTGATTTCTCAGAGCCTTGCGCTGTGGAGGGTAACTGGGTCTTTCAGTCAATGAATGAAAAATGATTAAAGAAGGTGAAATGAGCATTCGTTATCTATCTATTTAGCACTTTTGTCGGTTTCTCCTCTCTTCCAGGGGGGCCATTAGAAATGCCTGCCAAATGTTAATGATCCTCGGCCTTGAGGGGAGGTCTGTTTATGAAGAAGACTTTGAAGCACCCTTCTTAGAAATGTCCGCCGAATTTTTCCAGGTTTGAAAGAAAATGACATTCACTTGATTTTTTTTTATCTTTCATTGTTTATTTGGACTGAAATGAGTTGTTTTCATCTTTTCTTCCTGGGGAACCTTGTAAAGGAAAATATCACTGTTAATAAAATGAGCACCAATCATTCACAAAACAATTCAGAAAAAATATTACAAGCTAATATGTGTTTATTCCCTTTTTTCATTTAGATGGAGAGCCAAAAGTTCCTTGCAGAGAACAGTGCCAGTGTGTACATAAAGAAAGTAGAAGCCAGGATTAATGAGGAGATTGAGCGGGTAATGCACTGCCTGGATAAATCCACAGAGGAGCCCATCGTCAAGGTGGTGGAGCGTGAGCTCATTTCTAAACACATGAAGACCATTGTAGAAATGGAGAATTCAGGCCTGGTTCACATGCTCAAGAACGGCAAGACAGATGGTGAGTGTTCAGTTGTGTTATTAAATGTCACAAGCTACTGTTAAAGTTCAGGACTCACTTCACAAGCAGAGAAATGGGAATTCCCAAAAGTCTTTAATAAATCATGTAGATGTTTCCTCCAGAAGAAATGTTTTAGTGGACCATTAGCGCATCGTTTTCATATCACAAACAACAATATATAAAGAATTTCTGAATGACTCAATTTCAGTCTAGCTGGGACTCCTACACCTGCAGTGTAAATTTTAGTTAGTAAGATAGGATTTATTTTATTAATCTAGTAGGAAATCGTCCAGCACCAGCTGTGCAGACGCACCATAAAACCTTCACTCCATTAATGAACAGAATACCATAAGATCAGTCAAGTAAAAGGGTAAAAAGAGAGAATACATTCAATCAAAATAAATAGATTTTTTAAACATTTTTAAAATGTACATTTAATTATCAGTCTGCCTTAGAGCCTATTCAGTCCATATTACTGTATTCACTCTGAACAGATCTGACATGCGCGGCCCTTTTCCTCTGGTAGAACTGGATGTACAACATGTGTGTTCATGCATATCTGTTCACAGATTTAGCGTGTATGTACAAGCTGTTCAGTCGGGTTCCCAATGGGCTGAAGACCATGTGTGAGTGTATGAGCTCATACCTGCGGGAGCAAGGCAAGGCACTCGTGTCAGAGGAGGGAGAAGGAAAAAACCCTGTGGACTACATCCAGGTACTGTGACAGATCATCAGGACATATTAGTTTTGCTAATTCTTGTAAATCTGCAGGAATGTTGTGAAATCTTTCAGTAAAATTTAATTTAGCTTCATTAATTTCTTTTCTGATGAGCTCACTTTTTCTCTTCTAATACTTTGAGCTACTGTTACTTCAACCCGCTGCTTTATTATGCCCCCACCATTGTCTTCTTGCCTCATCCTTGCAGGGTTTGCTGGACCTGAAGTCCCGTTTCGACCGCTTCCTGCAGGAGTCCTTCAATAATGACCGGCTCTTCAAGCAAACTATTGCTGGCGATTTTGA
Organism: Telmatherina bonti; assembly: GCF_933228915.1. Classification (NCBI taxonomy): domain Eukaryota; kingdom Metazoa; phylum Chordata; class Actinopteri; order Atheriniformes; family Telmatherinidae; genus Telmatherina; species Telmatherina bonti. Next base: position 18,758,084 of record NC_136627.1, on the reverse strand, counting down.
ATACTTCCTTAACCTCAACTCGCGTTCGCCCGAATACCTCTCACTCTTTATTGATGACAAACTAAAGAAAGGGGTAAAAGGGGTGAGTCTTCTAATGGAGTCTCTTGGGTTGATTTTCGAGCAGGCTGGCCTGCTAATCCAAAATTTATTAGCTTACTGCTGTGTCTTTTAGACATATGCCAAACAAAGCCACAAAAAGTATTTCTTGATTTATGAATATATAAATGACTGTTTTCTCATACTTCTCAATAACATAAAGTAAGCCTAAGATAAGGAAGATGACTGCAGCACAAACTCAAGTTTATTTTTCTGAATAAAAACTGAACTTCAGATGTTTAGAAAATGTTTGGATGAGTCTGGAAAATATAGTCTTTATTTGTTTTCATGCAGCTAACAGAGCAGGAAGTGGAGTCCATACTGGACAAGGCCATGGTGCTCTTCCGCTTTATGCAGGAGAAAGATGTGTTTGAGAGGTACTACAAGCAGCACCTGGCACGAAGGTTACTCACCAACAAGAGTGTCTCTGACGACTCTGAAAAGAACATGATCTCAAAGCTAAAGGTAAGCGGGCCATTGATGCTTTGTAAAAGCAGTTTAGGAGCAAGGAAACATGCACATCTGTACATGCACTGCATTAATGTTTCATTTTTAATTATTAATTTACTTTTTTTAAACTTTCATTTTTGCTCAGACCGAATGTGGCTGTCAGTTCACGTCCAAACTGGAGGGCATGTTCCGGGACATGAGCATCTCCAACACCACCATGGATGAGTTTAGACAACATCTACAGACAACTGGCGTAAGGAGGCACAAGCACATCCAATTATGGCGAATTAATTAGCCCATTTGCTATCTGTAGTCGGTACATAGTTGCTTAATTGACGACAGTGTTGAGCTGCTCACTTGTTGGCAACTCAACACTGTTGAGCTCAGTTAAGTAGAAACAGTCATGCACTTAACTACCCATATACTGGTGTAACCTGATGCTGGGCTAAGTTCTGACCAGTGCTTTGTTTTCATATGACTTTTAACGTTGGTGTCCCAAACTCAAAAAGTGCGAAATATCAATCTATATAGATGTTAATCTAAAGATTTGTGCACCTTGCTTAAGTCCCACTAAGGGAAAGTTTGTCTTCCCACATTGTTTTCTAAAACCTGACTGTGTTTATTTTGTGTATTTTCCAACTTCAGGTGTCACTTGGAGGGGTTGATCTCACTGTAAGAGTCCTCACCACAGGATACTGGCCAACACAATCAGCAACACCCAAGTGCAATATCCCCCCTTCACCACGACATGCATTTGAAGTCTTTAGAAGGTTTGTCATGGGTGTACTTTAAGGTCCCATATGGTGAAAATGTGTTGAGTTTTTTAAACAAACTTCAAGGTCTGAGACGCAACCAAGGAGAATAATCTGTTGCCATGGCTCCAGCCTCCTCTCCTCAACTATACTACCGCCTAGCTTAAGCTATTGAAATGTTATGTATTTAATATTTTGTGACAAAAAAACTGCTCTGGATCTGATAAGTATTCATGAAGCTCCACCCCTCATCGATTGCTTTTACTGGGGGAACTATTAACAAACTATTAATTAACTATTAACAAAATTTGGGAGCATTAAAAATAATTATCAAACAAAATACTGAACTTGAGCCTAATATGGTACCTTATAAATCAAATTTTTTAGCTAGCACTGCATACATTTGTTGTAGTCCTGTGTGATATAAAATGGTTTGTGCACCTATGCCCCATAAAATTCTGAACTCCTTTCCTTTACAGTTGAGAGCAGACTAGTCTTTTTTTCCTTGTTTGCTTACGTGCCAGCTGTATCTTTTTGTAAAATTAGAGACAGAAATTTTGCAAGTTGCTGCCAGATTTCACGCTCAGTCTTATCATTTTGCTTGTAGCAGAATGTGCTTAACCCTCGTAAGATCAGTTACTTTGCATCAGCTGTGCTTAAAGGTTAACCTGGCACGACTCCCCTGCTTGTAGGTTTTACCTTGGCAAGCACAGTGGGAGACAACTCACCCTGCAGCACCATATGGGGTCTGCCGATTTAAATGCCACTTTCTATGGTCCCATCAAAAAGGTATGTGCCACCTGTGTTGTGACGTTTAATAGCATAAACAAATGCTACTTTGTGAATAAATTGAGTAGACATCAGTGACTATGAACAGGAATTCCTGATCAAAATAACATAAGAAGGCGTTTTCCCCATCATTATTGATAGTATTGATGTTGCTCGAGTCTGGCTAATGGGACATTTTATAAAAATTGTACACAGTAATACAGATAAAATGCTACATTAAAGTTAACAGCTTTAAATTAGGCTAACAGGGATGTTTTGGGGTTTTTTTTTTTTTGTTTTTTTTTTTTTACATGAATAAAACAAAAATCAGCTGTTTTGTGTGTTTATGGTTGCATGATGTCTGTGGTAGTGAGATGTACTGGATGACTATGAGCGTTCATCATGTCCATAGGAGGATGGGTCGGAGGTTGGAGTGGGAGGCGCTCAGGTGACAGGCTCCAACACCAGAAAGCACATCCTGCAAGTGTCCACCTTTCAGATGACCATCCTTATGCTTTTCAACAACAGAGAAAAATCCACATTTGAGGTAAACCACATGAATTTCCCTCATTTCACACTTAGTGTAACTGCAGTTAGTGCTAATTAGATTTGATGCAAATGTTTTAGAAGTTGTTGGGTAAAAAAGAACATCAAAAGAAAACAACTAAAAGAATTTACTTTAACAAAATAAACTGTAGCTTGGCATATTAACTCCTTGGCTGCCAGGCATTGTTGTAGCAGAGAGCCTCGTATGTTTTGTAGCATTTTGGCTCATCTTTCAGGATGAGGGGGGCTGATTTGGCCGGGTGTGTGCGTTGGTGCATCTTTGGGGTACGCTCTCGCAACACATTCACATGTTGGGCGTGTGTGTTCGTTGGGCACATTTTGGGGGCATTTTGACCAATTCAGCTTTCCATATAAAGAAACCGCAAAAGACGCCCTTGGCAGCCAATGAATTAACAGCCGATTCATTTGTAACACACAGTATGAGCGTGAAATATACATGTAACAGATTGTGTCCTCGGTTATGACTTAATGATTGATTTTATCATGACACCAAATTTATTCCATGTAGGAGATTCAACAGGAGACGGACATCCCTGAGAGGGAGCTGGTGCGAGCGCTGCAGTCTCTGGCCTGTGGAAAGCCCACTCAGAGAGTTCTCACAAAGGAACCAAAGTCCAAGGAGATTGAAAATGGACATGTGTTTACAGTCAATGACCAGTTTACCTCTAAACTGCACCGTGTCAAAATCCAGACAGGTATATAAGGTCTTTGTTGGCATATTGTGTTGAGAATGCTGTCATTTGAAGGTCTTTTGCAACTGTTTAGCTTGTGTAATTAGTTTCTGGTCGTTCCTTCATATGTCAGTATAGCCATAAATACAACTTTGAGTACTTGCACCTTTTTCTCATTTTGGAATCTATTTAACCAGAGGCACAGTGGAGGTTTCTATTGAAGCTGAGAGCAGCTGTGCTTGCATGTTTTTTTTAACACTGTTTTCTTGTGATAATGGGAGAATTAATCCTATCTCGAGAAAACAAAGTTTGTTTTCTCAGAAACGGATTATTCAAATGCAGGGGGTCACGAGGTGGTTGGAGCTGTTCCTAGTCCATCACAACCAAGACAGAGAGAGTCACACTTATACTCACTCCTAACAAGAGTTTAGACACTCAAATCAGCTTAACGGCATGTCTTTGGACTGTGGGAGGAAGCCTGGAAAGAAAACGCACACAAAAAGGAGGAACGCCACAGTTTCCTCCCAGAAACTTACTTAAAGGGGTGCTATTATGGTATTTGGAGTTTTCTGAGCTTTCTACAGTGTTACAGGGTTGAATCCTCATCAGACATGTGAACGGCACTGTTTTTTATCACCGAAACGCATGTTTGAGTTTGAGTTCCAGCACTCTCTCCGTTCGGTTTCCATGGCAATGAAAAACGCATCGTTTTAGAGAGTTTTTTTCTACTTGGAAATCCTTGTGACGTCCCGGGGGATAAGGTTCGGTGATTGGTTACCTTTTACTGATTAACAAGGGCATGTACAAATACATCAGGCGGGTGGAAAACGTTGGATAAATTTATTTCCAACGATGGCTGGTGAGTTTACTAAAGAGAGACATCCTGCTGCATTCGTTGCTGTTTTCCACTTCGTTTTCAGGGTCTGATTCAGGTTCCAGCATGTAGGGCTGTATGCTATGTGTTGACATTGTAGTTTTTTTTTTTTTTTTTTATTGAGTTCATATGAGCCTAATCCTTCTGTTTATGAGATGTTACAATGACGGCGAAAGCAGTTGTGGTGCACACTCCCGATGTAGCGTGATGGCGGGAGGCGGGGCTTAATGCGGAAGAGTCTCAATCCACTCGTTTTGCCCACAGGCTGATCTGACAGCCTACGGAGAGGGTCGGTCTGAAGTAAATAAAGAGATCTGTGACAATAACTCTATCAATCCCAGCCCTTCTGGGCTCAGAAATAAAAATAAATTAGCCTGAAATGCACATAATAGTTCCACTTTAAAGTTAATATATAAGTATTATAAAAATAAGAAAACTCAAGTATGCATATTAGAACTTTGTGGTGGAAGAGACTGTCCTTCAACATAGGGGAAAGCTTGCCCGTTGTTTTCTTCTTTCCCAACACCTCAACCATTGGATCCAAGGGGCATCCCAGTACAGAGCTCTTCTCCACTGGGAAGCCTCAGTAATGCCAAGCCAGCAATAGATGCAAGCTGATTTCAGATGAGATATGTCAGTACATCCAATTTTACTTCTATCAAGTCTGAAAAAGGCTGAAATTGCAACGTGTGTTTGCATTAAGTTTTGGCAGTCACTCATTCACATAATTCCAGATATACACCATGTGTAGCCCCTCCCCAGCAGTCATGGGGCCTATTTTGATCAGTGAAATCAAGTACAACACTGTAACCGCTTACTTTGAGCTTACCTTCATCAGCTTGTTAATGCTAGAAAACAAACGTGTTGTCTCAAAATAACAAGATAAACTATCCTGTTATTGGGAGGCAACAGTCTTTGCTATCTCGAGATAACAAGAAAATTAATTCTTATTTTGAGATGAAGACTGAGGAAAGAAAAATAGTCGAGCCCGGACGCTCTCGGCTTCTGTACATTTCTACTGTTTATAAAAGAAGATGGAGCTTGTGAGTTAGTAGATTGTAGTCTTATAGTGCAATGTCCTCTTTGGATAATTGGCAAGCTTTGAAGTGACTTTATTGCATCAAATTAAATTAAATCAAATCAAACTTTATTTATAAAGCACTTTTCCAACAATAAAACGTCACGCAATGTGCTTTACACATTATAAAAGCACTACAAAGAACCAGTTAATATCTATCCACGAAGGTGGAAGTGACAGTGAGCAGTGATTGCATATTGGGGTTAATGGGGATCACATTTGCATTGGGGGATTTTTTTTTTTTTAAAAGATTTGCTATGGGAATACAGAGAAAATGTTGTGATTATATCTTCTAACTCCACAGATTATGGCCAGAATTATTGGCGAAAAAAGAAAATTAAAGGATGAAATCATGGTAGATGTTATATACTTCTAACAGCTAATCCAGATGGCACCCATAAGGGAAAATGCTGACTTCTTCAGTCACTTTAAGACTATCCATTTGCTTCAGTTTGGTAACTTAAAGGTATGTTTACTGCATCAAGGATTCTAAACAAAATGTGGCATCTGTCCTGATGATAGAAATTGATAGTGATATTAGCTTGAAGTACACATGAGACTTTTGGCATGGGCTTGGTAACTGGATGGGCTGTTGGGCCTTTTGGGGTTTCTGTCAGGTCACCCACCCTGTGGCTTGGCAGATGTCTGTGTACTGAGTGATAGCCTGTCTTTTGCAATTATTTTCCTGTGTTGTGTTTCTTCTAGTGGCTGCCAAACAAGGGGAGTCAGATCCAGAGAGAAAGGAGACACGACAGAAAGTGGACGACGACAGAAAGCATGAGATTGAAGCGGCCATCGTTCGCATCATGAAGTCTAGAAAGAAAATGCAGCACAATGTCCTAGTAGCAGAGGTCAGTTGGCTGATGTGGCCGTTAGGTTTATTAGATACCAGAGTTTAGAAATCTTTACTAAAGTTGTTTGAAAGTAAATCTTTACCATACTATAGTGAGCCAGTATGATGCACATAATAAGGTACCCACTGATACTCAGTTTACGCACTGCTGGTACATAAAAAGTTTAAATAACAAAGTGCCA